>NW_027478164.1:8619318-8922348 GCF_051020975.1 Osmia lignaria lignaria
GAAGCCGCACCAACATAATAGAGATACAAAAACACCGTGGCCCCTTTCTTTGAGATAACTCTGCACTATTGCGAGCTGCAAATGCCACTTCCAGCTTAGCTGTGCAGAAGAAGAACAACAAGAAGAAGAAATATCTCGAAATATGTCCGTCAGGCCCCTTCCCTTGAGATAAATCTGCAAATATCTCGGAAACGAAGAGAGCTATAGCAAAATGATAAGAGACCTTTTTTGTAGAGAATTATGTTTCCTACAATTTATGTTCCATGATATTTTTTGATCAGAAGCGTAGTTTTCGAGATATATCGAGATATTTAAAAGTTCCGAAGCCGCACCAACATAATAGAGATACAGAAACACCGTGGCCCCTTTCTTTCAGATAACTCTGCACAATTGCGAGCTGCAAATGCCACTTCCAGCTTAGCTGTGCAGAAGAAGAACAACAAGAAGAAGAAATATCTCGAAATATGTCCGTCAGGCCCCTTCCCTTGAGATAAATCGGCAAGTATCTCGGAAACGAAGCGAGCTATGGCAAAATGTTAAGAGACCTTTTTTGTAGACAATTATGTTTCCTACAATTTATGTTCTATGATATTTTTTGATCAGATGCGTAGTTCTCGAGATATATCAAGATATTTAAAAGTTCCGAAGCCGCACCAACATAATAGAGATACAGAAACACCGTGGCCCCTCTCTTTGAGATAACTCTGCACTATTGCGAGCTGGAAATGCCACGTCCAGTTTAGCTGTGCAGAAGAAGAACAACAAGAAGAAGAAATATCTCGAAATATGTCCGTCAGGCCCCTTCCCTTGAGATAAATCGGCAAGTATCTCGGAAACAAAGCGAGCTATTGCAAAACGTTAAGAGACCTTTTTTGTAGAGAATTAAGTTTCCTACTTTTTATGTTCTATGATATTTTTTGATCAGATGCGTAGTTCTCGAGATATATCAAGATATTTAAAAGTTCCGAAGCTGCACCAACATAGTAGAGGTGCAGAAACACCGTGGCCTCTTTCTTTGAGATAACTCTGCACTATTGCGAGCTGCAAATGCCACTTCCAGCTTAGCTGTGCAGAAGAGGAACAACAAGAAGAAGAAATATCTCGGAACATGTCCGTCAGGCCCCTTCCCTTGAGATAAATCTGCAAATATCTCGGAAACGAAGAGAGCTATGGCAAAATGATAAGAGACCTTTTTTGTAGAGAATTAAGTTGCCTACTTTTTATGTTCTATGATATTTTTTGATCAGATGCGTAGTTCTCGAGATATATCAAGATATTTAAAAGTTCCGAAGCCGCACCAACATAATAGAGATTCAGAAACACCGTGGCCCCTTTCTTTGAGATAACTCTGCACTATTGCGAGCTGCAAATGCCACTTCCAGCTTAGCTGTGCAGAGGAAGAACAACAAGAAGAAGAAATATCTCGAAATATGTCCGTCAGGCCAGTTCCTTTGAGCTGAATCTGCAAATATCTCGGAAACGAAGCGAGCTATGGCAAAATGTTGAGAGACGTTTTTTGTAGAGAATTATGTTTCCTACAATTTATGTTCTATGATATTTTTTGATCAGAAGCGTAGTTTTCGAGATATATCGAGATATTTAAAAGTTCCGAAGCCGCACAAACATAATAGAGATACAGAAACACCGTGGCCCCTTTCTTTGAGATAACTCTGTACTAGTGCGAGCCGCAAATGCCACTTCCAGCTTAGCTGTGCAGAAGAAGAACAACAAGAAGAAGAAATATCTCGAAATATGTCCGTCAGGCCCCTTCCCTTGAGATAAATCTGCAAATATCTCGGAAACGAAGCGAAGTATTGCAAAATGTTAAGAGACCTTTTTTGTAGAGAATTGAGTTTCCTACTTTTTATGTTCTATGATATTTTTTGATCAGATGCGTAGTTCTCGAGATATATCAGGATATTTAAAAGTTAAGAAGCCGCACCAACATAATAGAGATACAGAAACACCGTGGCCCCTCTCTTTGAGATAACTCTGCACTATTGCGAGCTGGAAATGCCACTTCCAGTTTAGCTGTGCAGAAGAAGAACAACAAGAAGAAGAAATATCTCGAAATATGTCCGTTAGGCCCATTCCCTTGAGATAAATCTGCAAACATCTCGGAAACGAAGCGAGCTATGGCAAAATGTTAATAGACTTTTTTGTAGAGAATTAAGTTTCCTACTTTTTATGTTCTATGATATTTTTTGATCAGACGCGTAGTTCTCGAGATATATCAAGATATTTAAAAGTTCCGAAGCCGCACCAACATAATAGAGATACAAAAACACCGTGGCCCCTTTCTTTGAGATAACTCTGCACTATTCCGAGCTGCAAATGCCACTTCCAGCTTAGCTGTGCAGAAGAAGAACAACAAGAAGAAGAAATATCTCGAAATATGTCCGTCAGGCCCCTTCCCTTGAGATAAATCTGCAAATATCTCGGAAACGAAGAGAGCTATAGCAAAATGATAAGAGACCTTTTTTGTAGAGAATTATGTTTCCTACAATTTATGTTCCATGATATTTTTTGATCAGAAGCGTAGTTTTCGAGATATATCGAGATATTTAAAAGTTCCGAAGCCGCACCAACATAATAGAGATACAGAAACACCGTGGCCCCTCTCTTTGAGATAACTCTGCACTATTGCGAGCTGGAAATGCCACGTCCAGTTTAGCTGTGCAGAAGAAGAACAACAAGAAGAAGAAATATCTCGAAATATGTCCGTCAGGCCCCGTCCCTTGAGATAAATCGGCAAGTATCTCGGAAACAAAGCGAGCTATTGCAAAACGTTAAGAGACCTTTTTTGTAGAGAATTAAGTTTCCTACTTTTTATGTTCTATGATATTTTTTGATCAGATGCGTAGTTCTCGAGATATATCAAGATATTTAAAAGTTCCGAAGCTGCACCAACATAGTAGAGGTGCAGAAACACCGTGGCCTCTTTCTTTGAGATAACTCTGCACTATTGCGAGCTGCAAATGCCACTTCCAGCTTAGCTGTGCAGAAGAGGAACAACAAGAAGAAGAAATACCTCGGAATATGTCCGTCAGGCCCCTTCCCTTGAGATATATCTGCAAATATCTCGGAAACGATGCCAGCTATGGGAAAATGTTAAGAGACCTTTTTTGTAGAGAATTAAGTTTCCTACTTTTTATCTTCTATGATATTTTTTGATCAGATGCGTAGTTCTCGAGATATATCAAGATATTTAAAAGTTCCGAAGCCGCACCAACATAATAGAGATACAGAAACACCGTGGCCCCTTTCTTTGAGATAACTCTGCACTATTGCGAGCTGTAAATGCCACTTCCAGCTTAGCTGTGCAGAAGAAGAACAACAAGAAGAAGAAATATCTCGAAATATGTCCGTCAGGCCCCTCCCCTTGAGATATATCTGCAAATATCTCGGAAACGAAGCGAGCTATGGCAAAATGTTAAGAGACCTTTTTTGTAGAGAATTATGTTTCCTACAATTTATGTTCTATGATATTTTTTGATCAGAAGCGTAGTTTTCGAGATATATCGAGATATTTAAAAGTTCCGAAGCCGCACCAACATAATAGAGATACAGAAACACCGTGGCCCCTTTCTTTCAGATAACTATGCGCTATTGCGAGCTGCAAATGCCACTTCCAGCTTAGCTGTGCAGAAGAAGAACAACAAGAAGAAGAAATATCTCGAAATATGTCCGTTAGGCCCCTTACCATGAGATAAATCTGCAAATATCTCGGAAACGAAGCGAGCTATGGCAAAATGTTAAGAGACCTTTCTTGTAGAGAATTATGTTTCCTACTTTTTATGTTCTATGATATTTTTTGATCAGACGCGTAGTTCTCGAGATATATCAAGATATTTAAAAGTTCCGAAGCCGCACCGACATAATAGAGATACAGAAACACCGTGGCCCCTTTCTTTGAGATAACTCTGCACTATTGCGAGCTGCAAATGCCACTTCCAGCTTAGCTGTGCAGAAGAAGAACAACAAGAAGAAGAAATATCTCGAAATATGTCCGTCAGGCCCCTTCCCTTGAGATAAATCTGCAAATATCTCGGAAACGAAGCGAGCTATGGCAAAATGTTAAGAGACCTTATTTGTAGAGAATTAAGTTTCCTACTTTTTATGTTCTATGGTATTTTTTGATCAGATGCGTAGTTCTCGAGATATATCAAGATATTTAAAAGTTCCGAAGCCGCACCAACATAATAAAGATACAGAAACACCGTGGCCCCTCTCTTTGAGATAACTCTGCACTATTGCGAGCTGGAAATGCCACTTCCAGCTTAGCTGTGCAGAGGAAGAACAACAAGAAGAAGAAATATCTCGAAATATGTCCGTCAGGCCCCTTCCCTTGAGATAAATCGGCAAGTATCTCGGAAACGAAGCGAGCTATGGCAAAATCTTAAGAGACGTTTTTTGTAGAGAATTATGTTTCCTACAATTTATGTTCTATGATATTTTTTGATCAGAAGCGTAGTTTTCGAGATATATCGAGATATTTAAAAGTTCCGAAGCCGCACCAACATAATAGAGATACAGAAACACCGTGGCCCCTTTCTTTCAGATAACTATGCGCTATTGCGAGCTGCAAATGCCACTTCCAGCTTAGCTGTGCAGAAGAAGAACAACAAGAAGAAGAAATATCTCGAAATATGTCCGTTAGGCCCCTTACCATGAGATAAATCTGCAAATATCTCGGAAACGAAGCGAGCTATGGCAAAATGTTAAGAGACCTTTCTTGTAGAGAATTATGTTTCCTACTTTTTATGTTCTATGATATTTTTTGATCAGACGCGTAGTTCTCGAGATATATCAAGATATTTAAAAGTTCCGAAGCCGCACCGACATAATAGAGATACAGAAACACCGTGGCCCCTTTCTTTGAGATAACTCTGCACTATTGCGAGCTGCAAATGCCACTTCCAGCTTAGCTGTGCAGAAGAAGAACAACAAGAAGAAGAAATATCTCGAAATATGTCCGTCAGGCCCCTTCCCTTAAGATAAATCTGCAAATATCTCGGAAACGAAGCGAGCTATGGCAAAATGTTAAGAGACCTTATTTGTAGAGAATTAAGTTTCCTACTTTTTATGTTCTATGGTATTTTTTGATCAGATGCGTAGTTCTCGAGATATATCAAGATATTTAAAAGTTCCGAAGCCGCACCAACATAATAAAGATACAGAAACACCGTGGCCCCTCTCTTTGAGATAACTCTGCACTATTGCGAGCTGGAAATGCCACTTCCAGCTTAGCTGTGCAGAGGAAGAACAACAAGAAGAAGAAATATCTCGAAATATGTCCGTCAGGCCCCTTCCCTTGAGATAAATCGGCAAGTATCTCGGAAACGAAGCGAGCTATGGCAAAATCTTAAGAGACGTTTTTTGTAGAGAATTATGTTTCCTACAATTTATGTTCTATGATATTTTTTGATCAGAAGCGTAGTTTTCGAGATATATCGAGATATTTAAAAGTTCCGAAGCCGCACCAACATAATAGAGATACAGAAACACCGTGGCCCCTTTCTTTCAGATAACTATGCGCTATTGCGAGCTGCAAATGCCACTTCCAGCTTAGCTGTGCAGAAGAAGAACAACAAGAAGAAGAAATATCTCGAAATATGTCCGTTAGGCCCCTTACCATGAGATAAATCTGCAAATATCTCGGAAACGAAGCGAGCTATGGCAAAATGTTAAGAGACCTTTCTTGTAGAGAATTATGTTTCCTACTTTTTATGTTCTATGATATTTTTTGATCAGACGCGTAGTTCTCGAGATATATCAAGATATTTAAAAGTTCCGAAGCCGCACCGACATAATAGAGATACAGAAACACCGTGGCCCCTTTCTTTGAGATAACTCTGCACTATTGCGAGCTGCAAATGCCACTTCCAGCTTAGCTGTGCAGAAGAAGAACAACAAGAAGAAGAAATATCTCGAAATATGTCCGTCAGGCCCCTTCCCTTAAGATAAATCTGCAAATATCTCGGAAACGAAGCGAGCTATGGCAAAATGTTAAGAGACCTTATTTGTAGAGAATTAAGTTTCCTACTTTTTATGTTCTATGGTATTTTTTGATCAGATGCGTAGTTCTCGAGATATATCAAGATATTTAAAAGTTCCGAAGCCGCACCAACATAATAAAGATACAGAAACACCGTGGCCCCTCTCTTTGAGATAACTCTGCACTATTGCGAGCTGGAAATGCCACTTCCAGCTTAGCTGTGCAGAGGAAGAACAACAAGAAGAAGAAATATCTCGAAATATGTCCGTCAGGCCCCTTCCCTTGAGATAAATCGGCAAGTATCTCGGAAACGAAGCGAGCTATGGCAAAATCTTAAGAGACGTTTTTTGTAGAGAATTATGTTTCCTACAATTTATGTTCTATGATATTTTTTGATCAGAAGCGTAGTTTTCGAGATATATCGAGATATTTAAAAGTTCCGAAGCCGCACCAACATAATAGAGATACAGAAACACCGTGGCCCCTTTCTTTCAGATAACTATGCGCTATTGCGAGCTGCAAATGCCACTTCCAGCTTAGCTGTGCAGAAGAAGAACAACAAGAAGAAGAAATATCTCGAAATATGTCCGTTAGGCCCCTTACCATGAGATAAATCTGCAAATATCTCGGAAACGAAGCGAGCTATGGCAAAATGTTAAGAGACCTTTCTTGTAGAGAATTATGTTTCCTACTTTTTATGTTCTATGATATTTTTTGATCAGACGCGTAGTTCTCGAGATATATCAAGATATTTAAAAGTTCCGAAGCCGCACCGACATAATAGAGATACAGAAACACCGTGGCCCCTTTCTTTGAGATAACTCTGCACTATTGCGAGCTGCAAATGCCACTTCCAGCTTAGCTGTGCAGAAGAAGAACAACAAGAAGAAGAAATATCTCGAAATATGTCCGTCAGGCCCCTTCCCTTGAGATAAATCTGCAAATATCTCGGAAACGAAGCGAGCTATGGCAAAATGTTAAGAGACCTTATTTGTAGAGAATTAAGTTTCCTACTTTTTATGTTCTATGGTATTTTTTGATCAGATGCGTAGTTCTCGAGATATATCAAGATATTTAAAAGTTCCGAAGCCGCACCAACATAATAAAGATACAGAAACACCGTGGCCCCTCTCTTTGAGATAACTCTGCACTATTGCGAGCTGGAAATGCCACTTCCAGCTTAGCTGTGCAGAGGAAGAACAACAAGAAGAAGAAATATCTCGAAATATGTCCGTCAGGCCCCTTCCCTTGAGATAAATCGGCAAGTATCTCGGAAACGAAGCGAGCTATGGCAAAATCTTAAGAGACGTTTTTTGTAGAGAATTATGTTTCCTACAATTTATGTTCTATGATATTTTTTGATCAGAAGCGTAGTTTTCGAGATATATCGAGATATTTAAAAGTTCCGAAGCCGCACCAACATAATAGAGATACAGAAACACCGTGGCCCCTTTCTTTGAGATAACTCTGCACTAGTGCGAGCCGCAAATGCCACTTCCAGCTTAGCTGTGCAGAAGAAGAACAACAAGAAGAAGAAATATCTCGAAATATGTCCGTCAGGCCCCTTCCCTTGAGATAAATCGGCAAGTATCTCGGAAACGAAGCGAGCTATGGCAAAATGTTAAGAGACCTTTTTTGTAGACAATTATGTTTCCTACAATTTATGTTCTATGATATTTTTTGATCAGATACGTAGTTCTCGAGATATATCAAGATATTTAAAAGTTCCGAAGCCGCACCAACATAATAGAGATACAGAAACACCGTGGCCCCTCTCTTTGAGATAACTCTGCACTATTGCGAGCTGGAAATGCCACGTCCAGTTTAGCTGTGCAGAAGAAGAACAACAAGAAGAAGAAATATCTCGAAATATGTCCGTCAGGCCCCTTCCCTTGAGATAAATCGGCAAGTATCTCGGAAACAAAGCGAGCTATTGCAAAACGTTAAGAGACCTTTTTTGTAGAGAATTAAGTTTCCTACTTTTTATGTTCTATGATATTTTTTGATCAGATGCGTAGTTCTCGAGATATATCAAGATATTTAAAAGTTCCGAAGCCGCACCAACATAATAGAGATTCAGAAACACCGTGGCCCCTTTCTTTGAGATAACTCTGCACTATTGCGAGCTGCAAATGCCACTTCCAGCTTAGCTGTGCAGAGGAAGAACAACAAGAAGAAGAAATATCTCGAAATATGTCCGTCAGGCCAGTTCCTTTGAGCTGAATCTGCAAATATCTCGGAAACGAAGCGAGCTATGGCAAAATGTTGAGAGACGTTTTTTGTAGAGAATTATGTTTCCTACAATTTATGTTCTATGATATTTTTTGATCAGAAGCGTAGTTTTCGAGATATATCGAGATATTTAAAAGTTCCGAAGCCGCACCAACATAATAGAGATACAGAAACACCGTGGCCCCTTTCTTTGAGATAACTCTGTACTAGTGCGAGCCGCAAATGCCACTTCCAGCTTAGCTGTGCAGAAGAAGAACAACAAGAAGAAGAAATATCTCGAAATATGTCCGTCAGGCCCCTTCCCTTGAGATAAATCGGCAAGTATCTCGGAAACGAAGCGAGCTATGGCAAAATGTTAAGAGACCTTTTTTGTAGACAATTATGTTTCCTACAATTTATGTTCTATGATATGTTTTGATCAGATGCGTAGTTCTCGAGATATATCAAGATATTTAAAAGTTCCGAAGCCGCACCAACATAATAGAGATACAGAAACACCGTGGCCCCTCTCTTTGAGATAACTCTGCACTATTGCGAGCTGGAAATGCCACGTCCAGTTTAGCTGTGCAGAAGAAGAACAACAAGAAGAAGAAATATCTCGAAATATGTCCGTCAGGCCCCTTCCCTTGAGATAAATCGGCAAGTATCTCGGAAACAAAGCGAGCTATTGCAAAACGTTAAGAGACCTTTTTTGTAGAGAATTAAGTTTCCTACTTTTTATGTTCTATGATATTTTTTGATCAGATGCGTAGTTCTCGAGATATATCAAGATATTTAAAAGTTCCGAAGCTGCACCAACATAGTAGAGGTGCAGAAACACCGTGGCCTCTTTCTTTGAGATAACTCTGCACTATTGCGAGCTGCAAATGCCACTTCCAGCTAAGCTGTGCAGAAGAGGAACAACAAGAAGAAGAAATATCTCGGAACATGTCCGTCAGGCCCCTTCCCTTGAGATAAATCTGCAAATATCTCGGAAACGAAGAGAGCTATGGCAAAATGATAAGAGACCTTTTTTGTAGAGAATTAAGTTGCCTACTTTTTATGTTCTATGATATTTTTTGATCAGATGCGTAGTTCTCGAGATATATCAAGATATTTAAAAGTTCCGAAGCCGCACCAACATAATAGAGATTCAGAAACACCGTGGCCCCTTTCTTTGAGATAACTCTGCACTATTGCGAGCTGCAAATGCCACTTCCAGCTTAGCTGTGCAGAGGAAGAACAACAAGAAGAAGAAATATCTCGAAATATGTCCGTCAGGCCAGTTCCTTTGAGCTGAATCTGCAAATATCTCGGAAACGAAGCGAGCTATGGCAAAATGTTGAGAGACGTTTTTTGTAGAGAATTATGTTTCCTACAATTTATGTTCTATGATATTTTTTGATCAGAAGCGTAGTTTTCGAGATATATCGAGATATTTAAAAGTTCCGAAGCCGCACCAACATAATAGAGATACAGAAACACCGTGGCCCCTTTCTTTGAGATAACTCTGTACTAGTGCGAGCCGCAAATGCCACTTCCAGCTTAGCTGTGCAGAAGAAGAACAACAAGAAGAAGAAATATCTCGAAATATGTCCGTTAGGCCCACTCCCTTGAGATAAATCTGCAAATATCTCGGAAACGAAGCGAGCTATGGCAAAATGTTAACAGACTTTTTTGTAGAGAATTAAGTTTCCTACTTTTTATGTTCTATGATATTTTTTGATCAGATGCGTAGTTCTCGAGATATATCAAGATATTTAAAAGTTCCGAAGCCGCACCAACATAATAAAGATACAGAAACACCGTGGCCCCTCTCTTTGAGATAACTCTGCACTATTGCGAGCTGGAAATGCCACTTCCAGCTTAGCTGTGCAGAGGAAGAACAACAAGAATAAGAAATATCTCGAAATATGTCCGTCAGGCCCCTTCCCTTGAGATAAATCGGCAAGTATCTCGGAAACGAAGCGAGCTATGGCAAAATCTTAAGAGACGTTTTTTGTAGAGAATTATGTTTCCTACAATTTATGTTCTATGATATTTTTTGATCAGAAGCGTAGTTTTCGAGATATATCGAGATATTTAAAAGTTCCGAAGCCGCACCAACATAATAGAGATACAGAAACACCGTGGCCCCCCTTCTTTCAGATAACTCTGCACAATTGCGAGCTGCAAATGCCACTTCCAGCTTAGCTGTGCAGAAGAAGAACAACAAGAAGAAGAAATATCTCGAAATATGTCCGTCAGGCCCCTTCCCTTGAGATAAATCGGCAAGTATCTCGGAAACGAAGCGAGCTATGGCAAAATGTTAAGAGACCTTTTTTGTAGACAATTATGTTTCCTACAATTTATGTTCTATGATATTTTTTGATCAGATGCGTAGTTCTCGAGATATATCAAGATATTTAAAAGTTCCGAAGCCGCACCAACATAATAGAGATACAGAAACACCGTGGCCCCTCTCTTTGAGGTAACTCTGCACTATTGCGAGCTGGAAATGCCACGTCCAGTTTAGCTGTGCAGAAGAAGAACAACAAGAAGAAGAAATATCTCGAAATATGTCCGTCAGGCCCCTTCCCTTGAGATAAATCGGCAAGTATCTCGGAAACGAAGCGAGCTATGGCAAAATCTTAAGAGACGTTTTTTGTAGAGAATTATGTTTCCTACAAGTTATGTTCTATGATATTTTTTGATCAGAAGCGTAGTTTTCGAGATATATCGAGATATTTAAAAGTTCCGAAGCCGCACCAACATAATAGAGATACAGAAACACCGTGGCCCCTTTCTTTGAGATAACTCTGCACTAGTGCGAGCCGCAAATGCCACTTCCAGCTTAGCTGTGCAGAAGAAGAACAACAAGAAGAAGAAATATCTCGAAATATGTCCGTCAGGCCCGTTCCCTTGAGATAAATCTGCAAATATCTCGGAAACGAAGCGAGCTATTGCAAAATGTTGAGAGACCTTTTTTGTAGAGAATTGAGTTTCCTACTTTTTATGTTCTATGATATTTTTTGATCAGATGCGTAGTTCTCGAGATATATCAGGATATTTAAAAGTTCCGAAGCCGCACCAACATAATAGAGATACAGAAACACCGTGGCCCCTTTCTTTGAGATAACTCTGCACTAGTGCGAGCCGCAAATGCCACTTCCAGCTTAGCTGTGCAGAAGAAGAACAACAAGAAGAAGAAATATCTCGAAATATGTCCGTCAGGCCCCTTCCCTTGAGATAAATCTGCAAATATCTCGGAAACGAAGCGAGCTATTGCAAAATGTTAATAGACCTTTTTTGTAGAGAATTGAGTTTCCTACTTTTTATATTCTATGATATTTTTTGATCAGATGCGTAGTTCTCGAGATATATCAGGATATTTAAAAGTTAAGAAGCCGCACCAACATAATAGAGATACAGAAACACCGTGGCCCCTTTCTTTGAGATAACTCTGCACTATTGCGAGCTGCAAATGCCACTTCCAGCTTAGCTGTGCAGAAGAAGAACAACAAGAAGAAGAAATATCACGAAATATGTCCGTTAGGCCCCTTCCCTTGAGATAAATCTGCAAATATCTCGGAAACGAAGCGAGGTATGGCAAAATGTTAAGAGACCTTTTTTGTAGCGAATTAAGTTTCCTACTTTTTATGTTCTATGATATTTTTTGATCAGATGCGTAGTTCTCGAGATATATCAAGATATTTAAAAGTTCCGAAGCCGCACCAACATAATAGAGATACAGAAACACCGTGGCCCCTTTCTTTCAGATAGCTATGCACTATTGCGAGCTGCAAATGCCACTTCCAGCTTAGCTGTGCAGAAGAGGAACAACAAGAAGAAGAAATATCTCGAAATATGTCCGTCAGGCCCCTTACCTTGAGATAAATCTGCAAATATCTCGGAAACGAAGCGAGCTATGGCAAAATGTTAAGAGACCTTTTTTGTAGAGAATTAAGTTTCCTACTTTTTATCTTCTATGATATTTTTTGATCAGACGCGTAGTTCTCGAGATATATCAAGATATTTAAAAGTTCCGAAGCCGCACCAACATAATAGACATACAGAAACACCGTGGCTCCTTTCTTTGAGATAACTCTGCACTATTGCGACCTGGAAATGCCACTTCCAGTTTAGCTGTGCAGAAGAAGAACAACAAGAAGAAGAAATATCTGGAAATATGTCCGTTAGGCCCCTTCCCTTGAGATATATCTGCAAATATCTCGGAGACGAAGCGAGCTATGGCAAAATGTTAAGAGACCTTTTTTGTAGAGAATTATGTTTCCTACTTTTTATGTTCTATGATATTTTTTGATCAGACGCGTAGTTCTCGAGATATATCAAGATATTTAAAAGTTCCGAAGCCGCACCAACATAATAGAGATACAGAAACACCGTGGCTCCTTTCTTTGAGATAACTCTGCACTATTGCGACCTGGAAATGCCACTTCCAGTTTAGCTGTGCAGAAGAAGAACAACAAGAAGAAGAAATATCTCGAAATATGTCCGTTAGGCCCCTTCCCTTGAGATAAATCTGCAAATATCTCGGAAACGAAGCGAGCTATGGCAAAATGTTGAGAGACCTTTTTTGTAGAGAATTAAGTTTCCTACTTTTTATCTTCTATGATATTTTCTGATCAGATGCGTAGTTCTCGAGATATATCAAGATATTTAAAAGTTCCGAAGCCGCACCAACATAATAGAGATACAGAAACACCGTGGCCCCTTTCTTTGAGATAACTCTGCACTATTGCGAGCTGCAAATGCCACTTTCAGCTTAGCTGTGCAGAAGAAGAACAACAAGAAGAAGAAATATCTCGAAATATGTCCGTCAGGCCCCTTCCCTTGAGATAAATCTGCAAATATCTCGGAAACGAAGAGAGCTATGGCAAAATGTTAAGAGACCTTTTTTGTAGAGAATTAGGTTTCCTACTTTTTATGTTCTATGATATTTTTTGATCAGATGCGTAGTTCTCGAGATATATCAAGATATTTAAAAGTTCCGAAGCCGCACCAACATAATAGAGATACAGAAACACCGTGGCCCCTTTCTTTGAGATAACTCTGCACTATTGCGAGCTGTAAATGCCACTTCCAGCTTAGCTGTGCAGAAGAAGAACAACAAGAAGAAGAAATATCTCGAAATATGTCCGTCAGGCCCCTTCCCTTGAGATATATCTGCAAATATCTCGGAAACGAAGCGAGGTATGGCAAAATGTTAAGAGACCTTTTTTGTAGAGAATTATGTTTCCTACAATTTATGTTCTATGATATTTTTTGATCAGAAGCGTAGTTTTCGAGATATATCGAGATATTTAAAAGTTCCGAAGCCGCACCAACATAATAGAGATACAGAAACACCGTGGCCCCTTTCTTTGAGATAACTCTGCACTAGTGCGAGCCGCAAATGCCACTTCCAGCTTAGCTGTGCAGAACAAGAACAACAAGAAGAAGAAATATCTCGAAATATGTCCGTCAGGCACCTTCCCTTGAGATAAATCTGCAAATATCTCGGAAACGAAGCGAGCTATTGCAAAATGTTAAGAGACCTTTTTTGTAGCGAATTGAGTTTCCTACTTTTTATGTTCTATGATATTTTTTGATCAGATGCGTAGTTCTCGAGATATATCAAGATATTTAAAAGTTCCGAAGCCGCACCAACATAATAGAGATACAGAAACACCGTGGCCCCTTTCTTTCAGATAACTATGCACTATTGCGAGCTGCAAATGCCACTTCCAGCTTAGCTGTGCAGAAGAAGAACAACAAGAAGAAGAAATATCTCGAAATATGTCCGTCAGGCCCCTTCCCTTGAGATAAATCTGCAAATATCTCGGAAACGAAGCGAGCTATGGCAAAATGTTAAGAGACCTTTTTTGTAGAGAATTAAGTTTCCTACTTTGTATGTTCTATGATATTTTTTGATCAGACGCGTAGTTCTCGAGATATATCAAGATATTTAAAAGTTCCGAAGCCGCACCAACATAATAGAGATACAGAAACACCGTGGCCCCTTTCTTTGAGATATCTCTGCACTATTGCGAGCTGCAAATGCCACTTCCAGCTTAGCTGCGCAGAAGAAGAACAACAAGAAGAAGAAATATCTCGAAATATGTCCGTCAGGCCCCTTCCCTTGAGATATATCTGCAAATATCTCGGAAACGAAGCGAGCTATGGCAAAATGTTAAGAGACCTTTTTTGTAGAGAATTATGTTTCCTACAATCTATGTTCTATGATATTTTTTGATCAGATGCGTAGTTCTCGAGATATACCAAGATATTTAAAAGTTCCGAAGCCGCACCAACATAATAGAGATACAGAAACACCGTGGCCCCTTTCTTTGAGATAACTCTGCACTATTGCGAGCTGCAAATGCCACTTCCAGCTTAGCTGTGCAGAGGAAGAACAACAAGAAGAAGGAATATCTCGAAATATGTCCGTCAGGCCAGTTCCTTTGAGCTGAATCTGCAAATATCTCGGAAACGAAGCGAGCTATGGCAAAATGTTAAGAGACGTTTTTTGTAGAGAATTATGTTTCCTACAATTTATGTTCTATGATATTTTTTGATCAGAAGCGTAGTTTTCGAGATATATCGAGATATTTAAAAGTTCCGAAGCCGCACCAACATAATAGAGATACAGAAACACCGTGGCCCCTTTCCTTGAGATATCTCTGCACTATTGCGAGCTGCAAATGCCACTTCCAGCTTAGCTGTGCAGAAGAAGAACAACAAGAAGAAGAAATATCTCGAAATATGTCCGTCAGGCCCCTTACCTTGAGATAAATCTGCAAATATCTCGGAAACGAAGCGAGCTATGGCAAAATGTTAAGAGACCTTTTTTGTAGAGAATTAAGTTTCCTACTTTTTATCTTCTATGATATTTTCTGATCAGATGAGTAGTTCTCGAGATATATCAAGATATTTAAAAGTTCCGAAGCCGCACCAACATAATAGAGATACAGAAACACCGTGGCCCCTTTCCTTGAGATATCTCTGCACTATTGCGAGCTGTAAATGCCACTTCCAGCTTAGCTGTGCAGAAGAAGAACAACAAGAAGAAGAAATATCTCGAAATATGTCCGTCAGGCCCCTTCCCTTGAGATATATCTGCAAATATCTCGGAAACGAAGCGAGCTATGGCAAAATGTTAAGAGACCTTTTTTGTAGAGAATTATGTTTCCTACAATTTATGTTCTATGATATTTTTTGATCAGAAGCGTAGTTTTCGAGATATATCGAGATATTTAAAAGTTCCGAAGCCGCACCAACATAATAGAGATACAGAAACACCGTGGCCCCTTTCTTTGAGATAACTCTGCACTAGTGCGAGCCGCAAATGCTACTTCCAGCTTAGCTGTACAGAACAAGAACAACAAGAAGAAGAAATATCTCGAAATATGTCCGTCAGGCACCTTCCCTTGAGATAAATCTGCAAATATCTCGGAAACGAAGCGAGCTATTGCAAAATGTTAAGAGACCTTTTTTGTAGCGAATTGAGTTTCCTACTTTTTATGTTCTATGATATTTTTTGATCAGATGCGTAGTTCTCGAGATATATCAAGATATTTAAAAGTTCCGAAGCCGCACCAACATAATAGAGATACAGAAACACCGTGGCCCCTTTCTTTCAGATAACTATGCACTATTGCGAGCTGCAAATGCCACTTCCAGCTTAGCTGTGCAGAAGAAGAACAACAAGAAGAAGAAATATCTCGAAATATGTCCGTCAGGCCCCTTCCCTTGAGATAAATCTGCAAATATCTCGGAAACGAAGCGAGCTATGGCAAAATGTTAAGAGACCTTTTTTGTAGAGAATTAAGTTTCCTACTTTGTATGTTCTATGATATTTTTTGATCAGACGCGTAGTTCTCGAGATATATCAAGATATTTAAAAGTTCCGAAGCCGCACCAACATAATAGAGATACAGAAACACCGTGGCCCCTTTCTTTGAGATATCTCTGCACTATTGCGAGCTGCAAATGCCACTTCCAGCTTAGCTGCGCAGAAGAAGAACAACAAGAAGAAGAAATATCTCGAAATATGTCCGTCAGGCCCCTTCCCTTGAGATATATCTGCAAATATCTCGGAAACGAAGCGAGCTATGGCAAAATGTTAAGAGACCTTTTTTGTAGAGAATTATGTTTCCTACAATTTATGCTCTATGATATTTTTTGATCAGATGCGTAGTTCTCGAGATATACCAAGATATTTAAAAGTTCCGAAGCCGCACCAACATAATAGAGATACAGAAACACCGTGGCCCCTTTCTTTGAGATAACTCTGCACTATTGCGAGCTGCAAATGCCACTTCCAGCTTAGCTGTGCAGAGGAAGAACAACAAGAAGAAGGAATATCTCGAAATATGTCCGTCAGGCCAGTTCCTTTGAGCTGAATCTGCAAATATCTCGGAAACGAAGCGAGCTATGGCAAAATGTTAAGAGACGTTTTTTGTAGAGAATTATGTTTCCTACAATTTATGTTCTATGATATTTTTTGATCAGAAGCGTAGTTTTCGAGATATATCGAGATATTTAAAAGTTCCGAAGCCGCACCAACATAATAGAGATACAGAAACACCGTGGCCCCTTTCCTTGAGATACCTCTGCACTATTGCGAGCTGCAAATGCCACTTCCAGCTTAGCTGTGCAGAAGAAGAACAACAAGAAGAAGAAATATCTCGAAATATGTCCGTCAGGCCCCTTACCTTGAGATAAATCTGCAAATATCTCGGAAACGAAGCGAGCTATGGCAAAATGTTAAGAGACCTTTTTTGTAGAGAATTAAGTTTCCTACTTTTTATCTTCTATGATATTTTCTGATCAGATGAGTAGTTCTCGAGATATATCAAGATATTTAAAAGTTCCGAAGCCGCACCAACATAATAGAGATACAGAAACACCGTGGCCCCTTTCCTTGAGATATCTCTGCACTATTGCGAGCTGTAAATGCCACTTCCAGCTTAGCTGTGCAGAAGAAGAACAACAAGAAGAAGAAATATCTCGAAATATGTCCGTCAGGCCCCTTCCCTTGAGATATATCTGCAAATATCTCGGAAACGAAGCGAGCTATGGCAAAATGTTAAGAGACCTTTTTTGTAGAGAATTATGTTTCCTACAATTTATGTTCTATGATATTTTTTGATCAGAAGCGTAGTTTTCGAGATATATCGAGATATTTAAAAGTTCCGAAGCCGCACCAACATAATAGAGATACAGAAACACCGTGGCCCCTTTCTTTGAGATAACTCTGCACTAGTGCGAGCCGCAAATGCTACTTCCAGCTTAGCTGTACAGAACAAGAACAACAAGAAGAAGAAATATCTCGAAATATGTCCGTCAGGCACCTTCCCTTGAGATAAATCTGCAAATATCTCGGAAACGAAGCGAGCTATTGCAAAATGTTAAGAGACCTTTTTTGTAGCGAATTGAGTTTCCTACTTTTTATGTTCTATGATATTTTTTGATCAGATGCGTAGTTCTCGAGATATATCAAGATATTTAAAAGTTCCGAAGCCGCACCAACATAATAGAGATACAGAAACACCGTGGCCCCTTTCTTTCAGATAACTATGCACTATTGCGAGCTGCAAATGCCACTTCCAGCTTAGCTGTGCAGAAGAAGAACAACAAGAAGAAGAAATATCTCGAAATATGTCCGTCAGGCCCCTTCCCTTGAGATAAATCTGCAAATATCTCGGAAACGAAGCGAGCTATGGCAAAATGTTAAGAGACCTTTTTTGTAGAGAATTAAGTTTCCTACTTTGTATGTTCTATGATATTTTTTGATCAGACGCGTAGTTCTCGAGATATATCAAGATATTTAAAAGTTCCGAAGCCGCACCAACATAATAGAGATACAGAAACACCGTGGCCCCTTTCTTTGAGATATCTCTGCACTATTGCGAGCTGCAAATGCCACTTCCAGCTTAGCTGCGCAGAAGAAGAACAACAAGAAGAAGAAATATCTCGAAATATGTCCGTCAGGCCCCTTCCCTTGAGATATATCTGCAAATATCTCGGAAACGAAGCGAGCTATGGCAAAATGTTAAGAGACCTTTTTTGTAGAGAATTATGTTTCCTACAATTTATGCTCTATGATATTTTTTGATCAGATGCGTAGTTCTCGAGATATACCAAGATATTTAAAAGTTCCGAAGCCGCACCAACATAATAGAGATACAGAAACACCGTGGCCCCTTTCTTTGAGATAACTCTGCACTATTGCGAGCTGCAAATGCCACTTCCAGCTTAGCTGTGCAGAGGAAGAACAACAAGAAGAAGGAATATCTCGAAATATGTCCGTCAGGCCAGTTCCTTTGAGCTGAATCTGCAAATATCTCGGAAACGAAGCGAGCTATGGCAAAATGTTAAGAGACGTTTTTTGTAGAGAATTATGTTTCCTACAATTTATGTTCTATGATATTTTTTGATCAGAAGCGTAGTTTTCGAGATATATCGAGATATTTAAAAGTTCCGAAGCCGCACCAACATAATAGAGATACAGAAACACCGTGGCCCCTTTCCTTGAGATACCTCTGCACTATTGCGAGCTGCAAATGCCACTTCCAGCTTAGCTGTGCAGAAGAAGAACAACAAGAAGAAGAAATATCTCGAAATATGTCCGTCAGGCCCCTTACCTTGAGATAAATCTGCAAATATCTCGGAAACGAAGCGAGCTATGGCAAAATGTTAAGAGACCTTTTTTGTAGAGAATTAAGTTTCCTACTTTTTATCTTCTATGATATTTTCTGATCAGATGAGTAGTTCTCGAGATATATCAAGATATTTAAAAGTTCCGAAGCCGCACCAACATAATAGAGATACAGAAACACCGTGGCCCCTTTCCTTGAGATATTTCTGCACTATTGCGAGCTGCAAATGCCACTTCCAGCTTAGCTGTGCAGAAGAAGAACAACAAGAAGAAGAAATATCTCGAAATATGTCCGTCAGGCCACTTCCCTTGAGATAAATCTGCAAATATCTCGGAAACGAAGCGAGCTATGGCAAAATGTTAAGAGACGTTTTTTGTAGAGAATTATGTTTCCTACAATTTATGTTCTACGATATTTTTTGATCAGAAGCGTAGTTTTCGAGATATATCGAGATATTTAAAAGTTCCGAAGCCGCACCAACATAATAGAGATACAGAAACACCGTGGCCCCTTTCTTTGAGATAACTCTGCACTAGTGCGAGCCGCAAATGCCACTTCCAGCTCAGCTGTGCAGAAGAAGAGCAACAAGAAGAAGAAATATCTCGAAATATGTCCGACAGGCCCCTTCCCTTGAGATAAATCTGCAAATATCTCGGAAACGAAGCGAGCTATGGCAAAATGTTAAGAGACCTTTTTTGTAGAGAATTAAGTTTCCTACTTTTTATGTTCTATGATATTTTTTGATCAGATGCGTAGTTCTCGAGATATATCAAGATATTTAAAAGTTCCGAAGCCGCACCAACATAATAGGGATACAGAAACACCGTGGCCCCTTTCTTTGAGATAACTCTGCACTAGTGCGAGCCGCAAATGCCACTTCCAGCTTAGCTGTGCAGAAGAAGAACAACAAGAAGAAGAAATATCTCGAAATATGTCCGTCAGGCCCCTTCCCTTGAGATAAATCTGCAAATATCTCGGAAACGAAGCGAGCTATCGCAAAATGTTAAGAGACCTTTTTTGTAGAGAATTATGTTTCCTACAATTTATGTTCTACGATATTTTTTGATCAGAAGCGTAGTTTTCGAGATATATCGAGATATTTAAAAGTTCCGAAGCCGCACCAACATAATAGAGATACAGAAACACCGTGGCCCCTTTCTTTGAGATAACTCTGCACTAGTGCGAGCTGCAAATGCCACTTCCAGCTTAGCTGTGCAGAAGAAGAACAACAAGAAGAAGAAATATCTCGAAATATGTCCGTCAGGCCACTTCGCTTGAGATAAATCTGCAAATATCTCGGAAACGAAGCGAGCTATGGCAAAATGTTAACAGACCTTTTTTGTAGAGAATTAAGTTTCCTACTTTTTATGTTCTATGATATTTTTTGATCAGATGCGTAGTTCTCGAGATATATCAAGATATTGAAAAGTTCCGAAGCCGCACCAACATAATAGAGATACAGAAACACCGTGGCCCCTTTCTTTGAGATAACTCTGCACTATTGCGAGCTGCAAATGCCACTTCCAGCTTAGCTGTGCAGAGGAAGAACAACAAGAAGAAGAAATATCTCGAAATATGTCCGTCAGGCCAGTTCCTTTGAGCTGAATCTGCAAATATCTCGGAAACGAAGCGAGCTATGGCAAAATGTTAAGAGACGTTTTTTGTAGAGAATTATGTTTCCTACAATTTATGTTCTATGATATTTTTTGATCAGAAGCGTAGTTTTCCAGATATATCGAGATATTTAAAAGTTCCGAAGCCGCACCAACATAATAGGGATACAGAAACACCGTGGCCCCTTTCTTTGAGATAACTCTGCACTAGTGCGAGCCGCAAATGCCACTTCCAGCTTAGCTGTGCAGAAGAAGAACAACAAGAAGAAGAAATATCTCGAAATATGTCCGTCAGGCCCCTTCCCTTGAGATAAATCTGCAAATATCTCGGAAACGAAGAGAGCTATGGCAAAATGTTAAGAGACCTTTTTTGTAGAGAATTAAGTTTCCTACTTTTCATGTTCTATGATATTTTTTGATCAGATGCGTAGTTCTCGAGATATATCAAGATATTGAAAAGTTCCGAAGCCGCACCAACATAATAGAGATACAGAAACACCGTGGCCCCTTTCTTTGAGATAACTCTGCACTATTGCGAGCTGTAAATGCCACTTCCAGCTTAGCTGTGCAGAAGAAGAACAACAAGAAGAAGAAATATCTCGAAATATGTCCGTCAGGCCCCTTCCCTTGAGATAAATCTGCAAATATCTCGGAAACGAAGCGAGCTATCGCAAAATGTTAAGAGACCTTTTTTGTAGAGAATTAAGTTTCCTACTTTTTACGTTCTATGATATTTTTTGATCAGATGCGTAGTTCTCGAGATATATCAAGATATTTAAAAGTTCCGAAGCCGCACCAACATAATAGGGATACAGAAACACCGTGGCCCCTTTCTTTGAGATAACTCTGCACTAGTGCGAGCCGCAAATGCCACTTCCAGCTTAGCTGTGCAGAAGAAGAACAACAAGAAGAAGAAATATCTCGAAATATGTCCGTCAGGCCCCTTCCCTTGAGATAAATCTGCAAATATCTCGGAAACGAAGCGAGCTATCGCAAAATGTTAAGAGACCTTTTTTGTAGAGAATTATGTTTCCTACTTTTTATGTTCTATGATATTTTTTGATCAGATGCGTAGTTCTCGAGATATATCAAGATATTGAAAAGTTCCGAAGCCGCACCAACATAATAGAGATACAGAAACACCGTGGCCCCTTTCTTTGAGATAACTCTGCACTATTGCGAGCTGCAAATGCCACTTCCAGCTTAGCTGTGCAGAGGAAGAACAACAAGAAGAAGAAATATCTCGAAATATGTCCGTCAGGCCAGTTCCTTTGAGCTGAATCTGCAAATATCTCGGAAACGAAGCGAGCTATGGCAAAATGTTAAGAGACGTTTTTTGTAGAGAATTATGTTTCCTACAATTTAAGTTCTATGATATTTTTTGATCAGAAGCGTAGTTTTCCAGATATATCGAGATATTTAAAAGTTCCGAAGCCGCACCAACATAATAGGGATACAGAAACACCGTGGCCTCTTTCTTTGAGATAACTCTGCACTAGTGCGAGCCGCAAATGCCACTTCCAGCTTAGCTGTGCAGAAGAAGAACAACAAGAAGAAGAAATATCTCGAAATATGTCCGTCAGGCCCCTTCCCTTGAGATAAATCTGCAAATATCTCGGAAACGAAGAGAGCTATGGCAAAATGTTAAGAGACCTTTTTTGTAGAGAATTAAGTTTCCTACTTTTCATGTTCTATGATATTTTTTGATCAGATGCGTAGTTCTCGAGATATATCAAGATATTGAAAAGTTCCGAAGCCGCACCAACATAATAGAGATACAGAAACACCGTGGCCCCTTTCTTTGAGATAACTCTGCACTATTGCGAGCTGTAAATGCCACTTCCAGCTTAGCTGTGCAGAAGAAGAACAACAAGAAGAAGAAATATCTCGAAATATGTCCGTCAGGCCCCTTCCCTTGAGATAAATCTGCAAATATCTCGGAAACGAAGCGAGCTATCGCAAAATGTTAAGAGACCTTTTTTGTAGAGAATTATGTTTCCTATAATTTATGTTCTACGATATTTTTTGATCAGAAGCGTAGTTTTCGAGATATATCGAGATATTTAAAAGTTCCGAAGCCGCACCAACATAATAGAGATACAGAAACACCGTGGCCCCTTTCTTTGAGATAACTCTGCACTAGTGCGAGCTGCAAATGCCACTTCCAGCTTAGCTGTGCAGAAGAAGAACAACAAGAAGAAGAAATATCTCGAAATATGTCCGTCAGGCCCCTTCCCTTGAGATAAATCTGCAAATATCTCGGAAACGAAGCGAGCTATGGCAAAATGTTAAGAGACCTTTTTTGTAGAGAATTAAGTTTCCTACTTTTCATGTTCTATGATATTTTTTGATCAGATGCGTAGTTCTCGAGATATATCAAGATATTTAAAAGTTCCGAAGCCGCACCAACATAATAGAGATACAGAAACACCGTGGCCCCTTTCTTTGAGATAACTCTGCACTATTGCGAGCTGTAAATGCCACTTCCAGCTTAGCTGTGCAGAAGAAGAACAACAAGAAGAAGAAATATCTCGAAGTATGTCCGTCAGGCCCCTTCCCTTGAGATATATCTGCAAATATCTCGGAAACGAAGCGAGCTATGGCAAAATGTTAAGAGACCTTTTTTGTAGAGAATTATGTTTCCTACAATTTATGTTCTATGATATTTTTTGATCAGAAGCGTAGTTTTAGAGATATATCGAGATATTTAAAAGTTCCGAAGCCGCACCAACATAATAGAGATACAGAAACACCGTGGCCCCTTTCTTTGAGATAACTCTGCACTAGTGCGAGCCGCGAATGCCACTTCCAGCTTAGCTGTGCAGAAGAAGAACAACAAGAAGAAGAAATATCTCGAAATATGTCCGTCAGGCCCCTTCCCTTGAGATAAATCTGCAAATATCTCGGAAACGAAGCGAGCTATGGCAAAATGTTAAGAGACCTTTTTTGTAGAGAATTAAGTTTCCTACTTTTTATGTAGTATGATATTTTTTGATCAGATGCGTAGTTCTCGAGATATATCAAGATATTTAAAAGTTCCGAAGCCGCACCAACATAATAGAGATACAGAAACACCGTGGCCCCTTTCTTTGGGATAACTCTGCACTAGTGCGAGCTGCAAATGCCACTTCCAGCTTAGCTGTGCAGAAGAAGAACAACAAGAAGAAGAAATATCTCGAAATATGTCCGTCAGGCCCCTTCCCTTGAGATAAATCTGCAAATATCTCGGAAACGAAGCGAGCTATGGCAAAATATTAACAGACCTTTTTTGTAGAGAATTAAGTTTCCTACTTTTTATGTTCTATGATATTTTTTGATCAGATGCGTAGTTCTCGAGATATATCAAGATATTGAAAAGTTCCGAAGCCGCACCAACATAATAGAGATACAGAAACACCGTGGCCCCTTTCTTTGAGATAACTCTGCACTATTGCGAGCTGCAAATGCCACTTCCAGCTTAGCTGTGCAGAGGAAGAACAACAAGAAGAAGAAATATCTCGAAATATGTCCGTCAGGCCAGTTCCTTTGAGCTGAATCTGCAAATATCTCGGAAACGAAGCGAGCTATGGCAAAATGTTAAGAGACGTTTTTTGTAGAGAATTATGTTTCCTACAATTTAAGTTCTATGATATTTTTTGATCAGAAGCGTAGTTTTCCAGATATATCGAGATATTTAAAAGTTCCGAAGCCGCACCAACATAATAGGGATACAGAAACACCGTGGCCTCTTTCTTTGAGATAACTCTGCACTAGTGCGAGCCGCAAATGCCACTTCCAGCTTAGCTGTGCAGAAGAAGAACAACAAGAAGAAGAAATATCTCGAAATATGTCCGTCAGGCCCCTTCCCTTGAGATAAATCTGCAAATATCTCGGAAACGAAGAGAGCTATGGCAAAATGTTAAGAGACCTTTTTTGTAGAGAATTAAGTTTCCTACTTTTCATGTTCTATGATATTTTTTGATCAGATGCGTAGTTCTCGAGATATATCAAGATATTGAAAAGTTCCGAAGCCGCACCAACATAATAGAGATACAGAAACACCGTGGCCCCTTTCTTTGAGATAACTCTGCACTATTGCGAGCTGTAAATGCCACTTCCAGCTTAGCTGTGCAGAAGAAGAACAACAAGAAGAAGAAATATCTCGAAATATGTCCGTCAGGCCCCTTCCCTTGAGATAAATCTGCAAATATCTCGGAAACGAAGCGAGCTATCGCAAAATGTTAAGAGACCTTTTTTGTAGAGAATTATGTTTCCTATAATTTATGTTCTACGATATTTTTTGATCAGAAGCGTAGTTTTCGAGATATATCGAGATATTTAAAAGTTCCGAAGCCGCACCAACATAATAGAGATACAGAAACACCGTGGCCCCTTTCTTTGAGATAACTCTGCACTAGTGCGAGCTGCAAATGCCACTTCCAGCTTAGCTGTGCAGAAGAAGAACAACAAGAAGAAGAAATATCTCGAAATATGTCCGTCAGGCCCCTTCCCTTGAGATAAATCTGCAAATATCTCGGAAACGAAGCGAGCTATGGCAAAATGTTAAGAGACCTTTTTTGTAGAGAATTAAGTTTCCTACTTTTCATGTTCTATGATATTTTTTGATCAGATGCGTAGTTCTCGAGATATATCAAGATATTTAAAAGTTCCGAAGCCGCACCAACATAATAGAGATACAGAAACACCGTGGCCCCTTTCTTTGAGATAACTCTGCACTATTGCGAGCTGTAAATGCCACTTCCAGCTTAGCTGTGCAGAAGAAGAACAACAAGAAGAAGAAATATCTCGAAGTATGTCCGTCAGGCCCCTTCCCTTGAGATATATCTGCAAATATCTCGGAAACGAAGCGAGCTATGGCAAAATGTTAAGAGACCTTTTTTGTAGAGAATTATGTTTCCTACAATTTATGTTCTATGATATTTTTTGATCAGAAGCGTAGTTTTCGAGATATATCGAGATATTTAAAAGTTCCGAAGCCGCACCAACATAATAGAGATACAGAAACACCGTGGCCCCTTTCTTTGAGATAACTCTGCACTAGTGCGAGCCGCAAATGCCACTTCCAGCTTAGCTGTGCAGAAGAAGAACAACAAGAAGAAGAAATATCTCGAAATATGTCCGTCAGGCCCCTTCCCTTGAGATAAATCTGCAAATATCTCGGAAACGAAGCGAGCTATGGCAAAATGTTAAGAGACCTTTTTTGTAGACAATTAAGTTTCCTACTTTTTATGTAGTATGATATTTTTTGATCAGATGCGTAGTTCTCGAGATATATCAAGATATTTAAAAGTTCCGAAGCCGCACCAACATAATAGAGATACAGAAACACCGTGGCCCCTTTCTTTGGGATAACTCTGCACTATTGCGAGCTGCAAATGCCACTTCCAGCTTAGCTGTGCAGAACAAGAACAACAAGAAGAAGAAATATCTCGAAATATGTCCGTCAGGCTCCTTCCCTTGAGATATATCTGCAAATATCTCGGAAACGAAGCGAGCTATGGCAAAATGTTGAGAAACCTTTTTTGTAGAGAATTATGTTTCCTACAATTTATGTTCTATGATATTTTTTGATCAGAAGCGTAGTTTTCGAGATATATCGAGATATTTAAAAGTTCCGAAGCCGCACCAACATAATAGGGATACAGAAACACCGTGGCCCCTTTCTTTGAGATAACTCTGCACTAGTGCGAGCCGCAAATGCCACTTCCAGCTTAGCTGTGCAGAAGAAGAAATATCTCGAAATATGTCCGTCAGGCCACTTCCCTTGAGATAAATCTGCAAATATCTCGGAAACGAAGCGAGCTATGGCAAAATGTTAAGAGACCTTTTTTGTAGAGAATTAAGTTTCCTACTTTTTATCTTCTATGATATTTTTTGATCAGATGCGTAGTTCTCGAGATAGATCAAGATACTTAAAAGTTCCGAAGCCGCACCAACATAATAGAGATACAGAAACACCGTGGCCCCTTTCTTTGAGATAACTCAGCACTATTGCGCGCTGCAAATGCCACTTCCAGCTTAGCTGTGCAGAAGAAGAACAACAAGAGGAAGAAATATCTCGAAATATGTCCGTCAGGCCCCTTCCCTTGAGATAAATCTGCAAATATCTCGGAAACGAAGCGAGCTATGGCAAAATGTTAAGAGACCTTTTTTGTAGAGAATTATGTTTCCCACAATTTATGTTGTATGATATTTTTTGATCAGAAGCGTAGTTTTCGAGATATATCGAGATATTTAAAAGTTCCGAAGCCGCACCAACATAATAGAGATACAGAAACATCGTGGCCCTTTTCTTTGGGATAACTCTGCACTATTGCGAGCTGGAAATGCCACTTCCAGTTTAGCTGTGCAGAAGAAGAACAACAAAAAGAAGAAATATCTCGAAATATGTCCGTCAGGACCCTTCCCTTGAGATAAATCTGCAAATATCTCGGAAACGAAGCGAGCTATTGCAAAACGTTAAGAGACCTTTTTTGTAGAGAATTAAGTTTCCTACTTTTTATGTTGTATGATATTTTTTATCAGAAGCGTAGTTTTCGAGATATATCGAGATATTTAAAAGTTCCGAAGCCGCACCAACATAATAGGGATACAGAAACACCGTGGCCCCTTTCTTTGAGATAACTCTGCACTAGTGCGAGCCGCAAATGCCACTTCCAGCTTAGCTGTGCAGAAGAAGAAATATCTCGAAATATGTCCGTCAGGCCACTTCCCTTGAGATAAATCTGCAAATATCTCGGAAACGAAGCGAGCTATGGCAAAATGTTAAGAGACGTTTTTTGTAGAGAACTATGTTTCCTACAATTTATGTTCTATGATATTTTTTGATCAGAAGCGTAGTTTTCGAGATATATCGAGATATTTAAAAGTTCCGAAGCCGCACCAACATAATAGAGATACAGAAACACCGTGGCCCCTTTCTTTGAGATAACTCTGCACTAGTGCGAGGCGCAAACGCCACTTCCAGCTTAGCTGTGCAGAAGAAGAGCAACAAGAAGAAGAAATATCTCGAAATATGTCCGACAGGCCCCTTCCCTTGAGATAAATCTGCAGATATCTCGGAAACGATGCGAGCTATGGCGAAATGTTAAGAGACCTTTTTTGTAGAGAATTAAGTTTCCTACTTTTTATGCTCTATGATATTTTTTGATCAGAAGCGTAGTTTTCGAGATATATCGAGATATTTAAAAGTTCCGAAGCCGCACCAACATAATAGAGATACAGAAACACCGTGGCCCCTTTCTTTGAGATAACTCTGCACTAGTGCGAGCTGCAAATGCCACTTCCAGCTTAGCTGTGCAGAAGAAGAACAACAAGAAGAAGAAATATCTCGAAATATGTCCGTCAGGCCCCTTCCCTTGAGATAAATCTGCAAATATCTCGGAAACAAAGAGAGCTATGGCAAAATGTTAAGAGACCTTTTTTGTAGAGAATTAAGTTTCCTACAATTTATGTTCTATGATATTTTTTGATCAGAAGCGTAGTTTTCGAGATATATCGAGATATTTAAAAGTTCCGAAGCCGCACCAACATAATAGAGATACAGAAACACCGTGGCCCCTTTCTTTGAGATAACTCTGCACTAGTGCGAGCCGCAAATGCCACTTCCAGCTTAGCTGTGCAGAAGAAGAACAACAAGAAGAAGAAATATCTCGAAATATGTCCGTCAGGCCCCTTCCCTTGAGATAAATCTGCAAATATCTCGGAAACGAAGCGAGCTATGGCAAAATGTTAAGAGACCTTTTTTGTAGCGAATTGAGTTTCCTACTTTTTACGTTCTATGATATTTTTTGATCAGATGCGTAGTTCTCGAGATATATCAAGATATTTAAAAGTTCCGAAGCCGCACCAACATAATAGAGATACAGAAACACCGTGGCCCCTTTCTTTCAGATAACTATGCACTATTGCGAGCTGCAAATGCCACTTCCAGCTTAGCTGTGCAGAAGAAGAACAACAAGAAGAAGAAATATCTCGAAATATGTCCGTCAGGCCCCTTCCCTTGAGATAAATCTGCAAATATCTCGGAAACGAAGCGAGCTATGGCAAAATGTTAAGAGACCTTTTTTGTAGAGAATTAAGTTTCCTACTTTGTATGTTCTATGATATTTTTTGATCAGACGCGTAGTTCTCGAGATATATCAAGATATTTAAAAGTTCCGAAGCCGCACCAACATAATAGAGATACAGAAACACCGTGGCCCCTTTCTTTGAGATAACTCTGCTCTATTGCGAGCTGCAAATGCCACTTCCAGCTTAGCTGTGCAGAGGAAGAACAACAAGAAGAAGGAATATCTCGAAATATGTCCGTCAGGCCAGTTCCTTTGAGCTGAATCTGCAAATATCTCGGAAACGAAGCGAGCTATGGCAAAATGTTAAGAGACGTTTTTTGTAGAGAATTATGTTTCCTACAATTTATGTTCTATGATATTTTTTGATCAGAAGCGTAGTTTTCGAGATATATCGAGATATTTAAAAGTTCCGAAGCCGCACCAACATAATAGAGATACAGAAACACCGTGGCCCCTTTCTTTGAGATAACTCTGCACTAGTGCGAGCCGCAAATGCCACTTCCAGCTTAGCTGTGCAGAACAAGAACAACAAGAAGAAGAAATATCTCGAAATATGTCCGTCAGGCACCTTCCCTTGAGATAAATCTGCAAATATCTCGGAAACGAAGCGAGCTATTGCAAAATGTTAAGAGACCTTTTTTGTAGAGAATTGAGTTTCCTACTTTTTATGTTCTATGATATTTTTTGATCAGATGCGTAGTTCTCGAGATATATCAAGATATTTAAAAGTTCCGAAGCCGCACCAACATAATAGAGATACAGAAACACCGTGGCCCCTTTCTTTCAGATAACTATGCACTATTGCGAGCTGCAAATGCCACTTCCAGCTTAGCTGTGCAGAAGAAGAACAACAAGAAGAAGAAATATCTCGAAATATGTCCGTCAGGCCCCTTACCTTGAGATAAATCTGCAAATATCTCGGAAACGAAGCGAGCTATGGCAAAATGTTAAGAGACCTTTTTTGTAGAGAATTAAGTTTCCTACTTTTTATCTTCTATGATATTTTCTGATCAGATGAGTAGTTCTCGAGATATATCAAGATATTTAAAAGTTCCGAAGCCGCACCAACATAATAGAGATACAGAAACACCGTGGCCCCTTTCCTTGAGATATCTCTGCACTATTGCGAGCTGCACATGCCACTTCCAGCTTAGCTGTGCAGAAGAAGAACAACAAGAAGAAGAAATATCTCGAAATATGTCCGTCAGGCCACTTCCCTTGAGATAAATCTGCAAATATCTCGGAAACGAAGCGAGCTATGGCAAAATGTTAAGAGACGTTTTTTGTAGAGAATTATGTTTCCTACAATTTATGTTCTACGATATTTTTTGATCAGAAGCGTAGTTTTCGAGATATATCGAGATATTTAAAAGTTCCGAAGCCGCACCAACATAATAGAGATACAGAAACACCGTGGCCCCTTTCTTTGAGATAACTCTGCACTAGTGCGAGCCGCAAATGCCACTTCCAGCTCAGCTGTGCAGAAGAAGAGCAACAAGAAGAAGAAATATCTCGAAATATGTCCGACAGGCCCCTTCCCTTGAGATAAATCTGCAAATATCTCGGAAACGAAGCGAGCTATGGCAAAATGTTAAGAGACCTTTTTTGTAGAGAATTAAGTTTCCTACTTTTTATGTTCTATGATATTTTTTGATCAGATGCGTAGTTCTCGAGATATATCAAGATATTTAAAAGTTCCGAAGCCGCACCAACATAATAGGGATACAGAAACACCGTGGCCCCTTTCTTTGAGATAACTCTGCACTAGTGCGAGCCGCAAATGCCACTTCCAGCTTAGCTGTGCAGAAGAAGAACAACAAGAAGAAGAAATATCTCGAAATATGTCCGTCAGGCCCCTTCCCTTGAGATAAATCTGCAAATATCTCGGAAACGAAGCGAGCTATCGCAAAATGTTAAGAGACCTTTTTTGTAGAGAATTATGTTTCCTACAATTTATGTTCTACGATATTTTTTGATCAGAAGCGTAGTTTTCGAGATATATCGAGATATTTAAAAGTTCCGAAGCCGCACCAACATAATAGAGATACAGAAACACCGTGGCCCCTTTCTTTGAGATAACTCTGCACTAGTGCGAGCCGCAAATGCCACTTCCAGCTCAGCTGTGCAGAAGAAGAGCAACAAGAAGAAGAAATATCTCGAAATATGTCCGACAGGCCCCTTCCCTTGAGATAAATCTGCAAATATCTCGGAAACGAAGCGAGCTATGGCAAAATGTTAAGAGACCTTTTTTGTAGAGAATTAAGTTTCCTACTTTTTATGTTCTATGATATTTTTTGATCAGATGCGTAGTTCTCGAGATATATCAAGATATTTAAAAGTTCCGAAGCCGCACCAACATAATAGGGATACAGAAACACCGTGGCCCCTTTCTTTGAGATAACTCTGCACTAGTGCGAGCCGCAAATGCCACTTCCAGCTTAGCTGTGCAGAAGAAGAACAACAAGAAGAAGAAATATCTCGAAATATGTCCGTCAGGCCCCTTCCCTTGAGATAAATCTGCAAATATCTCGGAAACGAAGCGAGCTATCGCAAAATGTTAAGAGACCTTTTTTGTAGAGAATTATGTTTCCTACAATTTATGTTCTACGATATTTTTTGATCAGAAGCGTAGTTTTCGAGATATATCGAGATATTTAAAAGTTCCGAAGCCGCACCAACATAATAGAGATACAGAAACACCGTGGCCCCTTTCTTTGAGATAACTCTGCACTAGTGCGAGCTGCAAATGCCACTTCCAGCTTAGCTGTGCAGAAGAAGAACAACAAGAAGAAGAAATATCTCGAAATATGTCCGTCAGGCCCCTTCCCTTGAGATAAATCTGCAAATATCTCGGAAACGAAGCGAGCTATGGCAAAATGTTAACAGACCTTTTTTGTAGAGAATTAAGTTTCCTACTTTTTATGTTCTATGATATTTTTTGATCAGATGCGTAGTTCTCGAGATATATCAAGATATTGAAAAGTTCCGAAGCCGCACCAACATAATAGAGATACAGAAACACCGTGGCCCCTTTCTTTGAGATAACTCTGCACTATTGCGAGCTGCAAATGCCACTTCCAGCTTAGCTGTGCAGAGGAAGAACAACAAGAAGAAGAAATATCTCGAAATATGTCCGTCAGGCCAGTTCCTTTGAGCTGAATCTGCAAATATCTCGGAAACGAAGCGAGCTATGGCAAAATGTTAAGAGACGTTTTTTGTAGAGAATTATGTTTCCTACAATTTATGTTCTATGATATTTTTTGATCAGAAGCGTAGTTTTCCAGATATATCGAGATATTTAAAAGTTCCGAAGCCGCACCAACATAATAGGGATACAGAAACACCGTGGCCCCTTTCTTTGAGATAACTCTGCACTAGTGCGAGCCGCAAATGCCACTTCCAGCTTAGCTGTGCAGAAGAAGAACAACAAGAAGAAGAAATATCTCGAAATATGTCCGTCAGGCCCCTTCCCTTGAGATAAATCTGCAAATATCTCGGAAACGAAGAGAGCTATGGCAAAATGTTAAGAGACCTTTTTTGTAGAGAATTAAGTTTCCTACTTTTCATGTTCTATGATATTTTTTGATCAGATGCGTAGTTCTCGAGATATATCAAGATATTGAAAAGTTCCGAAGCCGCACCAACATAATAGAGATACAGAAACACCGTGGCCCCTTTCTTTGAGATAACTCTGCACTATTGCGAGCTGTAAATGCCACTTCCAGCTTAGCTGTGCAGAAGAAGAACAACAAGAAGAAGAAATATCTCGAAATATGTCCGTCAGGCCCCTTCCCTTGAGATAAATCTGCAAATATCTCGGAAACGAAGCGAGCTATCGCAAAATGTTAAGAGACCTTTTTTGTAGAGAATTAAGTTTCCTACATTTTATGTTCTATGATATTTTTTGATCAGATGCGTAGTTCTCGAGATATATCAAGATATTTAAAAGTTCCGAAGCCGCACCAACATAATACGGATACAGAAACACCGTGGCCCCTTTCTTTGAGATAACTCTGCACTAGTGCGAGCCGCAAATGCCACTTCCAGCTTAGCTGTGCAGAAGAAGAACAACAAGAAGAAGAAATATCTCGAAATATGTCCGTCAGGCCCCTTCCCTTGAGATAAATCTGCAAATATCTCGGAAACGAAGCGAGCTATCGCAAAATGTTAAGAGACCTTTTTTGTAGAGAATTATGTTTCCTACAATTTATGTTCTACGATATTTTTTGATCAGAAGCGTAGTTTTCGAGATATATCGAGATATTTAAAAGTTCCGAAGCCGCACCAACATAATAGAGATACAGAAACACCGTGGCCCCTTTCTTTGAGATAACTCTGCACTAGTGCGAGCTGCAAATGCCACTTCCAGCTTAGCTGTGCAGAAGAAGAACAACAAGAAGAAGAAATATCTCGAAATATGTCCGTCAGGCCCCTTCCCTTGAGATAAATCTGCAAATATCTCGGAAACGAAGCGAGCTATGGCAAAATGTTAACAGACCTTTTTTGTAGAGAATTAAGTTTCCTACTTTTTATGTTCTATGATATTTTTTGATCAGATGCGTAGTTCTCGAGATATATCAAGATATTGAAAAGTTCCGAGGCCGCACCAACATAATAGAGATACAGAAACACCGTGGCCCCTTTCTTTGAGATAACTCTGCACTATTGCGAGCTGCAAATGCCACTTCCAGCTTAGCTGTGCAGAGGAAGAACAACAAGAAGAAGAAATATCTCGAAATATGTCCGTCAGGCCAGTTCCTTTGAGCTGAATCTGCAAATATCTCGGAAACGAAGCGAGCTATGGCAAAATGTTAAGAGACGTTTTTTGTAGAGAATTATGTTTCCTACAATTTAAGTTCTATGATATTTTTTGATCAGAAGCGTAGTTTTCCAGATATATCGAGATATTTAAAAGTTCCGAAGCCGCACCAACATAATAGGGATACAGAAACACCGTGGCCCCTTTCTTTGAGATAACTCTGCACTAGTGCGAGCCGCAAATGCCACTTCCAGCTTAGCTGTGCAGAAGAAGAAATATCTCGAAATATGTCCGTCAGGCCACTTCCCTTGAGATAAATCTGCAAATATCTCGGAAACGAAGCGAGCTATGGCAAAATGTTAAGAGACCTTTTTTGTAGAGAATTAAGTTTCCTACTTTTTATCTTCTATGATATTTTTTGATCAGATGCGTAGTTCTCGAGATAGATCAAGATACTTAAAAGTTCCGAAGCCGCACCAACATAATAGAGATACAGAAACACCGTGGCCCCTTTCTTTGAGATAACTCAGCACTATTGCGCGCTGCAAATGCCACTTCCAGCTTAGCTGTGCAGAAGAAGAACAACAAGAGGAAGAAATATCTCGAAATATGTCCGTCAGGCCCCTTCCCTTGAGATAAATCTGCAAATATCTCGGAAACGAAGCGAGCTATGGCAAAATGTTAAGAGACCTTTTTTGTAGAGAATTATGTTTCCCACAATTTATGTTGTATGATATTTTTTGATCAGAAGCGTAGTTTTCGAGATATATCGAGATATTTAAAAGTTCCGAAGCCGCACCAACATAATAGAGATACAGAAACATCGTGGCCCTTTTCTTTGGGATAACTCTGCACTATTGCGAGCTGGAAATGCCACTTCCAGTTTAGCTGTGCAGAAGAAGAACAACAAAAAGAAGAAATATCTCGAAATATGTCCGTCAGGACCCTTCCCTTGAGATAAATCTGCAAATATCTCGGAAACGAAGCGAGCTATTGCAAAACGTTAAGAGACCTTTTTTGTAGAGAATTAAGTTTCCTACTTTTTATGTTGTATGATATTTTTTATCAGAAGCGTAGTTTTCGAGATATATCGAGATATTTAAAAGTTCCGAAGCCGCACCAACATAATAGAGATACAGAAACACCGTGGCCACTTTCTTTGGGATAACTCTGCACTATTGCGAGCTGCAAATGCCACTTCCAGCTTAGCTGTGCAGAAGAAGAACAACAAGAAGAAGAAATATCTCGAAATATGTCCGTCAGGCCACTTCCCTTGAGATAAATCTGCAAATATCTCGGAAACGAAGCGAGCTATGGCAAAATGTTAAGAGACCTTTTTTGTAGAGAATTAAGTTTCCTACTTTTTATGTTGTATGATATTTTTTGATCAGAAGCGTAGTTTTCGAGATATATCGAGATATTTAAAAGTTCCGAAGCCGCACCAACATAATAGAGATACAGAAACACCGTGGCCCCTTTCTTTGAGATAACTCTGCACTAGTGCGAGCTGCAAATGCCACTTCCAGCATAGCTGTGCAGAAGAAGAACAACAAGAAGAAGAAATATCTCGAAATATGTCCGTCAGGCCAGTTCCTTTGAGCTGAATCTGCAAATATCTCGGAAACGAAGCGAGCTATGGCAAAATGTTAAGAGACCTTTTTTGTAGAGAATTAAGTTTTCTACTTTTTATGTTCTATGATATTTTTTGATCAGAAGCGTAGTTTTCGAGATATATCGAGATATTTAAAAGTTCCGAAGCCGCACCAACATAATAGAGATACACAAACACCGTGGCCCCTTTCTTTGAGATAACTCTGCACTAGTGCGAGCCGCAAATGCCACTTCCAGCTTAGCTGTGCAGAAGAAGAACAACAAGAAGAAGAAATATCTCGAAATATGTCCGTCAGGCCCCTTCCCTTGAGATAAATCTGCAAATATCTCGGAAACGAAGCGAGCTATGGCAAAATGTTTAGAGACCTTTCTTGTAGAGAATCAAGTTTCCTACTTTTTATGTAGTATGATATTTTTTGATCAGATGCGTGGTTCTCGAGATATATCAAGATATTTAAAAGTTCCGAAGCCGCACCAACATAATAGAGATACAGAAACACCGTGGCCCCTTTCTTTGGGATAACTCTGCACTATTGCGAGCTGCAAATGCCACTTCCAGCTTAGCTGTGCAGAAGAAGAACAACAAGAAGAAGAAATATCTCGAAATATGTCCGTCAGGCCACTTCCCTTGAGATAAATCTGCAAATATCTCGGAAACGAAGCGAGCTATGGCAAAATGTTAAGAGACCTTTTTTGTAGAGAATTAAGTTTCCTACTTTTTATGTTCGATGATATTTTTTGATCAGATGCGTAGTTCTCGAGATATATCAAGATATTTAAAGGTTCCGAAGCAGCACCAACATAATAGAGGTACAGAAACACCGTGGCCTCTTTCTTTGAGATAACTCTGCACTATTGCGAGCTGCAAATGCCGCTTCGAGCTTAGCTGTGCAGAAGAAGAACAACAAGAAGAAGAAATATCTCGAAATATGTCCGTCAGACCCCTTCCCTTGAGATGAATCTGCAAATATCTCGGAAACGAAGCGAGCTATCGCAAAATGTTAAGAGACCTTTTTTGTAGAGAGTAATGTTTCCTACAATTTACGCTGTATGATATTTTTTGATCAGAAGCGTAGTTTTCGAGATATATCGAGATATTTAAAAGTTCCGAAGCCGCACCAACATAATAGAGATACAGAAACACCGTGGCCCCTTTCTTTGAGATAACTCTGCACTAGTGCGAGCCGCAAATGCCACTTCCAGCTTAGCTGTGCAGAGGAAGAACAACAAGAAGAAGAAATATCTCGAAATATGTCCGTCAGGCCAGTTCCTTTGAGCTGAATCTGCAAATATCTCGGAAACGAAGCGAGCTATGGCAAAATGTTAAGAGACGTTTTTTGTAGAGAATTATGTTTCCTACAATTTATGTTCTATGATATTTTTTGATCAGAAGCGTAGTTTTCGAGATATATCGAGATACTTAAAAGTTCCGAAGCCGCACCAACATATTAGAGATGCAGAAACACCGTGGCCCCTTTCTTTGAGATAACTGTGCACTAGTGCGAGCCGCAAATGCCACTTCCAGCTTAGCTGTGCAGAAGAAGAACAACAAGAAGAAGAAACTTCTCGAAATATGTCCATCAGGCCCCTTCCCTTGAGATAAATCTGCAAATATCTCGGAAACGAAGCGAGCTATGGCAAAATGTTAAGAGACCTTTTTTGTAGAGAATTATGTTTCCTACTTTTTATGTTCTATGATATTTTTTGATCAGACGCGTAGTTCTCGAGATATATCAAGATATTTAAAAGTTCCGAAGCCGCACCAACATAATAGAGATACAGAAACACCGTGGCCCCTTTCTTTGAGATATCTCTGCACTATTGCGAGCTGCAAATGCCACTTCCAGCTTAGCTGTGCAGAAGAAGAACAACAAGAAGAAGAAATATCTCGAAATATGTCCGTGAGGCCCCTTCCCTTGAGATAAATCTGCAAATATCTCGGAAACGAAGCGAGCTATGGCAAAATGTTAAGATACCTTATTTGTAGAGAATTAAGTTTCCTACTTTTTATGTTCTATGATATTTTTTGATCAGATGCGTAGTTCTCGAGATATATCAAGATATTTAAAAGTTCCGAAGCCGCACCAACATAATAGAGATACAGAAACACCGTGGCCCCTTTCTTTGAGATATCTCTGCACTATTGCGAGCTGGAAATGCCACTTCCAGTTTAGCTGTGCAGAAGAAGAACAACAAGAAGAAGAAATATCTCGAAATATGTCCGTTAGACCCCTTCCCTTGAGATAAATCTGCAAATATCTCGGAAACGAAGCGAGCTATGGCAAAATGTTAAGAGACCTTTTTTGTAGAGAATTAAGTTTTCTACTTTTTATGTTCTATGATATTTTTTGATCAGAAGCGTAGTTTTCGAGATATATCGAGATATTTAAAAGTTCCGAAGCCGCACCAACATAATAGAGATACAGAAACACCGTGGCCCCTTTCTTTGAGATATCTCTGCACTATTGCGAGCTGCAAATGCCACTTCCAGCTTAGCTGTGCAGAAGAAGAACAACAAGAAGAAGAAATATCTCGAAATATGTCCGTGAGGCCCCTTCCCTTGAGATAAATCTGCAAATATCTCGGAAACGAAGCGAGCTATGGCAAAATGTTAAGATACCTTATTTGTAGAGAATTAAGTTTCCTACTTTTTATGTTCTATGATATTTTTTGATCAGATGCGTAGTTCTCGAGATATATCAAGATATTTAAAAGTTCCGAAACCGCACCAACATATTAGAGATACAGAAACACCGTGGCCCCTTTCTTTGAGATAACTCTGCACTATTGCGAGCTGTAAATGCCACTTCCAGCTTAGCTGTGCAGAAGAAGAACAACAAGAAGAAGAAATATCTCGAAATATGTCCGTCAGGCCCCTGCCCTTGAGATATATCTGCAAATATCTCGGAAACCAAGCGAGCTATGGCAAAATGTTAAGAGACCTTTTTTGTAGAGAATTATGTTTCCTACAATTTATGTTCTATGATATTTTTTGATCAGAAGCGTAGTTTTCGAGATATATCGAGATATTTAAAAGTTACGAAGCCGCACCAACATAATAGAGATACAGAAACACCGTGGCCCCTTTCTTTGAGATAACTCTGCAATAGTGCGAGCCGCAAATGCCACTTCCAGCTTAGCTGTGCAGAAGAAGAACAACAAGAAGAAGAAATATTTCGAAATATGTCCGTCAGGCCCCTTCCCTTGAGATAAATCTGCAAATATCTCGGAAACGAAGCGAGCTATGGCAAAATGTTAAGAGACCTTTTTTGTAGAGAATTAAGTTTCCTACTTTTTATGTTCTATGATATTTTTTGATCAGATGCGTAGTTCTCGAGATATATCAAGATATTTAAAAGTTCCGAAACCGCACCAACATAATACAGATACAGAAACACCGTGGCCCCTTTCTTTGAGATAACTCTGCACTAGTGCGAGCCGCAAATGCCACTTCCAGCTTAGCTGTGCAGAAGAAGAACAACAAGAAGAAGAAATATCTCGAAATATGTCCGTCAGGCCCCTTCCCTTGAGATAAATCTGCAAATATCTCGGAAACGAAGCGAGCTATGGCAAAATGTTGAGAGACCTTTTTTGTAGAGAATTAAGTTTCCTACTTTTTATGTTCTATGATATTTTTTGATCAGATGCGTAGTACTCGAGATATATCAAGATATTTAAAAGTTCCGAAGCCTCACCAACATAATAGAGATACAGAAACACCGTGGCCCCTTTCTTTGAGATAACTCTGCACTATTGCGAGCTGCAAATGCCACTTCCAGCTTAGCTGTGCAGAGGAAGAACAGCAAGAAGAAGAAATATCTCGAAATATGTCCGTCGGGCCCCTTCCCTTGAGATAAATTTGCAAATATCTCGGAAACGAAGCGAGCTATGGCAAAATGTTAAGAGACCTTTTTTGTAGAGAATTAAGTTTCCTACTTTTTATGTTCTATGATATTTTTTGATCAGATGCGTAGTTCTCGAGATATATCAAGATATTTAAAAGTTCCGAAGCCGCACCAACATAATACAGATACAGAAACACCGTGGCCCCTTTCTTTGAGATAACTCTGCACTAGTGCGAGCCGCAAATGCCACTTCCAGCTTAGCTGTGCAGAAGAAGAACAACAAGAAGAAGAAATATCTCGAAATATGTCCGTCAGGCCCCTTCCCTTGAGATAAATCTGCAAATATCTCGGAAACGAAGCGAGCTATGGCAAAATGTTAAGAGACCTTTTTTGTAGAGAATTAAGTTTCCTACTTTTTATGTTCTATGATATTTTTTGATCAGATGCGTAGTTCTCGAGATATATCAAGATATTTAAAAGTTCCGAAGCCGCACCAACATAATAGAGATACAGAAACACCGTGGCTCCTTTCTTTGAGATAACTCTGCACTATTGCGAGCTGGAAATGCCACTTCCAGTTTAGCTGTGCAGAAGAAGAACAACAAGAAGAAGAAATATCTCGAAATATGTCCGTTAGGCCCCTTCCCTTGAGATAAATCTGCAAATATCTCGGAAACGAAGCGAGCTATGGCAAAATGTTAAGAGACCTTTTTTGTAGAGAATTAAGTTTCCTACTTTTTATGTTCTATGATATTTTTTGATCAGATGCGTAGTTCTCGAGATATATCAAGATACTTAAAAGTTCCGAAGCCGCACCAACATAATAGAGATACAGAAACACCGTGGCCCCTTTCTTTGAGATAACTCTGCACTATTGCGAGCTGTAAATGCCACTTCCAGCTTAGCTGTGCAGAAGAAGAACAACAAGAAGAAGAAATATCTCGAAATATGTCCGTCAGGCCCCTTCCCTTGAGATAAATCTGCAAATATCTCGGAAACGAAGCGAGCTATGGCAAAATGTTGAGAGACCTTTTTTGTAGAGAATTAAGTTTCCTACTTTTTATGTTCTATGATATTTTTTGATCAGATGCGTAGTACTCGAGATATATCAAGATATTTAAAAGTTCCGAAGCCGCACCAACATAATAGAGATACAGAAACACCGTGGCCCCTTTCTTTGAGATAACTCTGCACTATTGCGAGCTGCAAATGCCACTTCCAGCTTAGCTGTGCAGAGGAAGAACAGCAAGAAGAAGAAATATCTCGAAATATGTCCGTCAGGCCCCTTCCCTTGAGATAAATTTGCAAATATCTCGGAAACGAAGCGAGCTATGGCAAAATGTTAAGAGACCTTTTTTGTAGAGAATTAAGTTTCCTACTTTTTATGTTCTATGATATTTTTTGATCAGATGCGTAGTTCTCGAGATATATCAAGATATTTAAAAGTTCCGAAGCCGCACCAACATAATACAGATACAGAAACACCGTGGCCCCTTTCTTTGAGATAACTCTGCACTAGTGCGAGCCGCAAATGCCACTTCCAGCTTAGCTGTGCAGAAGAAGAACAACAAGAAGAAGAAATATCTCGAAATATGTCCGTCAGGCCCCTTCCCTTGAGATAAATCTGCAAATATCTCGGAAACGAAGCGAGCTATGGCAAAATGTTAAGAGACCTTTTTTGTAGAGAATTAAGTTTCCTACTTTTTATGTTCTATGATATTTTTTGATCAGATGCGTAGTTCTCGAGATATATCAAGATATTTAAAAGTTCCGAAGCCGCACCAACATAATAGAGATACAGAAACACCGTGGCTCCTTTCTTTGAGATAACTCTGCACTATTGCGAGCTGGAAATGCCACTTCCAGTTTAGCTGTGCAGAAGAAGAACAACAAGAAGAAGAAATATCTCGAAATATGTCCGTTAGGCCCCTTCCCTTGAGATAAATCTGCAAATATCTCGGAAACGAAGCGAGCTATGGCAAAATGTTAAGAGACCTTTTTTGTAGAGAATTAAGTTTCCTACTTTTTATGTTCTATGATATTTTTTGATCAGATGCGTAGTTCTCGAGATATATCAAGATACTTAAAAGTTCCGAAGCCGCACCAACATAATAGAGATACAGAAACACCGTGGCCCCTTTCTTTGAGATAACTCTGCACTATTGCGAGCTGTAAATGCCACTTCCAGCTTAGCTGTGCAGAAGAAGAACAACAAGAAGAAATATCTCGAAATATGTCCGTCAGGCCCCTGCCCTTGAGATATATCTGCAAATATCTCGGAAACGAAGCGAGCTATGGCAAAATGTTGAGAGACCTTTTTTGTAGAGAATTATGTTTCCTACAATTTATGTTCTATGATATTTTTTGATTAGAAGCGTAGTTTTCGAGATATATCGAGATATTTAAAAGTTCCGAAGCCGCACCAACATAATAGAGATACAGAAACACCGTGGCCCCTTTCTTTGAGATAACTCTGCAATAGTGCGAGCCGCAAATGCCACTTCCAGCTTAGCTGTGCAGAAGAAGAACAACAAGAAGAAGAAATATCTCGAAATATGTCCGTCAGGCCCCTTCCCTTGAGATAAATCTGCAAATATCTCGGAAACGAAGCGAGCTATGGCAAAATGTTAAGAGACCTTTTTTGTAGAGAATTATGTTTCCTACAATTTATGTTCTATGATATTTTTTGATCAGAAGCGTAGTTTTCGAGATATATCGAGATATTTAAAAGTTCCAAAGCCGCACCAACATAATAGAGATACAGAAACACCGTGGCCCCTTTCTTTGAGATAACTCTGCACTAGTGCGAGCCGCAAATGCCACTTCCAGCTTAGCTGTGCAGAAGAAGAACAACAAGAAGAAGAAATATCTCGAAATATGTCCGTCAGGCCCCTTCCCTTGAGATAAATCTGCAAATATCTCGGAAACGAAGCGAGCTATGGCAAAATGTTAAGAGACCTTTTTTGTAGAGAATTAAGTTTCCTACTTTTTATGTTCTATGATATTTTTTGGTCAGATGCGTAGTTCTCGAGATATATCAAGATATTTAAAAGTTCCGAAGCCGCACCAACATAATAGAGATACAGAAACACCGTGGCCCCTTTCTTTGAGATAACTCTGCATTATTGCGAGCTGCAAATGCCACTTCCAGCGTAGCTGTGCAGAGGAAGAACAACAAGAAAAAGAAGTATCTCGAAATATGTCCGTCAGGCCCGTTCCTTTGAGCTGAATCTGCAAATATCTCGGAAACGAAGCGAGCTATGGCAAAATGTTAAGAGACGTTTTTTGTAGAGAATTATGTTTCCTACAATTTATGTTCTATGATATTTTTTGATCAGAAGCGTAGTTTTCGAGATATATCGAGATATTTAAAAGTTCCGAAGCCGCACCAACATAATAGAGATACAGAAACACCGTGGCCCCTTTCTTTGAGATAACTCTGCACTAGTGCGAGCCGGAAATGCCACTTCCAGCTTAGCTGTGCAGAAGAAGAACAACAAGAAGAAGAAATATCTCGAAATATGTCCGTCAGGCCCCTTCCGTTGAGATAAATCTGCAAATATCTCGGAAACGAAGCGAGCTATGGCAAAATGTTAAGAGACCTTTTTTGTAGAGAATTATGTTTCCTACTTTTTATGTTCTATGATATTTTTTGATCAGACGCGTAGTTCTCGAGATATATCAAGATATTTAAAAGTTCCGAAGCCGCACCAACATAATAGAGATACAGAAACACCGTGGCCCCTTTCTTTGAGATATCTCTGCACTATTGCGAGCTGCAAATGCCACTTCCAGCTTAGCTGTGCAGAAGAAGAACAACAAGAAGAAGAAATATCTCGAAATATGTCCGTGAGGCCCCTTCCCTTGAGATAAATCTGCAAATATCTCGGAAACGAAGCGAGCTATGGCAAAATGTTAAGATACCTTATTTGTAGAGAATTAAGTTTCCTACTTTTTATGTTCTATGATATTTTTTGATCAGATGCGTAGTTCTCGAGATATATCAAGATATTTAAAAGTTCCGAAACCGCACCAACATAATAGAGATACAGAAACACCGTGGCCCCTTTCTTTGAGATAACTCTGCACTATTGCGAGCTGTAAATGCCACTTCCAGCTTAGCTGTGCAGAAGAAGAACAACAAGAAGAAGAAATATCTCGAAATATGTCCGTCAGGCCCCTGCCCTTGAGATATATCTGCAAATATCTCGGAAACCAAGCGAGCTATGGCAAAATGTTAAGAGACCTTTTTTGTAGAGAATTATGTTTCCTACAATTTATGTTCTATGATATTTTTTGATCAGAAGCGTAGTTTTCGAGATATATCGAGATATTTAAAAGTTACGAAGCCGCACCAACATAATAGAGATACAGAAACACCGTGGCCCCTTTCTTTGAGATAACTCTGCAATAGTGCGAGCCGCAAATGCCACTTCCAGCTTAGCTGTGCAGAAGAAGAACAACAAGAAGAAGAAATATTTCGAAATATGTCCGTCAGGCCCCTTCCCTTGAGATAAATCTGCAAATATCTCGGAAACGAAGCGAGCCATGGCAAAATGTTAAGAGACCTTTTTTGTAGAGAATTAAGTTTCCTACTTTTTATGTTCTATGATATTTTTTGATCAGATGCGTAGTACTCGAGATATATCAAGATATTTAAAAGTTCCGAAGCCGCACCAACATAATAGAGATACAGAAACACCGTGGCCCCTTTCTTTGAGATAACTCTGCACTATTGCGAGCTGCAAATGCCACTTCCAGCTTAGCTGTGCAGAGGAAGAACAGCAAGAAGAAGAAATATCTCGAAATATGTCCGTCAGGCCCCTTCCCTTGAGATAAATTTGCAAATATCTCGGAAACGAAGCGAGCTATGGCAAAATGTTAAGAGACCTTTTTTGTAGAGAATTAAGTTTCCTACTTTTTATGTTCTATGATATTTTTTGATCAGATGCGTAGTTCTCGAGATATATCAAGATATTTAAAAGTTCCGAAGCCGCACCAACATAATACAGATACAGAAACACCGTGGCCCCTTTCTTTGAGATAACTCTGCACTAGTGCGAGCCGCAAATGCCACTTCCAGCTTAGCTGTGCAGAAGAAGAACAACAAGAAGAAGAAATATCTCGAAATATGTCCGTCAGGCCCCTTCCCTTGAGATAAATCTGCAAATATCTCGGAAACGAAGCGAGCTATGGCAAAATGTTAAGAGACCTTTTTTGTAGAGAATTATGTTTCCTACTTTTTATGTTCTATGATATTTTTTGATCAGACGCGTAGTTCTCGAGATATATCAAGATATTTAAAAGTTCCGAAGCCGCACCAACATAATAGAGATACAGAAACACCGTGGCCCCTTTCTTTGAGATAACTCTGCAATAGTGCGAGCCGCAAATGCCACTTCCAGCTTAGCTGTGCAGAAGAAGAACAACAAGAAGAAGAAATATCTCGAAATATGTCCGTTAGGCCCCTTCCCTTGAGATAAATCTGCAAATATCTCGGAAACGAAGCGAGCTATGGCAAAATGTTAAGAGACCTTTTTTGTAGAGAATTAAGTTTCCTACTTTTTATGTTCTATGATATTTTTTGATCAGATGCGTAGTTCTCGAGATATATCAAGATATTTAAAAGTTCCGAAGCCGCACCAACATAATAGAGATACAGAAACACCGTGGCCCCTTTCTTTGAGATAACTCTGCACTAGTGCGAGCCGCAAATGCCACTTCCAGCTTAGCTGTGCAGAAGAAGAACAACAAGAAGAAGAAATATCTCGAAATATGTCCGTCAGGCCCCTTCCCTTGAGATAAATCTGCAAATATCTCGGAAACGAAGCGAGCTATGGCAAAATGTTAAGAGACCTTTCTTGTAGACAATTAAGTTTCCTACTTTTTATGTTCTATGATATTTTTCGATCAGATGCGTAGTTCTCGAGATATATCAAGATATTTAAAAGTTCCGAAGCCGCACCAACATAATAGAGATACAGAAACACCGTGGCCCCTTTCTTTGAGATAACTCTGCACTATTGCGAGCTGCAAATGCCACTTCCAGCTTAGCTGTGCAGAAGAAGAACAACAAGAAGAAGAAATATCTCGAAATATGTCCGTCAGGCCCCTTCCCTTGAGATAAATCTGCAAATATCTCGGAAACGAAGCGAGCTATGGCAAAATGTTAAGAGACCTTTTTTGTAGAGAATTAAGTTTCCTACTTTTTATGTTCTACGATATTTTTTGATCAGATGCGTAGTTCTCGAGATATATCAAGATATTTAAAAGTTCCGAAGCCGCACCAACATAATAGAGATACAGAAACACCGTGGCTCCTTTCTTTGAGATAACTCTGCACTATTGCGAGCTGGAAATGCCACTTCCAGTTTAGCTGTGCAGAAGAAGAACAACAAGAAGAAGAAGTATCTCGAAATATGTCCGTTAGGCCCCTTCCCTTGAGATAAATCTGCAAATATCTCGGAAACGAAGCGAGCTATGGCAAAATGTTAAGAGACCTTTTTTGTAGAGAATTATGTTTCCTACAATTTATGTTCTATGATATTTTTTGATCAGAAGCGTAGTTTTCGAGATATATCGAGATATTTAAAAGTTCCGAAGCCGCACCAACATAATAGAGATACAGAAACACCGTGGCCCCTTTCTTTGAGATAACTCTGCAATAGTGCGAGCCGCAAATGCCACTTCCAGCTTAGCTGTGCAGAAGAAGAACAACAAGAAGAAGAAATATCTCGAAATATGTCCGTTAGGCCCCTTCCCTTGAGATAAAACTGCAAATATCTCGGAAACGAAGCGAGCTATGGCAAAATGTTAAGAGGCCTTTTTTGTAGAGAATTAAGTTTCCTACTTTTTATGTTCTATGATATTTTTTGATCAGATGCGTAGTTCTCGAGATATATCAAGATATTTAAAAGTTCCGAAGCCGCACCAACATAATAGAGATACAGAAACACCGTGGCCCCTTTCTTTGAGATAACTCTGCACTAGTACGAGCCGCAAATGCCACTTCCAGCTTAGCTGTGCAGAAGAAGAACAACAAGAAGAAGAAATATCTCGAAATATGTCCGTCAGGCCCCTTCCCTTGAGATAAATCTGCAAATATCTCGGAAACGAAGCGAGCTATGGCAAAATGTTAAGAGACCTTTTTTGTAGACAATTAAGTTTCCTACTTTTTATGTTCTATGATATTTTTCGATCAGATGCGTAGTTCTCGAGATATATCAAGATATTTAAAAGTTCCGAAGCCGCACCAACATAATAGAGATACAGAAACACCGTGGCTCCTTTCTTTGAGATAACTCTGCACTATTGCGAGCTGGAAATGCCACTTCCAGTTTAGCTGTGCAGAAGAAGAACAACAAGAAGAAGAAATATCTCGAAATATGTCCGTTAGGCCCCTTCCCTTGAGATAAATCTGCAAATATCTCGGAAACGAAGCGAGCTATGGCAAAATGTTAAGAGACCTTTTTTGTAGAGAATTACGTTTCCTACTTTTTATGTTCTATGATATTTTTTGATCAGATGCGTAGTTCCCGAGATATATCAAGATGTTTAAAAGTTCCGAAGCCGCACCAACATAATAGAGATACAGAAACACCGTGGCCCCTTTCTTTGAGATAACTCTGCACTATTGCGAGCTGCAAATGCCACTTCCAGCTTAGCTGTGCAGAAGAAGAACAACAAGAAGAAGAAATATCTCGAAATATGTCCGTCAGGCCCCTTCCCTTGAGATAAATCTGCAAATATCTCGGAAACGAAGCGAGCTATGGCAAAATGTTAAGAGACCTTTTTTGTAGAGAATTAAGTTTCCTACTTTTTATGTTCTATGATATTTTTTGATCAGATGCGTAGTTCTCGAGATATATCAAGATATTTAAAAGTTCCGAAGCCGCACCAACATAATAGAGATACAGAAACACCGTGGCTCCTTTCTTTGAGATAACTCTGCACTATTGCGAGCTGCAAATGCCACTTCCAGCTTAGCTGTGCAGAGGAAGAACAACAAGAAGAAGAAATATCTCGAAATATGTCCGTCAGGCCAGTTCCTTTGAGCTGAATCTGCAAATATCTCGGAAACGAAGCGAGCTATGGCAAAATGTTAAGAGACGTTTTTTGTAGAGAATTATGTTTCCTACAATTTATGTTCTATGATATTTTTTGATCAGAAGCGTAGTTTTCGAGATATATCTAGATATTTAAAAGTTACGAAGCCGCACCAACATAATAGAGATACAGAAACACCGTGGCCCCTTTCTTTGAGATAACTCTGCAATAGTGCGAGCCGCAAATGCCACTTCCAGCTTAGCTGTGCAGAAGAAGAACAACAAGAAGAAGAAATATCTCGAAATATGTCCGTCAGGCCCCTTCCCTTGAGATAAATCTGCAAATATCTCGGAAACGAAGCGAGCTATGGCAAAATGTTAAGAGCCCTTTTTTGTAGAGAATTAAGTTTCCTACTTTTTATGTTCTATGATATTTTTTGATCAGATGCGTAGTTCTCGAGATATATCAAGATATTTAAAAGTTCCGAAGCCGCACCAACATAATAGAGATACAGAAACACCGTGGCTCCTTTCTTTGAGATAACTCTGCACTATTGCGAGCTGGAAATGCCACTTCCAGTTTAGCTGTGCAGAAGAAGAACAACAAGAAGAAGAAATATCTCGAAATATGTCCGTTAGGCCCCTTCCCTTGAGATAAATCTGCAAATATCTCGGAAACGAAGCGAGCTATGGCAAAATGTTAAGAGACCTTTTTTGTAGAGAATTAAGTTTCCTACTTTTTATGTTCTATGATATTTTTTGATCAGATGCGTAGTTCTCGAGATATATCAAGATATTTAAAAGTTCCGAAGCCGCACCAACATAATAGAGATACAGAAACACCGTGGCCCCTTTCTTTGAGATAACTCTGCACTATTGCGAGCTGGAAATGCCACTTCCAGTTTAGCTGTGCAGAAGAAGAACAACAAGAAGAAGAAATATCTCGAAATATGTCCGTTAGGCCCCTTCCCTTGAGATAAATCTGCAAATATCTCGGAAACGAAGCGAGCTATGGCAAAATGTTAAGAGACCTTTTTTGTAGAGAATTAGGTTTCCTACTTTTTATGTTCTATGATATTTTTTGATCAGATGCGCAGTTCTCGAGATATATCAAGATATTTAAAAGTTCCGAAGCCGCACCAACATAATAGAGATACAGAAACACCGTGGCCCCTTTCTTTGAGATAACTGTGCACTAGTGCGAGCCGCAAATGCCACTTCCAGCTTAGCTGTGCAGAAGAAGAACAACAAGAAGAAGAAATATCTCGAAATATGTCCGTCAGGCCCCTTCCCTTGAGATAAATCTGCAAATATCTCGGAAACGAAGCGAGCTATGGCAAAATGTTAAGAGACCTTTTTTGTAGAGAATTAAGTTTCCTACTTTTTATGTTCTATGATATTTTTTGATCAGATGCGTAGTTCTCGAGATATATCAAGATATTTAAAAGTTCCGAAGCCGCACCAACATAATAGAGATACAGAAACACCGTGGCCCCTTTCTTTGAGATAACTCTGCATTATTGCGAGCTGCAAATGCCACTTCCAGCGTAGCTGTGCAGAGGAAGAACAACAAGAAAAAGAAGTATCTCGAAATATGTCCGTCAGGCCCGTTCCTTTGAGCTGAATCTGCAAATATCTCGGAAACGAAGCGAGCTATGGCAAAATGTTAAGAGACGTTTTTTGTAGAGAATTATGTTTCCTACAATTTATGTTCTATGATATTTTTTGATCAGAAGCGTAGTTTTCGAGATATATCGAGATATTTAAAAGTTACGAAGCCGCACCAACATAATAGAGATACAGAAACACCGTGGCCCCTTTCTTTGAGATAACTCTGCACTAGTGCGAGCCGGAAATGCCACTTCCAGCTTAGCTGTGCAGAAGAATAACAACAAGAAGAAGAAATATCTCGAAATATGTCCGTCAGGCCCCTTCCCTTGAGATAAATCTGCAAATATCTCGGAAACGAAGCGAGCTATGGCAAAATGTTGAGAGACCTTTTTTGTAGAGAATTAAGTTTCCTACTTTTTATGTTCTATGATATTTTTTGATCAGATGCGTAGTTCTCGAGATATATCAAGATATTTAAAAGTTCCGAAGCCGCACCAACATAATAGAGATACAGAAACACCGTGGCTCCTTTCTTTGAGATAACTCTGCACTATTGCGAGCTGCAAATGCCACTTCCAGCTTAGCTGTGCAGAGGAAGAACAACAAGAAGAAGAAATATCTCGAAATATGTCCGTCAGGCCAGTTCCTTTGAGCTGAATCTGCAAATATCTCGGAAACGAAGCGAGCTATGGCAAAATGTTAAGAGACGTTTTTTGTAGAGAATTATGTTTCCTACAATTTATGTTCTATGATATTTTTTGATCAGAAGCGTAGTTTTCGAGATATATCTAGATATTTAAGAGTTACGAAGCCGCACCAACATAATAGAGATACAGAAACACCGTGGCCCCTTTCTTTGAGATAACTCTGCAATAGTGCGAGCCGCAAATGCCACTTCCAGCTTAGCTGTGCAGAAGAAGAACAACAAGAAGAAGAAATATCTCGAAATATGTCCGTCAGGCCCCTTCCCTTGAGATAAATCTGCAAATATCTCGGAAACGAAGCGAGCTATGGCAAAATGTTAAGAGACCTTTTTTGTAGAGAATTAAGTTTCCTACTTTTTATGTTCTATGATATTTTTTGATCAGATGCGTAGTTCTCGAGATATATCAAGATATTTAAAAGTTCCGAAGCCGCACCAACATAATAGAGATACAGAAACACCGTGGCTCCTTTCTTTGAGATAACTCTGCACTATTGCGAGCTGGAAATGCCACTTCCAGCTTAGCTGTGCAGAAGAAGAACAACAAGAAGAAGAAATATCTCGAAATATGTCCGTCAGGCCCCTTCCCTTGAGATAAATCTGCAAATATCTCGGAAACGAAGCGAGCTATGGCAAAATGTTAAGAGACCTTTTTTGTAGAGAATTAAGTTTCCTACTTTTTATGTTCTATGATATTTTTTGATCAGATGCGTAGTTCTCGAGATATATCAAGATATTTAAAAGTTCCGAAGCCGCACCAACATAATAGAGATACAGAAACACCGTGGCCCCTTTCTTTGAGATAACTCTGCATTATTGCGAGCTGCAAATGCCACTTCCAGCGTAGCTGTGCAGAGGAAGAACAACAAGAAAAAGAAGTATCTCGAAATATGTCCGTCAGGCCCGTTCCTTTGAGCTGAATCTGCAAATATCTCGGAAACGAAGCGAGCTATGGCAAAATGTTAAGAGACGTTTTTTGTAGAGAATTATGTTTCCTACAATTTATGTTCTATGATATTTTTTGATCAGAAGCGTAGTTTTCGAGATATATCGAGATATTTAAAAGTTCCGAAGCCGCACCAACATAATAGAGATACAGAAACACCGTGGCCCCTTTCTTTGAGATAACTCTGCACTAGTGCGAGCCGGAAATGCCACTTCCAGCTTAGCTGTGCAGAAGAATAACAACAAGAAGAAGAAATATCTCGAAATATGTCCGTCAGGCCCCTTCCGTTGAGATAAATCTGCAAATATCTCGGAAACGAAGCGAGCTATGGCAAAATGTTAAGAGACCTTTTTTGTAGAGAATTAAGTTTCCTACTTTTTATGTTCTATGATATTTTTTGATCAGATGCGTAGTTCTCGAGATATATCAAGATATTTAAAAGTTCCGAAGCCGCACCAACATAATAGAGATACAGAAACACCGTGGCCCCTTTCTTTGAGATAACTCTGCACTAGTGCGAGCCGCAAACGCCACTTCCAGCTTAGCTGTGCAGAAGAAGAACAACAAGAAGAAGAAATATCTCGAAATATGTCCGTCAGGCCCCTTCCCTTGAGATAAATATGCAAATATCTCGGAAACGAAGCGAGCTATGGCAAAATGTTAAGAGACCGTTTTTGTAGAGAATTAAGTTTCCTACTTTTTATGTTCTATGATATTTTTTGATCAGACGCGTAGTTCTCGAGATATATCAAGATATTTAAAAGTTCCGAAGCCGCACCAATATAATAGAGATACAGAAACACCGTGGCCCCTTTCTTTGAGATAACTCTGCACTATTGCGAGCTGCAAATGCCACTTCCAGCTTAGCTGTGCAGAAGAAGAACAACAAGAAGAAGAAATATCTCGAAATATGTCCGTCAGGCCCCTTCCCTTGAGATAAATCTGCAAATATCTCGGAAACGAAGCGAGCTATGGCAAAATGTTGAGAGACCTTTTTTGTAGAGAATTAAGTTTCCTACTTTTTATGTTCTATGATATTTTTTGATCAGATGCGTAGTTCTCGAGATATATCAAGATATTTAAAAGTTCCGAAGCCGCACCAACATAATAGAGATACAGAAACACCGTGGCTCCTTTCTTTGAGATAACTCTGCACTATTGCGAGCTGCAAATGCCACTTCCAGCTTAGCTGTGCAGAGGAAGAACAACAAGAAGAAGAAATATCTCGAAATATGTCCGTCAGGCCAGTTCCTTTGAGCTGAATCTGCAAATATCTCGGAAACGAAGCGAGCTATGGCAAAATGTTAAGAGACGTTTTTTGTAGAGAATTATGTTTCCTACAATTTATGTTCTATGATATTTTTTGATCAGAAGCGTAGTTTTCGAGATATATCTAGATATTTAAAAGTTACGAAGCCGCACCAACATAATAGAGATACAGAAACACCGTGGCCCCTTTCTTTGAGATAACTCTGCAATAGTGCGAGCCGCAAATGCCACTTCCAGCTTAGCTGTGCAGAAGAAGAACAACAAGAAGAAGAAATATCTCGAAATATGTCCGTCAGGCCCCTTCCCTTGAGATAAATCTGCAAATATCTCGGAAACGAAGCGAGCTATGGCAAAATGTTAAGAGACCTTTTTTGTAGAGAATTAAGTTTCCTACTTTTTATGTTCTATGATATTTTTTGATCAGATGCGTAGTTCTCGAGATATATCAAGATATTTAAAAGTTCCGAAGCCGCATCAACATAATAGAGATACAGAAACACCGTGGCTCCTTTCTTTGAGATAACTCTGCACTATTGCGAGCTGGAAATGCCACTTCCAGCTTAGCTGTGCAGAAGATGAACAACAAGAAGAAGAAATATCTCGAAATATGTCCGTCAGGCCCCTTCCCTTGAGATAAATCTGCAAATATCTCGGAAACGAAGCGAGCTATGGCAAAATGTTAAGAGACCTTTTTTGTAGAGAATTAAGTTTCCTACTTTTTATGTTCTATGATATTTTTTGATCAGATGCGTAGTTCTCGAGATATATCAAGATATTTAAAAGTTCCGAAGCCGCACCAACATAATAGAGATACAGAAACACCGTGGCCCCTTTCTTTGAGATAACTCTGCATTATTGCGAGCTGCAAATGCCACTTCCAGCGTAGCTGTGCAGAGGAAGAACAACAAGAAAAAGAAGTATCTCGAAATATGTCCGTCAGGCCCGTTCCTTTGAGCTGAATCTGCAAATATCTCGGAAACGAAGCGAGCTATGGCAAAATGTTAAGAGACGTTTTTTGTAGAGAATTATGTTTCCTACAATTTATGTTCTATGATATTTTTAGATCAGAAGCGTAGTTTTCGAGATATATCGAGATATTTAAAAGTTCCGAAGCCGCACCAACATAATAGAGATACAGAAACACCGTGGCCCCTTTCTTTGAGATAACTCTGCACTAGTGCGAGCCGGAAATGCCACTTCCAGCTTAGCTGTGCAGAAGAATAACAACAAGAAGAAGAAATATCTCGAAATATGTCCGTCAGGCCCCTTCCGTTGAGATAAATCTGCAAATATCTCGGAAACGAAGCGAGCTATGGCAAAATGTTAAGAGACCTTTTTTGTAGAGAATTAAGTTTCCTACTTTTTATGTTCTATGATATTTTTTGATCAGATGCGTAGTTCTCGAGATATATCAAGATATTTAAAAGTTCCGAAGCCGCACCAACATAATAGAGATACAGAAACACCGTGGCCCCTTTCTTTGAGATAACTCTGCACTAGTGCGAGCCGCAAACGCCACTTCCAGCTTAGCTGTGCAGAAGAAGAACAACAAGAAGAAGAAATATCTCGAAATATGTCCGTCAGGCCCCTTCCCTTGAGATAAATATGCAAATATCTCGGAAACGAAGCGAGCTATGGCAAAATGTTAAGAGACCGTTTTTGTAGAGAATTAAGTTTCCTACTTTTTATGTTCTATGATATTTTTTGATCAGACGCGTAGTTCTCGAGATATATCAAGATATTTAAAGTTCCGAAGCCGCACCAATATAATAGAGATACAGAAACACCGTGGCCCCTTTCTTTGAGATAACTCTGCACTATTGCGAGCTGCAAATGCCACTTCCAGCTTAGCTGTGCAGAAGAAGAACAACAAGAAGAAGAAATATCTCGAAATATGTCCGTCAGGCCCCTTCCCTTGAGATAAATCTGCAAATATCTCGGAAACGAAGAGAGCTATGGCAAAATGTTAAGAGACCTTTCTTGTAGAGAATTAAGTTTCCTACTTTTCATGTTCTATGATATGTTTTGATCAGATGCGTAGTTCTCGAGATGTATCAAGATATTTAAAAGTTCCGAAGCCGCACCAACATAATAGAGATACAGAAAAACCGTGGCCCCTCTCTTTGAGATAACTCTGCACTATTGCGAGCTGCAAATGCCACTTCCAGCTTAGCTGTGCAGAAGAAGAACAACAAGAAGAAGAAATATCTCGAAATATGTCCGTCAGGCCCCTTCCCTTGAGATAAATCTGCAAATATCTCGGAAACGAAGCGAGCTATGGCGAAATGTTAAGAGACCTTTTTTGTAGAGAATTAAGTTTCCTACTTTTTATCTTCTATGATATTTTTTGATCAGATGCGTAGTTCTCGAGATATATCAAGATATTTAAAAGTTCCGAAGCCGCACCAACATAATAGAGATACAGAAACACCGTGGCCCCTCTGTTTGAGATAACTCTGCACTATTGCGAGCTGCAAATGCCACTTCCAGCTTAGCTGTGCAGAAGAAGAACAACAAGAAGAAGAAATATCTCGATATATGTCCGTCACGCCCCTTCCCTTGAGATAAATCTGCAAATATCTCGGAAACGAAGCGAGCTATGGCAAAATGTTTAGAGACCTTTCTTGTAGAGAATTAAGTTTCCTACTTTTTATGTAGTATGATATTTTTTGATCAGATGCGTAGTTCTCGAGATATATCAAGATATTTAAAAGTTCCGAAGCCGCACCAACATAATAGAGATACAGAAACAACGTGGCCCCTCTGTTTGAGATAACTCTGCACTATTGCGAGCTGCAAATGCCACTTCCAGCTTAGCTGTGCAGAAGAAGAACCACAAGAAGAAGGAATATCTCGATATATGTCCGTCACGCCCCTTCCCTTGAGATAAATCTGCAAATATCTCGGAAACGAAGCGAGCTATGGCAAAATGTTTAGAGACCTTTCTTGTAGAGAATTAAGTTTCCTACTTTTTATGTAGTATGATATTTTTTGATGAGATGCGTAGTTCTCGAGATATATCAAGATATTTAAAAGTTCCGAAGCCGCACCAACATAATAGAGATACAGAAACACCGTGGCCCCTTTCTTTGAGATAACTCTGCACTAGTGCGAGCCGCAAATGCCACTTCCAGCTTAGCTGTGCAGAAGAAGAACAACAAGAAGAAGAAATATCTCGAAATATGTCCGTGAGGCCCCTTCCCTTGAGATAAATATGCAAATATCTCGGAAACGAAGCGAGCTATGCCAAAATGTTAAGAGACCTTTTTTGTAGAGAATGAAGTTTCCTACTTTTTATGTTCTATGATATTTTTTGATCAGATGCGTAGTTCTCGAGATATATCAAGATATTTAAAAGTTCCGAAGCCGCACCAACATAATAGAGATACAGAAACACCGTGGCCCCTTTCTTTGAGATAACTCTGCACTATTGCGAGCTGCAAATGCCACTTCCAGCTTAGCTGTGCAGAGGAAGAACAACAAGAAGAAGAAATATCTCGAAATATGTCCCTCAGGCCAGTTCCTTTGAGCTGAATCTGCAAATATCTCGGAAACGAAGCGAGCTATGGCGAAATGTTAAGAGACCTTTTTTGTAGAGAATTAAGTTTCCTACTTTTTATCTTCTATGATATTTTTTGATCAGATGCGTAGTTCTCTAGATATATCAAGATATTTAAAAGTTCCGAAGCCGCACCAACATAATAGAGATACAGAAACACCGTGGCCCCTCTGTTTGAGATAACTCTGCACTATTGCGAGCTGCAAATGCCACTTCCAGCTTAGCTGTGCAGAAGAAGAACAATAAGAAGAAGAAATATCTCGATATATGTCCGTCACGCCCCTTCCCTTGAGATAAATCTGCAAATATCTCGGAAACGAAGCGAGCTATGGCAAAATGTTTAGAGACCTTTCTTGTAGAGAATTAAGTTTCCTACTTTTTATGTAGTATGATATTTTTTGATCAGATGCGTAGTTCTCGAGATATATCAAGATATTTAAAAGTTCCGAAGCCGCACCAACATAATAGAGATACAGAAACACCGTGGCCCCTCTGTTTGAGATAACTCTGCACTATTGCGAGCTGCAAATGCCACTTCCAGCTTAGCTGTGCAGAAGAAGAACCACAAGAAGAAGAAATATCTCGATATATGTCCGTCACGCCCCTTCCCTTGAGATAAATCTGCAAATATCTCGGAAACGAAGCGAGCTATGGCAAAATGTTTAGAGACCTTTCTTGTAGAGAATTAAGTTTCCTACTTTTTATGTACTATGATATTTTTTGATCAGATGCGTAGTTCTCGAGATATATCAAGATATTTAAAAGTTCCGAAGCCGCACCAACATAATAGAGATACAGAAACACCGTGGCCCCTTTCTTTAAGATAACTCTGCACTATTGCGACCTGCAAATGCCACTTCGAGCTTAGATGTGCAGAAGAAGAACAACAAGAAGAAGAAATATCTCGAAATATGTCCGTCAGACCCCTTCCCTTGAGATGAATCTGCAAATATCTCGGAAACGAAGCGAGCTATGGCAAAATGTTAAGAGACCCTTTTTGTAGAGAATAATGTTTCCTACAATTTACGTTCTATGATATTTTTTGATCAGAAGCGTAGTTTTCGAGATATATCGAGATATTTAAAAGTTGCGAAGCCGCACCAACATAATAGAGATACAGAAACACCGTGGCCCCTTTCTTTGAGATAACTCTGCACTATTGCGACCTGCAAATGCCACTTCCAGCTCAGCTGTGCAGAAGAAGAACAACAAGAAGAAGAAATATCTCGATATATGTCCGTCACGCCCCTTCCCTTGAGATAAATCTGCAAATATCTCGGAAACGAAGCGAGCTATGGCAAAATGTTAAGAGACCTTTTTTGTAGAGAATTAAGTTTCCTACTTTTTATGTTCTATGATATTTTTTGATCAGATGCGTAGTTCTCGAGATATATCAAGATATTTAAAAGTTCCGAAGCCGCACCAACATAATAGAGACAGAAACACCGTGGCCCCTTTCTTTGAGATAACTCTGCAGTATTGCGAGCTGGAAATGCCACTTCCAGTTTAGCTGTGCAGAAGAAGAACAACAAGATGAAGAAATATCTCGAAATATGTCCGTTAGGCCCCTTCCCTTGAGATAAATCTGCAAATATCTCGGAAACGAAGCGAGCTATGGCAAAATGTTAAGAGACCTTTTTTGTAGAGAATTAAGTTTCCTACTTTTTATGTTCTATGATATTTTTTGATCAGAAGCGTAGTTTTCGAGATATATCGAGATATTTAAAAGTTCCGAAGCCGCACCAACATAATAGAGATACAGAAACACCGTGGCCCCTTTCTTTGAGATAACTCTGCACTATTGCGACCTGCAAATGCCACTTCCAGCTCAGCTGTGCAGAAGAAGAACAACAAGAAGAAGAAATATCTCGAAATATGTCCGTCAGGCCCCTTCCCTTGAGATAAATCTGCAAATATCTCGGAAACGAAGCGAGCTATGGCAAAATGTTGAGAGACCTTTTTTGTAGAGAATTAAGTTTCCTACTTTTTATGTTCTATGATATTTTTTGATCAGATGCGTAGTTCTCGAGATATATCAAGATATTTAAAAGTTCCGAAGCCGCACCAACATAATAGAGATACAGAAACACCGTGGCTCCTTTCTTTGAGATAACTCTGCACTATTGCGAGCTGCAAATGCCACTTCCAGCTTAGCTGTGCAGAGGAAGAACAACAAGAAGAAGAAATATCTCGAAATATGTCCGTCAGGCCAGTTCCTTTGAGCTGAATCTGCAAATATCTCGGAAACGAAGCGAGCTATGGCAAAATGTTAAGAGACGTTTTTTGTAGAGAATTATGTTTCCTACAATTTATGTTCTATGATATTTTTTGATCAGAAGCGTAGTTTTCGAGATATATCTAGATATTTAAAAGTTACGAAGCCGCACCAACATAATAGAGATACAGAAACACCGTGGCCCCTTTCTTTGAGATAACTCTGCAATAGTGCGAGCCGCAAATGCCACTTCCAGCTTAGCTGTGCAGAAGAAGAACAACAAGAAGAAGAAATATCTCGAAATATGTCCGTCAGGCCCCTTCCCTTGAGATAAATCTGCAAATATCTCGGAAACGAAGCGAGCTATGGCAAAATGTTAAGAGACCTTTTTTGTAGAGAATTAAGTTTCCTACTTTTTATGTTCTATGATATTTTTTGATCAGATGCGTAGTTCTCGAGATATATCAAGATATTTAAAAGTTCCGAAGCCGCATCAACATAATAGAGATACAGAAACACCGTGGCTCCTTTCTTTGAGATAACTCTGCACTATTGCGAGCTGGAAATGCCACTTCCAGCTTAGCTGTGCAGAAGAAGAACAACAAGAAGAAGAAATATCTCGAAATATGTCCGTCAGGCCCCTTCCCTTGAGATAAATCTGCAAATATCTCGGAAACGAAGCGAGCTATGGCAAAATGTTAAGAGACCTTTTTTGTAGAGAATTAAGTTTCCTACTTTTTATGTTCTATGATATTTTTTGATCAGATGCGTAGTTCTCGAGATATATCAAGATATTTAAAAGTTCCGAAGCCGCACCAACATAATAGAGATACAGAAACACCGTGGCCCCTTTCTTTGAGATAACTCTGCATTATTGCGAGCTGCAAATGCCACTTCCAGCGTAGCTGTGCAGAGGAAGAACAACAAGAAAAAGAAGTATCTCGAAATATGTCCGTCAGGCCCGTTCCTTTGAGCTGAATCTGCAAATATCTCGGAAACGAAGCGAGCTATGGCAAAATGTTAAGAGACGTTTTTTGTAGAGAATTATGTTTCCTACAATTTATGTTCTATGACATTTTTTGATCAGAAGCGTAGTTTTCGAGATATATCGAGATATTTAAAAGTTCCGAAGCCGCACCAACATAATAGAGATACAGAAACACCGTGGCCCCTTTCTTTGAGATAACTCTGCACTAGTGCGAGCCGGAAATGCCACTTCCAGCTTAGCTGTGCAGAAGAATAACAACAAGAAGAAGAAATATCTCGAAATATGTCCGTCAGGCCCCTTCCGTTGAGATAAATCTGCAAATATCTCGGAAACGAAGCGAGCTATGGCAAAATGTTAAGAGACCTTTTTTGTAGAGAATTAAGTTTCCTACTTTTTATGTTCTATGATATTTTTTGATCAGATGCGTAGTTCTCGAGATATATCAAGATATTTAAAAGTTCCGAAGCCGCACCAACATAATAGAGATACAGAAACACCGTGGCCCCTTTCTTTGAGATAACTCTGCACTAGTGCGAGCCGCAAACGCCACTTCCAGCTTAGCTGTGCAGAAGAAGAACAACAAGAAGAAGAAATATCTCGAAATATGTCCGTCAGGCCCCTTCCCTTGAGATAAATATGCAAATATCTCGGAAACGAAGCGAGCTATGGCAAAATGTTAAGAGACCGTTTTTGTAGAGAATTAAGTTTCCTACTTTTTATGTTCTATGATATTTTTTGATCAGACGCGTAGTTCTCGAGATATATCAAGATATTTAAAGTTCCGAAGCCGCACCAATATAATAGAGATACAGAAACACCGTGGCCCCTTTCTTTGAGATAACTCTGCACTATTGCGAGCTGCAAATGCCACTTCCAGCTTAGCTGTGCAGAAGAAGAACAACAAGAAGAAGAAATATCTCGAAATATGTCCGTCAGGCCCCTTCCCTTGAGATAAATCTGCAAATATCTCGGAAACGAAGAGAGCTATGGCAAAATGTTAAGAGACCTTTCTTGTAGAGAATTAAGTTTCCTACTTTTTATGTAGTATGATATTTTTTGATCAGATGCGTAGTTCTCGAGATGTATCAAGATATTTAAAAGTTCCGAAGCCGCACCAACATAATAGAGATACAGAAACAACGTGGCCCCTTTCTTTGAGATAACTCTGCACTATTGCGAGCTGCAAATGCCACTTCCAGCTTAGCTGTGCAGAAGAAGAACAACAAGAAGAAGAAATATCTCGAAATATGTCCGTCAGGCCCCTTCCCTTGAGATAAATCTGCAAATATCTCGGAAACGAAGCGAGCTATGGCGAAATGTTAAGAGACCTTTTTTGTAGAGAATTAAGTTTCCTACTTTTTATCTTCTATGATATTTTTTGATCAGATGCGTAGTTCTCGAGATATATCAAGATATTTAAAAGTTCCGAAGCCGCACCAACATAATAGAGATACAGAAACACCGTGGCCCCTTTCTTTGAGATAACTCTGCATTATTGCGAGCTGCAAATGCCACTTCCAGCGTAGCTGTGCAGAGGAAGAACAACAAGAAAAAGAAGTATCTCGAAATATGTCCGTCAGGCCCGTTCCTTTGAGCTGAATCTGCAAATATCTCGGAAACGAAGCGAGCTATGGCAAAATGTTAAGAGACGTTTTTTGTAGAGAATTATGTTTCCTACAATTTATGTTCTATGATATTTTTTGATCAGAAGCGTAGTTTTCGAGATATATCGAGATATTTAAAAGTTCCGAAGCCGCACCAACATAATAGAGATACAGAAACACCGTGGCCCCTTTCTTTGAGATAACTCTGCACTAGTGCGAGCCGGAAATGCCACTTCCAGCTTAGCTGTGCAGAAGAATAACAACAAGAAGAAGAAATATCTCGAAATATGTCCGTCAGGCCCCTTCCGTTGAGATAAATCTGCAAATATCTCGGAAACGAAGCGAGCTATGGCAAAATGTTAAGAGACCTTTTTTGTAGAGAATTAAGTTTCCTACTTTTTATGTAGTATGATATTTTTTGATCAGATGCGTAGTTCTCGAGATATATCAAGATATTTAAAAGTTCCGAAGCCGCACCAACATAATAGAGATACAGAAACAACGTGGCCCCTCTGTTTGAGATAACTCTGCACTATTGCGAGCTGCAAATGCCACTTCCAGCTTAGCTGTGCAGAAGAAGAACCACAAGAAGAAGGAATATCTCGATATATGTCCGTCACGCCCCTTCCCTTGAGATAAATCTGCAAATATCTCGGAAACGAAGCGAGCTATGGCAAAATGTTTAGAGACCTTTCTTGTAGAGAATTAAGTTTCCTACTTTTTATGTAGTATGATATTTTTTGATGAGATGCGTAGTTCTCGAGATATATCAAGATATTTAAAAGTTCCGAAGCCGCACCAACATAATAGAGATACAGAAACACCGTGGCCCCTTTCTTTGAGATAACTCTGCACTAGTGCGAGCCGCAAATGCCACTTCCAGCTTAGCTGTGCAGAAGAAGAACAACAAGAAGAAGAAATATCTCGAAATATGTCCGTGAGGCCCCTTCCCTTGAGATAAATATGCAAATATCTCGGAAACGAAGCGAGCTATGCCAAAATGTTAAGAGACCTTTTTTGTAGAGAATGAAGTTTCCTACTTTTTATGTTGTATGATATTTTTTGATCAGATGCGTAGTTCTCGAGATATATCAAGATATTTAAAAGTTCCGAAGCCGCACCAACATAATAGAGATACAGAAACACCGTGGCCCCTTTCTTTGAGATAACTCTGCACTATTGCGAGCTGCAAATGCCACTTCCAGCTTAGCTGTGCAGAGGAAGAACAACAAGAAGAAGAAATATCTCGAAATATGTCCCTCAGGCCAGTTCCTTTGAGCTGAATCTGCAAATATCTCGGAAACGAAGCGAGCTATGGCGAAATGTTAAGAGACCTTTTTTGTAGAGAATTAAGTTTCCTACTTTTTATCTTCTATGATATTTTTTGATCAGATGCGTAGTTCTCTAGATATATCAAGATATTTAAAAGTTCCGAAGCCGCACCAACATAATAGAGATACAGAAACACCGTGGCCCCTCTGTTTGAGATAACTCTGCACTATTGCGAGCTGCAAATGCCACTTCCAGCTTAGCTGTGCAGAAGAAGAACAATAAGAAGAAGAAATATCTCGATATATGTCCGTCACGCCCCTTCCCTTGAGATAAATCTGCAAATATCTCGGAAACGAAGCGAGCTATGGCAAAATGTTTAGAGACCTTTCTTGTAGAGAATTAAGTTTCCTACTTTTTATGTAGTATGATATTTTTTGATCAGATGCGTAGTTCTCGAGATATATCAAGATATTTAAAAGTTCCGAAGCCGCACCAACATAATAGAGATACAGAAACACCGTGGCCCCTCTGTTTGAGATAACTCTGCACTATTGCGAGCTGCAAATGCCACTTCCAGCTTAGCTGTGCAGAAGAAGAACCACAAGAAGAAGAAATATCTCGATATATGTCCGTCACGCCCCTTCCCTTGAGATAAATCTGCAAATATCTCGGAAACGAAGCGAGCTATGGCAAAATGTTTAGAGACCTTTCTTGTAGAGAATTAAGTTTCCTACTTTTTATGTACTATGATATTTTTTGATCAGATGCGTAGTTCTCGAGATATATCAAGATATTTAAAAGTTCCGAAGCCGCACCAACATAATAGAGATACAGAAACACCGTGGCCCCTTTCTTTAAGATAACTCTGCACTATTGCGACCTGCAAATGCCACTTCGAGCTTAGATGTGCAGAAGAAGAACAACAAGAAGAAGAAATATCTCGAAATATGTCCGTCAGACCCCTTCCCTTGAGATGAATCTGCAAATATCTCGGAAACGAAGCGAGCTATGGCAAAATGTTAAGAGACCCTTTTTGTAGAGAATAATGTTTCCTACAATTTACGTTCTATGATATTTTTTGATCAGAAGCGTAGTTTTCGAGATATATCTAGATATTTAAAAGTTACGAAGCCGCACCAACATAATAGAGATACAGAAACACCGTGGCCCCTTTCTTTGAGATAACTCTGCAATAGTGCGAGCCGCAAATGCCACTTCCAGCTTAGCTGTGCAGAAGAAGAACAACAAGAAGAAGAAATATCTCGAAATATGTCCGTCAGGCCCCTTCCCTTGAGATAAATCTGCAAATATCTCGGAAACGAAGCGAGCTATGGCAAAATGTTAAGAGACCTTTTTTGTAGAGAATTAAGTTTCCTACTTTTTATGTTCTATGATATTTTTTGATCAGATGCGTAGTTCTCGAGATATATCAAGATATTTAAAAGTTCCGAAGCCGCATCAACATAATAGAGATACAGAAACACCGTGGCTCCTTTCTTTGAGATAACTCTGCACTATTGCGAGCTGGAAATGCCACTTCCAGCTTAGCTGTGCAGAAGAAGAACAACAAGAAGAAGAAATATCTCGAAATATGTCCGTCAGGCCCCTTCCCTTGAGATAAATCTGCAAATATCTCGGAAACGAAGCGAGCTATGGCAAAATGTTAAGAGACCTTTTTTGTAGAGAATTAAGTTTCCTACTTTTTATGTTCTATGATATTTTTTGATCAGATGCGTAGTTCTCGAGATATATCAAGATATTTAAAAGTTCCGAAGCCGCACCAACATAATAGAGATACAGAAACACCGTGGCCCCTTTCTTTGAGATAACTCTGCATTATTGCGAGCTGCAAATGCCACTTCCAGCGTAGCTGTGCAGAGGAAGAACAACAAGAAAAAGAAGTATCTCGAAATATGTCCGTCAGGCCCGTTCCTTTGAGCTGAATCTGCAAATATCTCGGAAACGAAGCGAGCTATGGCAAAATGTTAAGAGACGTTTTTTGTAGAGAATTATGTTTCCTACAATTTATGTTCTATGATATTTTTTGATCAGAAGCGTAGTTTTCGAGATATATCGAGATATTTAAAAGTTCCGAAGCCGCACCAACATAATAGAGATACAGAAACACCGTGGCCCCTTTCTTTGAGATAACTCTGCACTAGTGCGAGCCGGAAATGCCACTTCCAGCTTAGCTGTGCAGAAGAATAACAACAAGAAGAAGAAATATCTCGAAATATGTCCGTCAGGCCCCTTCCCTTGAGATAAATCTGCAAATATCTCGGAAACGAAGCGAGCTATGGCAAAATGTTAAGAGACCTTTTTTGTAGAGAATTAAGTTTCCTACTTTTTATGTTCTATGATATTTTTTGATCAGATGCGTAGTTCTCGAGATATATCAAGATATTTAAAAGTTCCGAAGCCGCACCAACATAATAGAGATACAGAAACACCGTGGCCCCTTTCTTTGAGATAACTCTGCATTATTGCGAGCTGCAAATGCCACTTCCAGCGTAGCTGTGCAGAGGAAGAACAACAAGAAAAAGAAGTATCTCGAAATATGTCCGTCAGGCCCGTTCCTTTGAGCTGAATCTGCAAATATCTCGGAAACGAAGCGAGCTATGGCAAAATGTTAAGAGACGTTTTTTGTAGAGAATTATGTTTCCTACAATTTATGTTCTATGATATTTTTTGATCAGAAGCGTAGTTTTCGAGATATATCGAGATATTTAAAAGTTCCGAAGCCGCACCAACATAATAGAGATACAGAAACACCGTGGCCCCTTTCTTTGAGATAACTCTGCACTAGTGCGAGCCGGAAATGCCACTTCCAGCTTAGCTGTGCAGAAGAATAACAACAAGAAGAAGAAATATCTCGAAATATGTCCGTCAGGCCCCTTCCGTTGAGATAAATCTGCAAATATCTCGGAAACGAAGCGAGCTATGGCAAAATGTTAAGAGACCTTTTTTGTAGAGAATTAAGTTTCCTACTTTTTATGTTCTATGATATTTTTTGATCAGATGCGTAGTTCTCGAGATATATCAAGATATTTAAAAGTTCCGAAGCCGCACCAACATAATAGAGATACAGAAACACCGTGGCCCCTTTCTTTGAGATAACTCTGCACTAGTGCGAGCCGCAAACGCCACTTCCAGCTTAGCTGTGCAGAAGAAGAACAACAAGAAGAAGAAATATCTCGAAATATGTCCGTCAGGCCCCTTCCCTTGAGATAAATATGCAAATATCTCGGAAACGAAGCGAGCTATGGCAAAATGTTAAGAGACCGTTTTTGTAGAGAATTAAGTTTCCTACTTTTTATGTTCTATGATATTTTTTGATCAGACGCGTAGTTCTCGAGATATATCAAGATATTTAAAGTTCCGAAGCCGCACCAATATAATAGAGATACAGAAACACCGTGGCCCCTTTCTTTGAGATAACTCTGCACTATTGCGAGCTGCAAATGCCACTTCCAGCTTAGCTGTGCAGAAGAAGAACAACAAGAAGAAGAAATATCTCGAAATATGTCCGTCAGGCCCCTTCCCTTGAGATAAATCTGCAAATATCTCGGAAACGAAGAGAGCTATGGCAAAATGTTAAGAGACCTTTCTTGTAGAGAATTAAGTTTCCTACTTTTCATGTTCTATGATATGTTTTGATCAGATGCGTAGTTCTCGAGATGTATCAAGATATTTAAAAGTTCCGAAGCCGCACCAACATAATAGAGATACAGAAAAACCGTGGCCCCTCTCTTTGAGATAACTCTGCACTATTGCGAGCTGCAAATGCCACTTCCAGCTTAGCTGTGCAGAAGAAGAACAACAAGAAGAAGAAATATCTCGAAATATGTCCGTCAGGCCCCTTCCCTTGAGATAAATCTGCAAATATCTCGGAAACGAAGCGAGCTATGGCGAAATGTTAAGAGACCTTTTTTGTAGAGAATTAAGTTTCCTACTTTTTATCTTCTATGATATTTTTTGATCAGATGCGTAGTTCTCGAGATATATCAAGATATTTAAAAGTTCCGAAGCCGCACCAACATAATAGAGATACAGAAACACCGTGGCGTCTCTGTTTGAGATAACTCTGCACTATTGCGAGCTGCAAATGCCACTTCCAGCTTAGCTGTGCAGAAGAAGAACAACAAGAAGAAGAAATATCTCGATATATGTCCGTCACGCCCCTTCCCTTGAGATAAATCTGCAAATATCTCGGAAACGAAGCGAGCTATGGCAAAATGTTTAGAGACCTTTCTTGTAGAGAATTAAGTTTCCTACTTTTTATGTAGTATGATATTTTTTGATCAGATGCGTAGTTCTCGAGATATATCAAGATATTTAAAAGTTCCGAAGCCGCACCAACATAATAGAGATACAGAAACAACGTGGCCCCTCTGTTTGAGATAACTCTGCACTATTGCGAGCTGCAAATGCCACTTCCAGCTTAGCTGTGCAGAAGAAGAACCACAAGAAGAAGGAATATCTCGATATATGTCCGTCACGCCCCTTCCCTTGAGATAAATCTGCAAATATCTCGGAAACGAAGCGAGCTATGGCAAAATGTTTAGAGACCTTTCTTGTAGAGAATTAAGTTTCCTACTTTTTATGTAGTATGATATTTTTTGATGAGATGCGTAGTTCTCGAGATATATCAAGATATTTAAAAGTTCCGAAGCCGCACCAATATAATAGAGATACAGAAACACCGTGGCCCCTTTCTTTGAGATAACTCTGCACTATTGCGAGCTGCAAATGCCACTTCCAGCTTAGCTGTGCAGAAGAAGAACAACAAGAAGAAGAAATATCTCGAAATATGTCCGTCAGGCCCCTTCCCTTGAGATAAATCTGCAAATATCTCGGAAACGAAGAGAGCTATGGCAAAATGTTAAGAGACCTTTCTTGTAGAGAATTAAGTTTCCTACTTTTCATGTTCTATGATATGTTTTGATCAGATGCGTAGTTCTCGAGATGTATCAAGATATTTAAAAGTTCCGAAGCCGCACCAACATAATAGAGATACAGAAAAACCGTGGCCCCTCTCTTTGAGATAACTCTGCACTATTGCGAGCTGCAAATGCCACTTCCAGCTTAGCTGTGCAGAAGAAGAACAACAAGAAGAAGAAATATCTCGAAATATGTCCGTCAGGCCCCTTCCCTTGAGATAAATCTGCAAATATCTCGGAAACGAAGCGAGCTATGGCGAAATGTTAAGAGACCTTTTTTGTAGAGAATTAAGTTTCCTACTTTTTATCTTCTATGATATTTTTTGATCAGATGCGTAGTTCTCGAGATATATCAAGATATTTAAAAGTTCCGAAGCCGCACCAACATAATAGAGATACAGAAACACCGTGGCGTCTCTGTTTGAGATAACTCTGCACTATTGCGAGCTGCAAATGCCACTTCCAGCTTAGCTGTGCAGAAGAAGAACAACAAGAAGAAGAAATATCTCGATATATGTCCGTCACGCCCCTTCCCTTGAGATAAATCTGCAAATATCTCGGAAACGAAGCGAGCTATGGCAAAATGTTTAGAGACCTTTCTTGTAGAGAATTAAGTTTCCTACTTTTTATGTAGTATGATATTTTTTGATCAGATGCGTAGTTCTCGAGATATATCAAGATATTTAAAAGTTCCGAAGCCGCACCAACATAATAGAGATACAGAAACAACGTGGCCCCTCTGTTTGAGATAACTCTGCACTATTGCGAGCTGCAAATGCCACTTCCAGCTTAGCTGTGCAGAAGAAGAACCACAAGAAGAAGGAATATCTCGATATATGTCCGTCACGCCCCTTCCCTTGAGATAAATCTGCAAATATCTCGGAAACGAAGCGAGCTATGGCAAAATGTTTAGAGACCTTTCTTGTAGAGAATTAAGTTTCCTACTTTTTATGTAGTATGATATTTTTTGATGAGATGCGTAGTTCTCGAGATATATCAAGATATTTAAAAGTTCCGAAGCCGCACCAACATAATAGAGATACAGAAACACCGTGGCCCCTTTCTTTGAGATAACTCTGCACTAGTGCGAGCCGCAAATGCCACTTCCAGCTTAGCTGTGCAGAAGAAGAACAACAAGAAGAAGAAATATCTCGAAATATGTCCGTGAGGCCCCTTCCCTTGAGATAAATATGCAAATATCTCGGAAACGAAGCGAGCTATGCCAAAATGTTAAGAGACCTTTTTTGTAGAGAATGAAGTTTCCTACTTTTTATGTTCTATGATATTTTTTGATCAGATGCGTAGTTCTCGAGATATATCAAGATATTTAAAAGTTCCGAAGCCGCACCAACATAATAGAGATACAGAAACACCGTGGCCCCTTTCTTTGAGATAACTCTGCACTATTGCGAGCTGCAAATGCCACTTCCAGCTTAGCTGTGCAGAGGAAGAACAACAAGAAGAAGAAATATCTCGAAATATGTCCCTCAGGCCAGTTCCTTTGAGCTGAATCTGCAAATATCTCGGAAACGAAGCGAGCTATGGCGAAATGTTAAGAGACCTTTTTTGTAGAGAATTAAGTTTCCTACTTTTTATCTTCTATGATATTTTTTGATCAGATGCGTAGTTCTCTAGATATATCAAGATATTTAAAAGTTCCGAAGCCGCACCAACATAATAGAGATACAGAAACACCGTGGCCCCTCTGTTTGAGATAACTCTGCACTATTGCGAGCTGCAAATGCCACTTCCAGCTTAGCTGTGCAGAAGAAGAACAATAAGAAGAAGAAATATCTCGATATATGTCCGTCACGCCCCTTCCCTTGAGATAAATCTGCAAATATCTCGGAAACGAAGCGAGCTATGGCAAAATGTTTAGAGACCTTTCTTGTAGAGAATTAAGTTTCCTACTTTTTATGTAGTATGATATTTTTTGATCAGATGCGTAGTTCTCGAGATATATCAAGATATTTAAAAGTTCCGAAGCCGCACCAACATAATAGAGATACAGAAACACCGTGGCCCCTCTGTTTGAGATAACTCTGCACTATTGCGAGCTGCAAATGCCACTTCCAGCTTAGCTGTGCAGAAGAAGAACCACAAGAAGAAGAAATATCTCGATATATGTCCGTCACGCCCCTTCCCTTGAGATAAATCTGCAAATATCTCGGAAACGAAGCGAGCTATGGCAAAATGTTTAGAGACCTTTCTTGTAGAGAATTAAGTTTCCTACTTTTTATGTACTATGATATTTTTTGATCAGATGCGTAGTTCTCGAGATATATCAAGATATTTAAAAGTTCCGAAGCCGCACCAACATAATAGAGATACAGAAACACCGTGGCCCCTTTCTTTAAGATAACTCTGCACTATTGCGACCTGCAAATGCCACTTCGAGCTTAGATGTGCAGAAGAAGAACAACAAGAAGAAGAAATATCTCGAAATATGTCCGTCAGACCCCTTCCCTTGAGATGAATCTGCAAATATCTCGGAAACGAAGCGAGCTATGGCAAAATGTTAAGAGACCCTTTTTGTAGAGAATAATGTTTCCTACAATTTACGTTCTATGATATTTTTTGATCAGAAGCGTAGTTTTCGAGATATATCGAGATATTTAAAAGTTGCGAAGCCGCACCAACATAATAGAGATACAGAAACACCGTGGCCCCTTTCTTTGAGATAACTCTGCACTATTGCGACCTGCAAATGCCACTTCCAGCTCAGCTGTGCAGAAGAAGAACAACAAGAAGAAGAAATATCTCGATATATGTCCGTCACGCCCCTTCCCTTGAGATAAATCTGCAAATATCTCGGAAACGAAGCGAGCTATGGCAAAATGTTAAGAGACCTTTTTTGTAGAGAATTAAGTTTCCTACTTTTTATGTTCTATGATATTTTTTGATCAGATGCGTAGTTCTCGAGATATATCAAGATATTTAAAAGTTCCGAAGCCGCACCAACATAATAGAGACAGAAACACCGTGGCCCCTTTCTTTGAGATAACTCTGCAGTATTGCGAGCTGGAAATGCCACTTCCAGTTTAGCTGTGCAGAAGAAGAACAACAAGATGAAGAAATATCTCGAAATATGTCCGTTAGGCCCCTTCCCTTGAGATAAATCTGCAAATATCTCGGAAACGAAGCGAGCTATGGCAAAATGTTAAGAGACCTTTTTTGTAGAGAATTAAGTTTCCTACTTTTTATGTTCTATGATATTTTTTGATCAGAAGCGTAGTTTTCGAGATATATCGAGATATTTAAAAGTTCCGAAGCCGCACCAACATAATAGAGATACAGAAACACCGTGGCCCCTTTCTTTGAGATAACTCTGCACTATTGCGACCTGCAAATGCCACTTCCAGCTCAGCTGTGCAGAAGAAGAACAACAAGAAGAAGAAATATCTCGAAATATGTCCGTCAGGCCCCTTCCCTTGAGATAAATCTGCAAATATCTCGGAAACGAAGCGAGCTATGGCGAAATGTTAAGAGACCTTTTTTGTAGAGAATTATGTTTCCTACAATTTATGTTCTATGATATTTTTTGATCAGAAGCGTAGTTTTCGAGATATATCGAGATATTTAAAAGTTCCGAAGCCGCACCAACATAATAGAGATACAGAAACACCGTGGCCCCTTTCTTTGAGATAACTCTGCACTAGTGCGAGCCGCAAATGCCACTTCCAGCTTAGCTGTGCAGAAGAAGAACAACAAGAAGAAGAAATATCTCGAAATATGTCCGTCAGGCCCCTTCCCTTGAGATAAATATGCAAATATCTCGGAAACGAAGCGAGCTATGGCAAAATGTTAAGAGACCTTTTTTGTAGAGAATTAAGTTTCCTACTTTTTATGTTCTATGATATTTTTTGATCAGATGCGTAGTTCTCGAGATATATCAAGATATTTAAAAGTTCCGAAGCCGCACCAACATAATAGAGATACAGAAACACCGTGGCCCCTTTCTTTGAGATAACTCTGCACTATTGCGAGCTGCAAATGCCACTTCCAGCTTAGCTGTGCAGAGGAAGAACAACAAGAAGAAGAAATATCTCGAAATATGTCCGTCAGGCCAGTTCCTTTGAGCTGAATCTGCAAATATCTCGGAAACGAAGCGAGCTATGGCAAAATGTTAAGAGACGTTTTTTGTAGAGAATTATGTTTCCTACAATTTATGTTCTATGATATTTTTTGATCAGAAGCGTAGTTTTCGAGATATATCGAGATATTTAAAAGTTCCGAAGACGCACCAACATAATAGAGATACAGAAACACCGTGGCCCCTTTCTTTGAGATAACTGTGCACTAGTGCGAGCCGCTAATGCCACTTCCAGCTTAGCTGTGCAGAAGAAGAACAACAAGAAGAAGAAATATCTCGAAATATGTCCGTCAGGCCCCTTCCCTTGAGATATATCTGCAAATATCTCGGAAACGAAGAGAGCTATGGCAAAATGTTAAGAGACCTTTTTTGTAGAGAATTAAGTTTCCTACTTTTTATCTTCTATGATATTTTTTGATCAGATGCGTAGTTCTCTAGATATATCAAGATATTTAAAAGTTCCGAAGCCGCACCAACATAATAGAGATACAGAAACACCGTGGCCCCTCTGTTTGAGATAACTCTGCACTATTGCGAGCTGCAAATGCCACTTCCAGCTTAGCTGTGCAGAAGAAGAACAATAAGAAGAAGAAATATCTCGATATATGTCCGTCACGCCCCTTCCCTTGAGATAAATCTGCAAATATCTCGGAAACGAAGCGAGCTATGGCAAAATGTTAAGAGACCCTTTTTGTAGAGAATAATGTTTCCTACAATTTACGTTCTATGATATTTTTTGATCAGAAGCGTAGTTTTCGAGATATATCGAGATATTTAAAAGTTGCGAAGCCGCACCAACATAATAGAGATACAGAAACACCGTGGCCCCTTTCTTTGAGATAACTCTGCACTATTGCGACCTGCAAATGCCACTTCCAGCTCAGCTGTGCAGAAGAAGAACAACAAGAAGAAGAAATATCTCGATATATGTCCGTCACGCCCCTTCCCTTGAGATAAATCTGCAAATATCTCGGAAACGAAGCGAGCTATGGCAAAATGTTAAGAGACCTTTTTTGTAGAGAATTAAGTTTCCTACTTTTTATGTTCTATGATATTTTTTGATCAGATGCGTAGTTCTCGAGATATATCAAGATATTTAAAAGTTCCGAAGCCGCACCAACATAATAGAGACAGAAACACCGTGGCCCCTTTCTTTGAGATAACTCTGCAGTATTGCGAGCTGGAAATGCCACTTCCAGTTTAGCTGTGCAGAAGAAGAACAACAAGATGAAGAAATATCTCGAAATATGTCCGTTAGGCCCCTTCCCTTGAGATAAATCTGCAAATATCTCGGAAACGAAGCGAGCTATGGCAAAATGTTAAGAGACCTTTTTTGTAGAGAATTAAGTTTCCTACTTTTTATGTTCTATGATATTTTTTGATCAGAAGCGTAGTTTTCGAGATATATCGAGATATTTAAAAGTTCCGAAGCCGCACCAACATAATAGAGATACAGAAACACCGTGGCCCCTTTCTTTGAGATAACTCTGCACTATTGCGACCTGCAAATGCCACTTCCAGCTCAGCTGTGCAGAAGAAGAACAACAAGAAGAAGAAATATCTCGAAATATGTCCGTCAGGCCCCTTCCCTTGAGATAAATCTGCAAATATCTCGGAAACGAAGCGAGCTATGGCGAAATGTTAAGAGACCTTTTTTGTAGAGAATTATGTTTCCTACAATTTATGTTCTATGATATTTTTTGATCAGAAGCGTAGTTTTCGAGATATATCGAGATATTTAAAAGTTCCGAAGCCGCACCAACATAATAGAGATACAGAAACACCGTGGCCCCTTTCTTTGAGATAACTCTGCACTAGTGCGAGCCGCAAATGCCACTTCCAGCTTAGCTGTGCAGAAGAAGAACAACAAGAAGAAGAAATATCTCGAAATATGTCCGTCAGGCCCCTTCCCTTGAGATAAATATGCAAATATCTCGGAAACGAAGCGAGCTATGGCAAAATGTTAAGAGACCTTTTTTGTAGAGAATTAAGTTTCCTACTTTTTATGTTCTATGATATTTTTTGATCAGATGCGTAGTTCTCGAGATATATCAAGATATTTAAAAGTTCCGAAGCCGCACCAACATAATAGAGATACAGAAACACCGTGGCCCCTTTCTTTGAGATAACTCTGCACTATTGCGAGCTGCAAATGCCACTTCCAGCTTAGCTGTGCAGAGGAAGAACAACAAGAAGAAGAAATATCTCGAAATATGTCCGTCAGGTCAGTTCCTTTGAGCTGAATCTGCAAATATCTCGGAAACGAAGCGAGCTATGGCAAAATGTTAAGAGACGTTTTTTGTAGAGAATTATGTTTCCTACAATTTATGTTCTATGATATTTTTTGATCAGAAGCGTAGTTTTCGAGATATATCGAGATATTTAAAAGTTCCGAAGACGCACCAACATAATAGAGATACAGAAACACTGTGGCCCCTTTCTTTGAGATAACTGTGCACTAGTGCGAGCCGCTAATGCCACTTCCAGCTTAGCTGTGCAGAAGAAGAACAACAAGAAGAAGAAATATCTCGAAATATGTCCGTCAGGCCCCTTCCCTTGAGATATATCTGCAAATATCTCGGAAACGAAGAGAGCTATGGCAAAATGTTAAGAGACCTTTTTTGTAGAGAATTAAGTTTCCTACTTTTCATGTTCTATGATAGTTTTTGATCAGATGCGTAGTTCTCGAGATATATCAAGATATTTAAAAGTTCCGAAGCCGCACCAACATAATAGAGATACAGAAACACCGTGGCCCCTCTGTTTGAGATAACTCTGCACTATTGCGAGCTGCAAATGCCACTTCCAGCTTAGCTGTGCAGAAGAAGAACAATAAGAAGAAGAAATATCTCGATATATGTCCGTCACGCCCCTTCCCTTGAGATAAATCTGCAAATATCTCGGAAACGAAGCGAGCTATGGCAAAATGTTTAGAGACCTTTCTTGTAGACAATTAAGTTTCCTACTTTTTATGTAGTATGATATTTTTTGATCAGATGCGTAGTTCTCGAGATATATCAAGATATTTAAAAGTTCCGAAGCCGCACCAACATAATAGAGATACAGAAACACCGTGGCCCCTTTCTTTGAGATAACTCTGCACTATTGCGAGCTGGAAATGCCACTTCCAGTTTAGCTGTGCAGAAGAAGAACAACAAGAAGAAGAAATATCTCGAAATATGTCCGTTAGGCCCCTTCCCTTGAGATAAATCTGCAAATATCTCGGAAACGAAGCGAGCTATGGCAAAATGTTAAGAGACCTTTTTTGTAGAGAATTATGTTTCCTATAATTTATGTTCTATGATATTTTTTGATCAGAAGCGTACTTTTCGAGATATATCGAGATATTTAAAAGTTCCGAAGCCGCACCAACATAATAGAGATACAGAAACACCGTGGCCCCTTTCTTTGAGATAACTCTGCACTAGTGCGAGCCGCAAATGCCACTTCCAGCTTAGCTGTGCAGAAGAAGAACAACAAGAAGAAGAAATATCTCGAAATATGTCCGTCAGGCCCCTTCCCTTGAGATAAATATGCAAATATCTCGGAAACGAAGCGAGCTATGGCAAAATGTTAAGAGACCTTTTTTGTAGAGAATTAAGTTTCCTACTTTTTATGTTCTATGATATTTTTTGATCAGATGCGTAGTTCTCGAGATATATCAAGATATTTAAAAGTTCCGAAGCCGCACCAACATAATAGAGATACAGAAACACCGTGGCCCCTTTCTTTGAGATAACTCTGCACTATTGCGAGCTGCAAATGCCACTTCCAGCTTAGCTGTGAAGAGGAAGAACAACAAGAAGAAGAAATATCTCGAAATATGTCCGTCAGGCCAGTTCCTTTGAGCTGAATCTGCAAATATCTCGGAAACGAAGCGAGCTATGGCAAAATGTTAAGAGACGTTTTTTGTAGAGAATTATGTTTCCTACAATTTATGTTCTATGATATTTTTTGATCAGAAGCGTAGTTTTCGAGATATATCGAGATATTTAAAAGTTCCGAAGACGCACCAACATAATAGAGATACAGAAACACCGTGGCCCCTTTCTTTGAGATAACTGTGCACTAGTGCGAGCCGCTAATGCCACTTCCAGCTTAGCTGTGCAGAAGAAGAACAACAAGAAGAAGAAATATCTCGAAATATGTCCGTCAGGCCCCTTCCCTTGAGATAAATCTGCAAATATCTCGGAAACGAAGAGAGCTATGGCAAAATGTTAAGAGACCTTGTTTGTAGAGAATTAAGTTTCCTACTTTTTATGTTCTATGATATTTTTTGATCAGATGCGTAGTTCTCGAGATATATCAAGATATTTAAAAGTTTCGAAACCGCACCAACATAATAGAGATACAGAAACACCGTGGCCCCTTTCTTTGAGATAACTCTGCACTAGTGCGAGCCGCAAATGCCACTTCCAACTTAGCTGTGCAGAAGAAGAACAACAAGAAGAAGAAATATCTCGAAATATGTCCGTTAGGCCCCTTCCCTTGAGATAAATCTGCAAATATCTCGGAAACGAAGCGAGCTATGGCAAAATGTTAAGAGACCTTTTTTGTAGAGAATTAAGTTTCCTACTTTTTACGTTCTATGATATTTTTTGATCAGATGCGTAGTTCTCGAGATATATGAAGATATTTAAAAGTTCCGAAGCCGCACCAATATAATAGAGATACAGAAACACCGTGGCCCCTTTCTTTGAGATAACTCTGCACTAGTGCGAGCCGCAAATGCCACTTCCAGCTTAGCTGTGCAGAAGAAGAACAACAAGAAGAAGAAATATCTCGAAATATGTCCGTCAGGCCCCTTCCGTTGAGATAAATCTGCAAATATCTCGGAAATGAAGCGAGCTATGGCAAAATGTTAAGAGACATTTTTGGAAGAGAATTAAGTTTCCTACTTTTTATGTTCTATGATATTTTTTGATCAGATGCGTAGTTCTCGAGATATATCAAGATATTTAAAAGTTCCGAAGCCGCACCAACATAATAGAGATACAGAAACACCGTGGCCCCTCTGTTTGAGATAACTCTGCACTATTGCGAGCTGCAAATGCCACTTCCAGCTTAGCTGTGCAGAAGAAGAACAATAAGAAGAAGAAATATCTCGATATATGTCCGTCACGCCCCTTCCCTTGAGATAAATCTGCAAATATCTCGGAAACGAAGCGAGCTATGGCAAAATGTTTAGAGACCTTTCTTGTAGACAATTAAGTTTCCTACTTTTTATGTAGTATGATATTTTTTGATCAGATGCGTAGTTCTCGAGATATATCAAGATATTTAAAAGTTCCGAAGCCGCACCAACATAATAGAGATACAGAAACACCGTGGCCCCTTTCTTTGAGATAACTCTGCACTATTGCGAGCTGGAAATGCCACTTCCAGTTTAGCTGTGCAGAAGAAGAACAACAAGAAGAAGAAATATCTCGAAATATGTCCGTTAGGCCCCTTCCCTTGAGATAAATCTGCAAATATCTCGGAAACGAAGCGAGCTATGGCAAAATGTTAAGAGACCTTTTTTGTAGAGAATTATGTTTCCTATAATTTATGTTCTATGATATTTTTTGATCAGAAGCGTACTTTTCGAGATATATCGAGATATTTAAAAGTTCCGAAGCCGCACCAACATAATAGAGATACAGAAACACCGTGGCCCCTTTCTTTGAGATAACTCTGCACTAGTGCGAGCCGCAAATGCCACTTCCAGCTTAGCTGTGCAGAAGAAGAACAACAAGAAGAAGAAATAACTCGAAATATGTCCGTCAGGCCCCTTCCCTTGAGATAAATATGCAAATATCTCGGAAACGAAGCGAGCTATGGCAAAATGTTAAGAGACCTTTTTTGTAGAGAATTAAGTTTCCTACTTTTTATGTTCTATGATATTTTTTGATCAGATGCGTAGTTCTCGAGATATATCAAGATATTTAAAAGTTCCGAAGCCGCACCAACATAATAGAGATACAGAAACACCGTGGCCCCTTTCTTTGAGATAACTCTGCACTATTGCGAGCTGCAAATGCCACTTCCAGCTTAGCTGTGCAGAGGAAGAACAACAAGAAGAAGAAATATCTCGAAATATGTCCGTCAGGCCAGTTCCTTTGAGCTGAATCTGCAAATATCTCGGAAACGAAGCGAGCTATGGCAAAATCTTAAGAGACGTTTTTTGTAGAGAATTATGTTTCCTACAATTTATGTTCTATGATATTTTTTGATCAGAAGCGTAGTTTTCGAGATATATCGAGATATTTAAAAGTTCCGAAGACGCACCAACATAATAGAGATACAGAAACACCGTGGCCCCTTTCTTTGAGATAACTCTGCACTATTGCGAGCTGCAAATGCCACTTCCAGCTTAGCTGTGCAGAGGAAGAACAACAAGAAGAAGAAATATCTCGAAATATGTCCGTCAGGCCAGTTCCTTTGAGCTGAATCTGCAAATATCTCGGAAACGAAGAGAGCTATGGCAAAATGTTAAGAGACCTTTTTTGTAGAGAATTAAGTTTCCTACTTTTCATGTTCTATGATATTTTTTGATCAGATGCGTAGTTCTCGAGATATATCAAGATATTTAAAAGTTCCGAAGCCGCACCAACATAATAGAGATACAGAAACACCGTGGTCCCTTTCTTTGAGATAACTCTGCACTATTGCGAGCTGGAAATGCCACTTCCAGTTTAGCTGTGCAGAAGAAGAACAACAAGAAGAAGAAATATCTCGAAATATGTGCGTTAGGTCCCTTCCCTTGAGATAAATCTGCAAATATCTGGGAAACGAAGCGAGCTATGGCAAAATGTTAAGAGACTTTTTTGTAGAGAATTAAGTTTCCTACTTTTTATGTTCTATGATATTTTTTGATCAGATGCGTAGTTCTCGAGATATATCAAGATATTTAAAAGTTCCGAAGCCGCACCAACATAATAGAGATACAGAAACACCGTGGCCCCTTTCTTTGAGATAACTCTGCACTAGTGCGAGCCGCAAATGCCACTTCCAGCTTAGCTGTGCAGAAGAAGAACAACAAGAAGAAGAAATATCTCGAAATATGTCCGTCAGGCCCCTTCCCTTGAGATAAATCTGCAAATATCTCGGAAACGAAGCGAGCTATGGCAAAATGTTAAGAGACATTTTTGGAAGAGAATTAAGTTTCCTACTTTTTATGTTCTATGATATTTTTTGATCAGATGCGCAGTTCTCGAGATATATCAAGATATTTAAAAGTTCCGAAGCCGCACCAACATAATAGAGATACAGAAACACCGTGGCCCCTTTCTTTGAGATAACTCTGCACTATTGCGAGCTGGAAATGCCACTTCCAGTTTAGCTGTGCAGAAGAAGAACAACAAGAAGAAGAAATATCTCGAAATATGTCCGTTAGGCCCCTTCCCTTGAGATAAATCTGCAAATATCTCGGAAACGAAGCGAGCTATGGCAAAATGTTAAGAGACCTTTTTTGTAGAGAATTATGTTTCCTACAATTTATGTTCTATGATATTTTTTGATCAGAAGCGTAGTTTTCGAGATATATCGAGATATTTAAAAGTTCCGAAGACGCACCAACATAATAGAGATACAGAAACACCGTGGCCCCTTTCTTTGAGATATCTCTGCACTATTGCGAGCTGCAAATGCCACTTCCAGCTTAGCTGTGCAGAAGAAGAACAACAAGAAGAAGAAATATCTCGAAATATGTCCGTGAGTCCCCTTCCCTTGAGATATATCTGCAAATATCTCGGAAACGAAGCGAGCTATGGCAAAATGTTAAGAGACCTTATTTGTAGAGAATTAAGTTTCCTACTTTTTATGTTCTATGATATTTTTTGATCAGATGCGTAGTTCTCGAGATATATCAAGATATTTAAAAGTTCCGAAACCGCACCAACATAATAGAGATACAGAAACACCGTGGCCCCTTTCTTTGAGATAACTCTGCACTAGTGCGAGCCGCAAATGCCACTTCCAACTTAGCTGTGCAGAAGAAGAACAACAAGAAGAAGAAATATCTCGAAATATGTCCGTTAGGCCCCTTCCCTTGAGATAAATCTGCAAATATCTCGGAAACGAAGCGAGCTATGGCAAAATGTTAAGAGACCTTTTTTGTAGAGAATTAAGTTTCCTACTTTTTATGTTCTATGATATTTTTTGATCAGATGCGTAGTTCTCGAGATATATCAAGATATTTAAAAGTTCCGAAGCCGCACCAACATAATAGAGATACAGAAACACCGTGGCCCCTTTCTTTGAGATAACTCTGCACTAGTGCGAGCCGCAAATGCCACTTCCAGCTTAGCTGTGCAGAAGAAGAACAACAAGAAGAAGAAATATCTCGAAATATGTCCGTCAGGCCCCTTCCCTTGAGATAAATCTGCAAATATCTCGGAAACGAAGCGAGCTATGGCAAAATGTTAAGAGACATTTTTGGAAGGGAATTAAGTTTCCTACTTTTTATGTTCTATGATATTTTTTGATCAGACGAGTAGTTCTCGAGATATATCAAGATATTTAAAAGTTCCGAAGCCGCACCAACATAATAGAGATACAGAAACACCGTGGCCCCTTTCTTTGAGATAACTCTGCTCTATTGCGAGCTGCAAATGCCACTTCCAGCTTAGCTGTGCAGAAGAAGAACAACAAAAGAAGAAATATCTCGAAATATGTCCGTCAGGCCCCTTCCCTTGAGATAAATCTGCAAATATCTCGGAAACGAAGCGAGCTATGGCAAAATGTTAAGAGACATTTTTGGAAGAGAATTAAGTTTCCTACTTTTTATGTTCTATGATATTTTTTGATCAGATGCGTAGTTCTCGAGATATATCAAGATATTTAAAAGTTCCGAAGCCGCACCAACATAATAGAGATACAGAAACACCGTGGCCCCTTTCTTTGAGATAACTCTGCACTAGTGCGAGCCGCAAATGCCACTTCCAGCTTAGCTGTGCAGAAGAAGAACAACAAGAAGAAGAAATATCTCGAAATATGTCCGTCAGGCCCCTTCCCTTGAGATAAATCTGCAAATATCTCGGAAACGAAGCGAGCTATGGCAAAATGTTAAGAGACCTTTTTTGTAGAGAATTAAGTTTCCTACTTTTTATGTTCTATGATATTTTTTGATCAGATGCGTAGTTCTCGAGATATATCAAGATATTTAAAAGTTCCGAAGCCGCACCAACATAATAGGGATACAGAAACACCGTGGCCCCTTTCTTTGAGATAACTCTGCACTATTGCGAGCTGCAAATGCCACTTCGAGCTTAGATGTGCAGAAGAAGAACAACAAGAAGAAGAAATATCTCGAAATATGTCCGTCAGACCCCTTCCCTTGAGATAAATCTGCAAATATCTCGGAAACGAAGCGAGCTATGGCAAAATGTTAAGAGACATTTTTGGAAGAGAATTAAGTTTCCCACTTTTTATGTTGTATGATATTTTTTGATCAGATGCGTAGTTCTCGAGATATATCAAGATATTTAAAAGTTCCGAAGCCGCACCAACATAATAGAGATACAGAAACACCGTGGCCCCTTTCTTTGAGATAACTCTGCACTAGTGCGAGCCGCAAATGCCGCTTCCAGCTTAGCTGTGCAGAAGAAGAACAACAAGAAGAAGAAATATCTCGAAATATGTCCGTCAGGCCCCTTCCCTTGAGATAAATATGCAAATATCTCGGAAACGAAGCGAGCTATGGCAAAATGTTAAGAGACCTTTTTTGTAGAGAATTAAGTTTCCTACTTTTTATGTTCTATGATATTTTTTGATCAGATGCGTAGTTCTCGAGATATATCAAGATATTTAAAAGTTCCGAAGCCGCACCAACATAATAGAGATACAGAAACACCGTGGCCCCTTTCTTTGAGATAACTCTGCACTATTGCGAGCTGTAAATGCCACTTCCAGCTTAGCTGTGCAGAAGAAGAACAACAAGAAGAAGAAATATCTCGAAATATGTCCGTCAGGCCCCTTCCCTTGAGATATATCTGCAAATATCTCGGAAACGAAGCGAGCTATGGCAAAATGTTAAGAGACCTTTTTTGTAGAGAATTATGTTTCCTACAATTTATGTTCTATGATATTTTTTGATCAGAAGCGTAGTTTTCGAGATATATCGAGATATTTAAAAGTTCCGAAGCCGCACCAACATAATAGAGATACAGAAACACCGTGGCCCCTTTCTTTGAGATAACTCTGCACTATTGCGAGCTGGAAATGCCACTTCCAGTTTAGCTGTGCAGAAGAAGAACATCAAGAAGAAGAAATATCTCGAAATATGTCCGTTAGGCCCCTTCCCTTGAGATAAATCTGCAAATATCTCGGAAACGAAGCGAGCTATGGCAAAATGTTAAGAGACCTTTTTTGTAGAGAATTAAGTTTCCTACTTTTTATGTTCTATGATATTTTTTGATCAGATGCGCAGTTCTCGAGATATATCAAGATATTTAAAAGTTCCGAAGCCGCACCAACATAATAGAGATACAGAAACACCGTGGCCCCTTTCTTTGAGATAACTCTGCACTATTGCGAGCTGGAAATGCCACTTCCAGTTTAGCTGTGCAGAAGAAGAACAACAAGAAGAAGAAATATCTCGAAATATGTCCGTTAGGCCCCTTCCCTTGAGATAAATCTGCAAATATCTCGGAAACGAAGCGAGCTATGGCAAAATGTTAAGAGACCTTTTTTGTAGAGAATTAAGTTTCCTACTTTTTATGTTCTATGATATTTTTTGATCAGAAGCGTAGTTTTCGAGATATATCGAGATATTTAAAAGTTCCGAAGCCGCACCAACATAATAGAGATACAGAAACACCGTGGCCCCTTTCTTTGAGATAACTCTGCACTAGTGCGAGCCGCAAATGCCACTTCCAGCTTAGCTGTGCAGAAGAAGAACAACAAGAAGAAGAAATATCTCTAAATATGTCCGTCAGGCCCCTTCCCTTGAGATAAATCTGCAAATATCTCGGAAACGAAGCGAGCTATGGCAAAATGTTAAGAGACATTTTTGGAAGAGAATTAAGTTTCCTACTTTTTATGTTCTATGATATTTTTTGATCAGATGCGTAGTTCTCGAGATATATCAAGATATTTAAAAGTTCCGAAGCCGCACCAACATAATAGAGATACAGAAACACCGTGGCCCCTTTCTTTGAGATAACTCTGCACTAGTGCGAGCCGCAAATGCCACTTCCAGCTTAGCTGTGCAGAAGAAGAAACACAAGAAGAAGAAATATCTCGAAATATGTCCGTCAGGCCCCTTCCCTTGAGATAAATCTGCAAATATCTCGGAAACTAAGCGAGCTATGGCAAAATGTTAAGAGACCTTTTTTGTAGAGAATTAAGTTTCCTACTTTTTATGTTCTATGATATTTTTTGATCAGATGCGTAGTTCTCGAGATATATCAAGATATTTAAAAGTTCCGAAGCCGCACCAACATAATAGAGATACAGAAACACCGTGGCCCCTTTCTTTGAGATAACTCTGCACTATTGCGAGCTGGAAATGCCACTTCTAGTTTAGCTGTGCAGAAGAAGAACATCAAGAAGAAGAAATATCTCGAAATATGTCCGTTAGGCCCCTTCCCTTGAGATAAATCTGCAAATATCTCGGAAACGAAGCGAGCTATGGCAAAATATTAAGAGACCTTTTTTGTAGAGAATTAAGTTTCCTACTTTTTATGTTCTATGATATTTTATGATCAGATGCGCAGTTCTCGAGATATATCAAGATATTTAAAAGTTCCGAAGCCGCACCAACATAATAGAGATACAGAAACACCGTGGCCCCTTTCTTTGAGATAACTCTGCACTATTGCGAGCTGGAAATGCCACTTCCAGTTTAGCTGTGCAAAAGAAGAACATCAAGAAGAAGAAATATCTCGAAATATGTCCGTTAGGCCCCTTCCCTTGAGATAAATCTGCAAATATCTCGGAAACGAAGCGAGCTATGGCAAAATATTAAGAGACCTTTTTTGTAGAGAATTAAGTTTCCTACTTTTTATGTTCTATGATATTTTATGATCAGATGCGCAGTTCTCGAGATATATCAAGATATTTAAAAGTTCCAAAGCCGCACCAACATAATAGAGATACAGAAACACCGTGGCCCCTTTCTTTGAGATAACTCTGCACTATTGCGAGCTGCAAATGCCACTTCCAGCTTAGCTGTGCAGAGGAAGAACAACAAGAAGAAGAAATATCTCGAAATATGTCCGTCAGGCCAGTTCCTTTGAGCTGAATCTGCAAATATCTCGGAAACGAAGCGAGCTATGGCAAAATGTTAAGAGACGTTTTTTGTAGACAATTATGTTTCCTACAATTTATGTTCTATGATATTTTTTGATCAGAAGCGTAGTTTTCGAGATATATCGAGATATTTAAAAGTTCCGAAGACGCACCAACATAATAGAGATACAGAAACACCGTGGCCCCTTTCTTTGAGATAACTGTGCACTAGTGCGAGCCGCTAATGCCACTTCCAGCTTAGCTGTGCAGAAGAAGAACAACAAGAAGAAGAAATATCTCGAAATATGTCCGTCAGGCCCCTTCCCTTGAGATATATCTGCAAATATCTCGGAAACGAAGCGAGCTATGGCAAAATGTTAAGAGACAGTTTTTGTAGAGAATTAAGTTTCCTACTTTTTATGTTCTATGATATTTTTTGATCAGACGAGTAGTTCTCGAGATATATCAAGATATTTAAAAGTTCCGAAGCCGCACCAACATAATAGAGATACAGAAACACCGTGGCCCCTTTCTTTGAGATAACTCTGCTCTATTGCGAGCTGCAAATGCCACTTCCAGCTTAGCTGTGCAGAAGAAGAACAACAAGAAGAAGAAATATCTCGAAATATGTCCGTCAGGCCCCTTCCCTTGAGATAAATCTGCAAATATCTCGGAAACGAAGAGCTATGGCAAAATGTTAAGAGACCTTTTTTGTAGAGAATTAAGTTTCCTACTTTTCATGTTCTATGATATTTTTTGATCAGATGCGTAGTTCTCGAGATATATCAAGATATTTAAAAGTTCCGAAGCCGCACCAACATAATAGAGATACAGAAACACCGTGGTCCCTTTCTTTGAGATAACTCTGCACTATTGCGAGCTGTAAATGCCACTTCCAGCTTAGCTGTGCAGAAGAAGAACAACAAGAAGAAGAAATATCTCGAAATATGTCCGTCAGGCCCCTTCCCTTGAGATATATCTGCAAATATCTCGGAAACGAAGCGAGCTATGGCAAAATGTTAAGAGACCTTTTTTGTAGAGAATTATGTTTCCTACAATTTATGTTCTATGATATTTTTTGATCAGAAGCGTAGTTTTCGAGATATATCGAGATATTTAAAAGTTCCGAAGCCGCACCAACATAATAGAGATACAGAAACACCGTGGCCCCTTTCTTTGAGATAACTCTGCACTATTGCGAGCTGGAAATGCCACTTCCAGTTTAGCTGTGCAGAAGTAGAACATCAAGAAGAAGAAATATCTCGAAATATGTCCGTTAGGCCCCTTCCCTTGAGATAAATCTGCAAATATCTCGGAAACGAAGCGAGCTATGGCAAAATGTTAAGAGACCTTTTTTGTAGAGAATTAAGTTTCCTACTTTTTATGTTCTATGATATTTTTTGATCAGATGCGCAGTTCTCGAGATATATCAAGATATTTAAAAGTTCCGAAGCCGCACCAACATAATAGAGATACAGAAACACCGTGGCCCCTTTCTTTGAGATAACTCTGCACTATTGCGAGCTGGAAATGCCACTTCCAGTTTAGCTGTGCAGAAGAAGAACAACAAGAAGAAGAAATATCTCGAAATATGTCCGTTAGGCCCCTTCCCTTGAGATAAATCTGCAAATATCTGGGAAACGAAGCGAGCTATGGCAAAATGTTGAGAGACCTTTTTTGTAGAGAATTAAGTTTCCTACTTTTTATGTTCTATGATATTTTTTGATCAGAAGCGTAGTTTTCGAGATATATCGAGATATTTAAAAGTTCCGAAGCCGCACCAACATAATAGAGATACAGAAACACCGTGGCCCCTTTCTTTGAGATAACTCTGCACTAGTGCGAGCCGCAAATGCCACTTCCAGCTTAGCTGTGCAGAAGAAGAACAACAAGAAGAAGAAATATCTCGAAATATGTCCGTCAGGCCCCTTCCCTTGAGATAAATCTGCAAATATCTCGGAAACGAAGCGAGCTATGGCAAAATGTTAAGAGACCTTTTTTGTAGAGAATTAAGTTTCCTACTTTTTATGTTCTATGATATTTTTTGATCAGATGCGTAGTTCTCGAGATATATCAAGATATTTAAAAGTTCCGAAGCCGCACCAACATAATAGAGATACAGAAACACCGTGGCCCCTTTCTTTGAGATAACTCTGCACTATTGCGAGCTGGAAATGCCACTTCCAGTTTAGCTGTGCAGAAGAAGAACATCAAGAAGAAGAAATATCTCGAAATATGTCCGTTAGGCCCCTTCCCTTGAGATAAATCTGCAAATATCTCGGAAACGAAGCGAGATATGGCAAAATGTTAAGAGACCTTTTTTGTAGAGAATTAAGTTTCCTACTTTTTATGTTCTATGATATTTTTTGATCAGATGCGCAGTTCTCGAGATATATCAAGATATTTAAAAGTTCCGAAGCCGCACCAACATAATAGAGATACAGAAACACCGTGGCCCCTTTCTTTGAGATAACTCTGCACTATTGCGAGCTGGAAATGCCACTTCCAGTTTAGCTGTGCAGAAGAAGAACATCAAGAAGAAGAAATATCTCGAAATATGTCCGTTAGGCCCCTTCCCTTGAGATAAATCTGCAAATATCTCGGAAACGAAGCGAGCTATGGCAAAATGTTAAGAGACCTTTTTTGTAGAGAATTAAGTTTCCTACTTTTTATGTTCTATGATATTTTTGGTCAGATGCGCAGTTCTCGAGATATATCAAGATATTTAAAAGTTCCGAAGCCGCACCAACATAATAGAGATACAGAAACACCGTGGCCCCTTTCTTTGAGATAACTCTGCACTATTGCGAGCTGGAAATGCCACTTCCAGTTTAGCTGTGCAGAAGAAGGACAACAAGAAGAAGAAATATCTCGAAATATGTCCGTCAGGCCACTTCCCTTGAGATAAATCTGCAAATATCTCGGAAACGAAGCGAGCTATGGCAAAATGTTAAGAGACCTTTTTTGTAGAGAATTAAGTTTCCTACTTTTTATGTTCGATGATATTTTTTGATCAGATGCGTAGTTCTCGAGATATATCAAGATATTTAAAAGTTCCGAAGCTGCACCAACATAATAGAGGTACAGAAACACCGTGGCCTCTTTCTTTGAGATAACTCTGCACTATTGCGAGCTGCAAATGCCGCTTCGAGCTTAGCTGTGCAGAAGAAGAACAACAAGAAGAAGAAATATCTCGAAATATGTCCGTCAGACCCCTTCCCTTGAGATGAATCTGCAAATATCTCGGAAACGAAGCGAGCTATGGCAAAATGTTAAGAGACCTTTTTTGTAGAGAATTAAGTTTCCTACTTTTTATGTTCTATGATATTTTTTGATCAGATGCGTAGTTCTCGAGATATATCAAGATATTTAAAAGTTCTGAAACCGCACCAACATAATAGAGATACAGAAACACCGTGGCCCCTTTCTTTGAGATAACTCTGCACTATTGCGAGCTGCAAATGCCACTTCCAGCTTAGCTGTGCAGAAGAAGAACAACAAGAAGAAGAAATATCTCGAAATATGTCCGTCAGGCCACTTCCCTTGAGATAAATCTGCAAATATCTCGGAAACGAAGCGAGCTATGGCAAAATGTTAAGAGACCTTTTTTGTAGAGAATTAAGTTTCCTACTTTTTATGTTCGATGATATTTTTTGATCAGATGCGTAGTTCTCGAGATATATCAAGATATTTAAAAGTTCCGAAGCTGCACCAACATAATAGAGGTACAGAAACACCGTGGCCTCTTTCTTTGAGATAACTCTGCACTATTGCGAGCTGCAAATGCCACTTCGAGCTTAGCTGTGCAGAAGAAGAGCAACAAGAAGAAGAAATATCTCGAAATATGTCCGACAGGCCCCTTCCCTTGAGATAAATCTGCAAATATCTCGGAAACGATGCGAGCTATGGCGAAATGTTAAGAGACCTTTTTTGTAGAGAATTAAGTTTCCTACTTTTTATCTTCTATGATATTTTTTGATCAGATGCGTAGTTCTCGAGATAGATCAAGATACTTAAAAGTTCCGAAGCCGCACCAACATAATAGAGATACAGAAACACCGTGGCCCCTCTCTTTGAGAAAACTCTGCACTATTGCGAGCTGCAAATGCCACTTCCAGCTTAGCTGTGCAGAAGAAGAACAACAAGAAGAAGACATATCCCGAAATATGTCCGTCAGGCCCCTTCCCTTGAGATAAATCTGCAAATATCTCGGAAACGAAGAGAGCTATGGCAAAATGTTAAGAGACCTTTTTTGTAGAGAAGTAAGTTTCCTACTTTTCATGTTCTATGATATTTTTTGATCAGATGCGTAGTTCTCGAGATATATCAAGATATTTAAAAGTTCCGAAGCCGCACCAACATAATAGAGATACAGAAACACCGTGGCCCCTTTCTTTGAGATAACTCTGCACTATTGCGAGCTGCAAATGCCGCTTCGAGCTTAGCTGTGCAGAAGAAGAACAACAAGAAGAAGAAATATCTCGAAATATGTCCGTCAGACCCCTTCCCTTGAGATGAATCTGCAAATATCTCGGAAACGAAGCGAGCTATGGCAAAATGTTCAGAGACCTTTTTTGTAGAGAATAATGTTTCCTACAATTTACGTTCTATGATATTTTTTGATCAGAAGCGTAGTTTTCGAGATATATCGAGATATTTAAAAGTTCCGAAGCCGCACCAACATAATAGAGATACAGAAACACCGTGGCCCCTTTCTTTGAGATAACTCTGCACTATTGCGACCTGCAAATGCCACTTCCAGCTCAGCTGTGCAGAAGAAGAACAACAAGAAGAAGAAATATCTCGAAATATGTCCGTCAGGCCACTTCCCTTGAGATAAATCTGCAAATATCTCGGAAACGAAGCGAGCTATGGCAAAATGTTAAGAGACCTTTTTTGTAGAGAATTAAGTTTCCTACTTTTTATGTTCGATGATATTTTTTGATCAGATGCGTAGTTCTCGAGATATATCAAGATATTTAAAAGTTCCGAAGCTGCACCAACATAATAGAGGTACAGAAACACCGTGGCCTCTTTCTTTGAGATAACTCTGCACTATTGCGAGCTGCAAATGCCGCTTCGAGCTTAGCTGTGCAGAAGAAGAGCAACAAGAAGAAGAAATATCTCGAAATATGTCCGTCAGACCCCTTCCCTTGAGATGAATCTGCAAATATCTCGGAAACGAAGCGAGCTATGGCAAAATGTTAAGAGACCTTTTTTGTAGACAATAATGTTTCCTACAATTTACGTTCTATGATATTTTTTGATCAGAAGCGTAGTTTTCGAGATATATCGAGATATTTAAAAGTTCCGAAGCCGCACCAACATAATAGAGATACAGAAACACCGTGGCCCCTTTCTTTGAGATAACTCTGCACTATTGCGACCTGCAAATGCCACTTCCAGCTCAGCTGTGCAGAAGAAGAACAACAAGAAGAAGAAATATCTCGAAATATGTCCGTCAGGCCCCTTCCCTTGAGATAAATCTGCAAATATCTCGGAAACGAACCGAGCTATGGCAAAATGTTAAGAGACCTTTTTTGTAGAGAATTAAGTTTCCTACTTTTTATGTTCTATGATATTTTTTGATCAGATGCGTAGTTCTCGAGATATATCAAGATATTTAAAAGTTCCGAAACCGCACCAACATAATAGAGATACAGAAACACCGTGGCCCCTTTCTTTGAGATAACTCTGCACTATTGCGAGCTGCAAATGCCACTTCCAGCTTAGCTGTGCAGAAGAAGAACAACAAGAAGAAGAAATATCTCGAAATATGTCCGTCAGGCCACTTCCCTTGAGATATATCTGCAAATATCTCGGAAACGAAGCGAGCTATGGCAAAATGTTAAGAGACCTTTTTTGTAGAGAATTAAGTTTCCTACTTTTTATGTTCGATGATATTTTTTGATCAGATGCGTAGTTCTCGAGATATATCAAGATATTTAAAAGTTCCGAAGCTGCACCAACATAATAGAGGTACAGAAACACCGTGGCCTCTTTCTTTGAGATAACTCTGCACTATTGCGAGCTGCAAATGCCACTTCGAGCTTAGCTGTGCAGAAGAAGAGCAACAAGAAGAAGAAATATCTCGAAATATGTCCGACAGGCCCCTTCCCTTGAGATAAATCTGCAAATATCTCGGAAACGATGCGAGCTATGGCGAAATGTTAAGAGACCTTTTTTGTAGAGAATTAAGTTTCCTACTTTTTATCTTCTATGATATTTTTTGATCAGATGCGTAGTTCTCGAGATAGATCAAGATACTTAAAAGTTCCGAAGCCGCACCAACATAATAGAGATACAGAAACACCGTAGCCCCTCTCTTTGAGAAAACTCTGCACTATTGCGAGCTGCAAATGCCACTTCCAGCTTAGCTGTGCAGAAGAAGAACAACAAGAAGAAGAAATATCCCGAAATATGTCCGTCAGGCCCCTTCCCTTGAGATAAATCTGCAAATATCTCGGAAACGAAGAGAGCTATGGCAAAATGTTAAGAGACCTTTTTTGTAGAGAAGTAAGTTTCCTACTTTTCATGTTCTATGATATTTTTTGATCAGATGCGTAGTTCTCGAGATATATCAAGATATTTAAAAGTTCCGAAGCCGCACCAACATAATAGAGATACAGAAACACCGTGGCCCCTTTCTTTGAGATAACTCTGCACTATTGCCAGCTGCAAATGCCGCTTCGAGCTTAGCTGTGCAGAAGCAGAACAACAAGAAGAAGAAATATCTCGAAATATGTCCGTCAGACCCCTTCCCTTGAGATGAATCTGCAAATATCTCGGAAACGAAGCGAGCTATGGCAAAATGTTAAGAGACCTTTTTTGTAGAGAATTAAGTTTCCTACTTTTTATGTTCGATGATATTTTTTGATCAGATGCGTAGTTCTCGAGATATATCAAGATATTTAAAAGTTCCGAAGCTGCACCAACATAATAGAGGTACAGAAACACCGTGGCCTCTTTCTTTGAGATAACTCTGCACTATTGCGAGCTGCAAATGCCACTTCGAGCTTAGCTGTGCAGAAGAAGAGCAACAAGAAGAAGAAATATCTCGAAATATGTCCGACAGGCCCCTTCCCTTGAGATAAATCTGCAAATATCTCGGAAACGATGCGAGCTATGGCGAAATGTTAAGAGACCTTTTTTGTTGAGAATTAAGTTTCCTACTTTTTATCTTCTATGATATTTTTTGATCAGATGCGTAGTTCTCGAGATAGATCAAGATACTTAAAAGTTCCGAAGCCGCACCAACATAATAGAGATACAGAAACACCGTGGCCCCTCTCTTTGAGAAAACTCTGCACTATTGCGAGCTGCAAATGCCACTTCCAGCTTAGCTGTGCAGAAGAAGAACAACAAGAAGAAGAAATATCCCGAAATATGTCCGTCAGGCCCCTTCCCTTGAGATAAATCTGCAAATATCTCGGAAACGAAGAGAGCTATGGCAAAATGTTAAGAGACCTTTTTTGTAGAGAAGTAAGTTTCCTACTTTTCATGTTCTATGATATTTTTTGATCAGATGCGTAGTTCTCGAGATATATCAAGATATTTAAAAGTTCCGAAGCCGCACCAACATAATAGAGATACAGAAACACCGTGGCCCCTTTCTTTGAGATAACTCTGCACTATTGCGAGCTGCAAATGCCGCTTCGAGCTTAGCTGTGCAGAAGAAGAACAACAAGAAGAAGAAATATCTCGAAATATGTCCGTCAGACCCCTTCCCTTGAGATGAATCTGCAAATATCTCGGAAACGAAGCGAGCTATGGCAAAATGTTCAGAGACCTTTTTTGTAGAGAATAATGTTTCCTACAATTTACGTTCTATGATATTTTTTGATCAGAAGCGTAGTTTTCGAGATATATCGAGATATTTAAAAGTTCCGAAGCCGCACCAACATAATAGAGATACAGAAACACCGTGGCCCCTTTCTTTGAGATAACTCTGCACTATTGCGACCTGCAAATGCCACTTCCAGCTCAGCTGTGCAGAAGAAGAACAACAAGAAGAAGAAATATCTCGAAATATGTCCGTCAGGCCACTTCCCTTGAGATAAATCTGCAAATATCTCGGAAACGAAGCGAGCTATGGCAAAATGTTAAGAGACCTTTTTTGTAGAGAATTAAGTTTCCTACTTTTTATGTTCGATGATATTTTTTGATCAGATGCGTAGTTCTCGAGATATATCAAGATATTTAAAAGTTCCGAAGCTGCACCAACATAATAGAGGTACAGAAACACCGTGGCCTCTTTCTTTGAGATAACTCTGCACTATTGCGAGCTGCAAATGCCGCTTCGAGCTTAGCTGTGCAGAAGAAGAACAACAAGAAGAAGAAATATCTCGAAATATGTCCGTCAGACCCCTTCCCTTGAGATGAATCTGCAAATATCTCGGAAACGAAGCGAGCTATGGCAAAATGTTAAGAGACCTTTTTTGTAGAGAATAATGTTTCCTACAATTTACGTTCTATGATATTTTTTGATCAGAAGCGTAGTTTTCGAGATATATCGAGATATTTAAAAGTTCCGAAGCCGCACCAACATAATAGAGATACAGAAACACCGTGGCCTCTTTCTTTGAGATAACTCTGCACTATTGCGACCTGCAAATGCCACTTCCAGCTCAGCTGTGCAGAAGAAGAACAACAAGAAGAAGAAATATCTCGAAATATGTCCGTCAAGCCCCTTCCCTTGAGATAAATCTGCAAATATCTCGGAAACGAAGCGAGCTATGGCAAAATGTTAAGAGACCTTTTTTGTAGAGAATTAAGTTTCCTACTTTTTATGTTCTATGATATTTTTTGATCAGATGCGTAGTTCTCGAGATATATAAGGGATATTTAAAAGTTCCGAAACCGCACCAACATAATAGAGATACAGAAACACCGTGGCCCCTTTCTTTGAGATAACTCTGCACTATTGCGAGCTGCAAATGCCACTTCCAGCTTAGCTGTGCAGAAGAAGAACAACAAGAAGAAGAAATATCTCGAAATATGTCCGTCAGGCCACTTCCCTTGAGATATATCTGCAAATATCTCGGAAACGAAGCGAGCTATGGCAAAATGTTAAGAGACCTTTTTTGTAGAGAATTAAGTTTCCTACTTTTTATGTTCGATGATATTTTTTGATCAGATGCGTAGTTCTCGAGATATATCAAGATATTTAAAAGTTCCGAAGCTGCACCAACATAATAGAGGTACAGAAACACCGTGGCCTCTTTCTTTGAGATAACTCTGCACTATTGCGAGCTGCAAATGCCACTTCGAGCTTAGCTGTGCAGAAGAAGAGCAACAAGAAGAAGAAATATCTCGAAATATGTCCGACAGGCCCCTTCCCTTGAGATAAATCTGCAAATATCTCGGAAACGATGCGAGCTATGGCGAAATGTTAAGAGACCTTTTTTGTAGAGAATTAAGTTTCCTACTTTTTATCTTCTATGATATTTTTTGATCAGATGCGTAGTTCTCGAGATAGATCAAGATACTTAAAAGTTCCGAAGCCGCACCAACATAATAGAGATACAGAAACACCGTAGCCCCTCTCTTTGAGAAAACTCTGCACTATTGCGAGCTGCAAATGCCACTTCCAGCTTAGCTGTGCAGAAGAAGAACAACAAGAAGAAGAAATATCCCGAAATATGTCCGTCAGGCCCCTTCCCTTGAGATAAATCTGCAAATATCTCGGAAACGAAGAGAGCTATGGCAAAATGTTAAGAGACCTTTTTTGTAGAGAAGTAAGTTTCCTACTTTTCATGTTCTATGATATTTTTTGATCAGATGCGTAGTTCTCGAGATATATCGAGATATTTAAAAGTTCCGAAGCCGCACCAACATAATAGAGATACAGAAACACCGTGGCCCCTTTCTTTGAGATAACTCTGCACTATTGCGAGCTGCAAATGCCACTTCCAGCTTAGCTGTGCAGAGGAAGAACAACAAGAAGAAGAAATATCTCGAAATATGTCCGTCAGGCCAGTTCCTTTGAGCTGAATCTGCAAATATCTCGGAAACGAAGCGAGCTATGGCAAAATGTTAAGAGACGTTTTTTGTAGAGAATTATGTTTCCTACAATTTATGTTCTATGATATTTTTTGATCAGAAGCGTAGTTTTCGAGATATATCGAGATATTTAAAAGTTCCGAAGACGCACCAACATAATAGAGATACAGAAACACCGTGGCCCCTTTCTTTGAGATAACTGTGCACTAGTGCGAGCCGCAAATGCAACTTCCAGCTTAGCTGTGCAGAAGAAGAACAACAAGAAGAAGAAATATCTCGAAATATGTCCGTCAGGCCCCTTCCCTTGAGATATATCTGCAAATATCTCGGAAACGAAGCGAGCTATGGCAAAATGTTAAGAGACCGTTTTTGTAGAGAATTATGTTTCCTACTTTTTATGTTCTATGATATTTTTTGATCAGACGCGTAGTTCTCGAGATATATCAAGATATTTAAAAGTTCCGAAGCCGCACCAACATAATAGAGATACAGAAACACCGTGGCCTCTTTCTTTGAGATAACTCTGCACTATTGCGAGCTGCAAATGCCGCTTCGAGCTTAGCTGTGCAGAAGAAGAACAACAAGAAGAAGAAATATCTCGAAATATGTCCGTCAGACCCCTTCCCTTGAGATGAATCTGCAAATATCTCGGAAACGAAGCGAGCTATGGCAAAATGTTAAGAGACCTTTTTTGTAGAGAATAATGTTTCCTACAATTTACGTTCTATGATATTTTTTGATCAGAAGCGTAGTTTTCGAGATATATCGAGATATTTAAAAGTTCCGAAGCCGCACCAACATAATAGAGATACAGAAACACCGTGGCCCCTTTCTTTGAGATAACTCTGCACTATTGCGACCTGCAAATGCCACTTCCAGCTCAGCTGTGCAGAAGAAGAACAACAAGAAGAAGAAATATCTCGAAATATGTCCGTCAGGCCACTTCCCTTGAGATAAATCTGCAAATATCTCGGAAACGAAGCGAGCTATGGCAAAATGTTAAGAGACCTTTTTTGTAGAGAATTAAGTTTCCTACTTTTTATGTTCGATGATATTTTTTGATCAGATGCGTAGTTCTCGAGATATATCAAGATATTTAAAAGTTCCGAAGCTGCACCAACATAATAGAGGTACAGAAACACCGTGGCCTCTTTCTTTGAGATAACTCTGCACTATTGCGAGCTGCAAATGCCGCTTCGAGCTTAGCTGTGCAGAAGAAGAACAACAAGAAGAAGAAATATCTCGAAATATGTCCGTCAGACCCCTTCCCTTGAGATGAATCTGCAAATATCTCGGAAACGAAGCGAGCTATGGCAAAATGTTAAGAGACCTTTTTTGTAGAGAATAATGTTTCCTACAATTTACGTTCTATGATATTTTTTGATCAGAAGCGTAGTTTTCGAGATATATCGAGATATTTAAAAGTTCCGAAGCCGCACCAACATAATAGAGATACAGAAACACCGTGGCCCCTTTCTTTGAGATAACTCTGCACTATTGCGACCTGCAAATGCCACTTTCAGCTCAGCTGTGCAGAAGAAGAACAACAAGAAGAAGAAATATCTCGAAATATGTCCGTCAGGCCCCTTCCCTTGAGATAAATCTGCAAATATCTCGGAAACGAAGCGAGCTATGGCAAAATGTTAAGAGACCTTTTTTGTAGAGAATTAAGTTTCCTACTTTTTATGTTCTATGACATTTTTTGATCAGATGCGTAGTTCTCGAGATATATCAAGATATTTAAAAGTTCCGAAACCGCACCAACATAATAGAGATACAGAAACACCGTGGCCCCTTTCTTTGAGATAACTCTGCACTATTGCGAGCTGGAAATGCCACTTCCAGTTTAGCTGTGCAGAAGAAGAACAACAAGAAGAAGAAATATCTCGAAATATGTCCGTTAGGCCCCTTCCCTTGAGATAAATCTGCAAATATCTCGGAAACGAAGCGAGCTATTGCAAAATGTTAAGAGACCTTTTTTGTAGAGAATTAAGTTTCCTACTTTTCATGTTCTATGATATTTTTTGATCAGAAGCGTAGTTTTCGAGATATATCGAGATATTTAAAAGTTCCGAAGCCGCACCAACATAATAGAGATACAGAAACACCGTGGCCCCTTTCTTTGAGATAACTCTGCACTAGTGCGAGCCGCAGATGCCACTTCCAGCTTAGCTGTGCAGAAGAAGAACAACAAGAAGAAGAAATATCTCGAAATATGTCCGTCAGGCCCCTTCCCTTGAGATATATATGCAAATATCTCGGAAACGAAGCGAGCTATGGCAAAATGTTAAGAGACCTTTTTTGTAGAGAATTAAGTTTCCTACTTTTTATGTTCTATGACATTTTTTGATCAGATGCGTAGTTCTCGAGATATATCAAGATATTTAAAAGTTCCGAAGCCGCACCAACATAATAGAGATACAGAAACACCGTGGCCCCTTTCTTTAAGATAACTCTGCACTATTGCGAGCTGCAAATGCCACTTCCAGCTTAGCTGTGCAGAGGAAGAACAACAAGAAGAAGAAATATCTCGAAATATGTCCGTCAGGCCAGTTCCTTTGAGCTGAATCTGCAAATATCTCGGAAACGAAGCGAGCTATGGCAAAATGTTAAGAGACGTTTTTTGTAGAGAATTATGTTTCCTACAATTTATGTTCTATGATATTTTTTGATCAGAAGCGTAGTTTTCGAGATATATCGAGATATTTAAAAGTTCCGAAGACGCACCAACATAATAGAGATACAGACACACCGTGGCCCCTTTCTTTGAGATAACTGTGCACTAGTGCGAGCCGCAAATGCAACTTCCAGCTTAGCTGTGCAGAAGAAGAACAACAAGAAGAAGAAATATCTCGAAATATGTCCGTCAGGCCCCTTCCCTTGAGATATATCTGCAAATATCTCGGAAACGAAGCGAGCTATGGCAAAATGTTAAGAGACCGTTTTTGTAGAGAATTATGTTTCCTACTTTTTATGTTCTATGATATTTTTTGATCAGACGCGTAGTTCTCGAGATATATCAAGATATTTAAAAGTTCCGAAGCCGCACCAACATAATAGAGATACAGAAACACCGTGGCCTCTTTCTTTGAGATAACTCTGCACTGTTGCGAGCTGCAAATGCCGCTTCGAGCTTAGCTGTGCAGAAGAAGAACAACAAGAAGAAGAAATATCTCGAAATATGTCCGTCAGACCCCTTCCCTTGAGATGAATCTGCAAATATCTCGGAAACGAAGCGAGCTATGGCAAAATGTTAAAAGACCTTTTTTGTAGAGAATAATCTTTCCTACAATTTACGTTCTATGATATTTTTTGATCAGAAGCGTAGTTTTCGAGATATATCGAGATATTTAAAAGTTCCGAAGCCGCACCAACATAATAGAGATACAGAAACACCGTGGCCCCTTTCTTTGAGATAACTCTGCACTATTGCGACCTGCAAATGCCACTTCCAGCTCAGCTGTGCAGAAGAAGAACAACAAGAAGAAGAAATATCTCGAAATATGTCCGTCAGGCCCCTTCCCTTGAGATAAATCTGCAAATATCTCGGAAACGAAGCGAGCTATGGCAAAATGTTAAGAGACCTTTTTTGTAGAGAATTAAGTTTCCTACTTTTTATGTTCTACGACATTTTTTGATCAGATGCGTAGTTCTCGAGATATATCAAGATATTTAGAAGTTCCGAAACCGCACCAACATAATAGAGACACAGAAACACCGTGGCCCCTTTCTTTGAGATAACTCTGCACTATTGCGAGCTGGAAATGCCACTTCCAGTTTAGCTGTGCAGAAGAAGAACAACAAGAAGAAGAAATATCTCGAAATATGTCCGTTAGGCCCCTTCCCTTGAGATAAATCTGCAAATATCTCGGAAACGAAGCGAGCTATGGCAAAATGTTAAGAGACCTTTTTTGTAGAGAATTAAGTTTCCTACTTTTCATGTTCTATGATATTTTTTGATCAGAAGCGTAGTTTTCGAGATATATCGAGATATTTAAAAGTTCCGAAGCCGCACCAACATAATAGAGATACAGAAACACCGTGGCCCCTTTCTTTGAGATAACTCTGCACTAGTGCGAGCCGCAAATGCCACTTCCAGCTTAGCTGTGCAGAAGAAGAACAACAAGAAGAAGAAATATCTCGAAATATGTCCGTCAGGCCCCTTCCCTTGAGATATATATGCAAATATCTCGGAAACGAAGCGAGCTATGGCAAAATGTTAAGAGACCTTTTTTATAGAGAATTAAGTTTCCTACTTTTTATGTTCTATGACATTTTTTGATCAGATGCGTAGTTCTCGAGATATATCAAGATATTTAAAAGTTCCGAAGCCGCACCAACATAATAGAGATACAGAAACACCGTGGCCCCTTTCTTTAAGATAACTCTGCACTATTGCGAGCTGCAAATGCCACTTCCAGCTTAGCTGTGCAGAGGAAGAACAACAAGAAGAAGAAATATCTCGAAATATGTCCGTCAGGCCAGTTCCTTTGAGCTGAATCTGTAAATATCTCGGAAACGAAGCGAGCTATGGCAAAATGTTAAGAGACCTTTTTTGTAGAGAATTAAGTTTCCTACTTTTCATGTTCTATGATATTTTTTGATCAGATGCGTAGCTCTCGAGATATATCAAGATATTTAAAAGTTCCGAAGCCGCACTAACATAATAGAGATACAGAAACACCGTGGCCCCTTTCTTTGAGATAACTCTGCACTATTGCGAGCTGCAAATGCCACTTCCAGCTTAGCTGTGCAGAGGAAGAACAACAAGAAGAAGAAATATCTCGAAATATGTCCGTCAGGCCAGTTCCTTTGAGCTGAATCTGCAAATATCTCGGAAACGAAGCGAGCTATGGCAAAATGTTAAGAGACCGTTTTTGTAGAGAATTATGTTTCCTACTTTTTATGTTCTATGATATTTTTTGATCAGACGCGTAGTTCTCGAGATATATCAAGATATTTAAAAGTTCCGAAGCCGCACCAACATAATAGAGATACAGAAACACCGTGGCCTCTTTCTTTGAGATAACTCTGCACTATTGCGAGCTGCAAATGCCGCTTCGAGCTTAGCTGTGCAGAAGAAGAACAACAAGAAGAAGAAATATCTCGAAATATGTCCGTCAGACCCCTTCCCTTGAGATGAATCTGCAAATATCTCGGAAACGAAGCGAGCTATGGCAAAATGTTAAGAGACCTTTTTTGTAGAGAATAATGTTTCCTACAATTTACGCTCTATGATATTTTTTGATCAGAAGCGTAGTTTTCGAGATATATCGAAATATTTAAAAGTTCCGAAGCCGCACCAACATAATAGAGATACAGAAACACCGTGGCCCCTTTCTTTGAGATAACTCTGCACTATTGCGACCTGCAAATGCCACTTCCAGCTCAGCTGTGCAGAAGAAGAACAACAAGAAGAAGAAATATCTCGAAATATGTCCGTCAGGCCCCTTCCCTTGAGATAAATCTGCAAATATCTCGGAAACGAAGCGAGCTATGGCAAAATGTTAAGAGACCTTTTTTGTAGAGAATTAAGTTTCCTGCTTTTTATGTTCTATGATATTTTTTGATCAGAAGCGTAGTTTTCGAGATATATCGAGATATTTAAAAGTTCCGAAGCCGCACCAACATAATAGAGATACAGAAACACCGTGGCCCCTTTCTTTGAGATAACTCTGCACTATTGCGACCTGCAAATGCCACTTCCAGCTCAGCTGTGCAGAAGAAGAACAACAAGAAGAAGAAATATCTCGAAATATGTCCGTCAGGCCCCTTCCCTTGAGATAAATCTGCAAATATCTCGGAAACGAAGCGAGCTATGGCAAAATGTTAAGAGACCTTTTTTGTAGAGAATTAAGTTTCCTACTTTTTATGTTCTACGACATTTTTTGATCAGATGCGTAGTTCTCGAGATATATCAAGATATTTAAAAGTTCCGAAACCGCACCAACATAATAGAGACACAGAAACACCGTGGCCCCTTTCTTTGAGATAACTCTGCACTATTGCGAGCTGGAAATGCCACTTCCAGTTTAGCTGTGCAGAAGAAGAACAACAAGAAGAAGAAATATCTCGAAATATGTCCGTTAGGCCCCTTCCCTTGAGATAAATCTGCAAATATCTCGGAAACGAAGCGAGCTATGGCAAAATGTTAAGAGACCTTTTTTGTAGAGAATTAAGTTTCCTACTTTTCATGTTCTATGATATTTTTTGATCAGAAGCGTAGTTTTCGAGATATATCGAGATATTTAAAAGTTCCGAAGCCGCACCAACATAATAGAGATACAGAAACACCGTGGCCCCTTTCTTTGAGATAACTCTGCACTAGTGCGAGCCGCAAATGCCACTTCCAGCTTAGCTGTGCAGAAGAAGAACAACAAGAAGAAGAAATATCTCGAAATATGTCCGTCAGGCCCCTTCCCTTGAGATATATATGCAAATATCTCGGAAACGAAGCGAGCTATGGCAAAATGTTAAGAGACCTTTTTTATAGAGAATTAAGTTTCCTACTTTTTATGTTCTATGACATTTTTTGATCAGATGCGTAGTTCTCGAGATATATCAAGATATTTAAAAGTTCCGAAGCCGCACCAACATAATAGAGATACAGAAACACCGTGGCCCCTTTCTTTAAGATAACTCTGCACTATTGCGAGCTGCAAATGCCACTTCCAGCTTAGCTGTGCAGAGGAAGAACAACAAGAAGAAGAAATATCTCGAAATATGTCCGTCAGGCCAGTTCCTTTGAGCTGAATCTGTAAATATCTCGGAAACGAAGCGAGCTATGGCAAAATGTTAAGAGACCTTTTTTGTAGAGAATTAAGTTTCCTACTTTTCATGTTCTATGATATTTTTTGATCAGATGCGTAGCTCTCGAGATATATCAAGATATTTAAAAGTTCCGAAGCCGCACCAACATAATAGAGATACAGAAACACCGTGGCCCCTTTCTTTGAGATAACTCTGCACTATTGCGAGCTGCAAATGCCACTTCCAGCTTAGCTGTGCAGAGGAAGAACAACAAGAAGAAGAAATATCTCGAAATATGTCCGTCAGGCCAGTTCCTTTGAGCTGAATCTGCAAATATCTCGGAAACGAAGCGAGCTATGGCAAAATGTTAAGAGACGTTTTTTGTAGAGAATTATGTTTCCTACAATTTATGTTCTATGATATTTTTTGATCAGAAGCGTAGTTTTCGAGATATATCGAGATATTTAAAAGTTCCGAAGACGCACCAACATAATAGAGATACAGAAACACCGTGGCCCCTTTCTTTGAGATAACTGTGCACTAGTGCGAGCCGCAAATGCAACTTCCAGCTTAGCTGTGCAGAAGAAGAACAACAAGAAGAAGAAATATCTCGAAATATGTCCGTCAGGCCCCTTCCCTTGAGATATGTCTGCAAATATCTCGGAAACGAAGCGAGCTATGGCAAAATGTTAAGCGACCGTTTTTGTAGAGAATTATGTTTCCTACTTTTTATGTTCTATGATATTTTTTGATCAGACGCGTAGTTCTCGAGATATATCAAGATATTTAAAAGTTCCGAAGCCGCACCAACATAATAGAGATACAGAAACACCGTGGCCTCTTTCTTTGAGATAACTCTGCACTATTGCGAGCTGCAAATGCCGCTTCGAGCTTAGCTGTGCAGAAGAAGAACAACAAGAAGAAGAAATATCTCGAAATATGTCCGTCAGACCCCTTCCCTTGAGATGAATCTGCAAATATCTCGGAAACGAAGCGAGCTATGGCAAAATGTTAAAAGACCTTTTTTGTAGAGAATAATGTTTCCTATAATTTACGTTCTATGATATTTTTTGATCAGAAGCGTAGTTTTCGAGATATATCGAGATATTTAAAAGTTCCGAAGCCGCACCAACATAATAGAGATACAGAAACACCGTGGCCCCTTTCTTTGAGATAACTCTGCACTATTGCGACCTGCAAATGCCACTTCCAGCTCAGCTGTGCAGAAGAAGAACAACAAGAAGAAGAAATATCTCGAAATATGTCCGTCAGGCCCCTTCCCTTGAGATAAATCTGCAAATATCTCGGAAACGAAGCGAGCTATGGCAAAATGTTAAGAGACCTTTTTTGTAGAGAATTAAGTTTCCTGCTTTTTATGTTCTATGATATTTTTTGATCAGAAGCGTAGTTTTCGAGATATATCGAGATATTTAAAAGTTCCGAAGCCGCACCAACATAATAGAGATACAGAAACACCGTGGCCCCTTTCTTTGAGATAACTCTGCACTAGTGCGAGCCGCAAATGCCACTTCCAGCTTAGCTGTGCAGAAGAAGAACAACAAGAAGAAGAAATATCTCGAAATATGTCCGTCAGGCCCCTTCCCTTGAGATATATATGCAAATATCTCGGAAACGAAGCGAGCTATGGCAAAATGTTAAGAGACCTTTTTTGTAGAGAATTAAGTTTCCTACTTTTTATGTTCTATGACATTTTTTGATCAGATGCGTAGTTCTCGAGATATATCAAGATATTTAAAAGTTCCGAAGCCGCACCAACATAATAGAGATACAGAAACACCGTGGCCCCTTTCTTTAAGATAACTCTGCACTATTGCGAGCTGCAAATGCCACTTCCAGCTTAGCTGTGCAGAGGAAGAACAACAAGAAGAAGAAATATCTCGAAATATGTCCGTCAGGCCAGTTCCTTTGAGCTGAATCTGCAAATATCTCGGAAACGAAGCGAGCTATGGCAAAATGTTAAGAGACCTTTTTTGTAGAGAATTAAGTTTCCTACTTTTCATGTTCTATGATATTTTTTGATCAGATGCGTAGCTCTCGAGATATATCAAGATATTTAAAAGTTCCGAAGCCGCACCAACATAATAGAGATACAGAAACACCGTGGCCCCTTTCTTTGAGATAACTCTGCACTATTGCGAGCTGCAAATGCCACTTCCAGCTTAGCTGTGCAGAGGAAGAACAACAAGAAGAAGAAATATCTTGAAATATGTCCGTCAGGCCCCTTCCCTTGAGATAAATATGCAAATATCTCGGAAACGAAGCGAGCTATGGCAAAATGTTAAGAGACCGTTTTTGTAGAGAATTATGTTTCCTACTTTTTATGTTCTATGATATTTTTTGATCAGACGCGTAGTTCTCGAGATATATCAAGATACTTAAAAGTTCCGAAGCCGCACCAACATAATAGAGATACAGAAACACCGTGGCCTCTTTCTTTGAGATAACTCTGCACTATTGCGAGCTGCAAATGCCACTTCCAGCTTAGCTGTGCAGAAGAAGAACAACAAGAAGAAGAAATATCTCGAAATATGTCCGTCAGGCCCCTTCCCTTGAGATATATCTGCAAATATCTCGGAAACGAAGCGAGCTATGGCAAAATGTTAAGAGACCTTTTTTGTAGAGAATTATGTTTCCTACAATTTAGGTTCTATGATATTTTTTGATCAGAAGCGTAGTTTTCGAGATATATCGAGATATTTAAAAGTTCCGAAGCCGCACCAACATAATAGAGATACAGAAACACCGTGGCCCCTTTCTTTGAGATAACTCTGCACTATTGCGAGCTGCAAATGCCACTTCCAGCTTAGCTGTGCAGAGGAAGAACAACAAGAAGAAGAAATATCTCGAAATATGTCCGTCAGGCCAGTTCCTTTGAGCTGAATCTGCAAATATCTCGGAAACGAAGCGAGCTATGGCAAAATGTTAAGAGACGTTTTTTGTAGAGAATTATGTTTCCTACAATTTATGTTCTATGATATTTTTTGATCAGAAGCGTAGTTTTCGAGATATATCGAGATATTTAAAAGTTCCGAAGACGCACCAACATAATAGAGATACAGAAACACCGTTGCCCCTTTCTTTGAGATAACTGTGCACTAGTGCGAGCCGCAAATGCAACTTCCAGCTTAGCTGTGCAGAAGAAGAACAACAAGAAGAAGAAATATCTCGAAATATGTCCGTCAGGCCCCCTCCCTTGAGATATATCTGCAAGTATCTCGGAAACGAAGCGAGCTATGGCAAAATGTTAAGAGACCTTTTTTGTAGAGAATTAAGTTTCCTACTTTTTATGTTCTATGATATTTTTTGATCAGATGCGTAGTTCTCGAGATATATCAAGATATTTAAAAGTTCCGAAACCGCACCAACATAATAGAGATACAGAAACACCGTGGCCCCTTTCTTTGAGATAACTCTGCACTATTGCGAGCTGGAAATGCCACTTCCAGTTTAGCTGTGCAGAAGAAGAACAACAAGAAGAAGAAATATCTCGAAATATGTCCGTTAGGCCCCTTCCCTTGAGATAAATCTGCAAATATCTCGGAAACGAAGCGAGCTATGGCAAAATGTTAAGAGACCTTTTTCGTAGAGAATTAAGTTTCCTACTTTTTATGTTCTATGATATTTTTTGATCAGAAGCGTAGTTTTCGAGATATATCGAGATATTTAAAAGTTCCGAAGCCGCACCAACATAATAGAGATACAGAAACACCGTGGCCCCTTTCTTTAAGATAACTCTGCACTATTGCGAGCTGCAAATGCCACTTCCAGCTTAGCTGTGCAGAGGAAGAACAACAAGAAGAAGAAATATCTCGAAATATGTCCGTCAGGCCAGTTCCTTTGAGCTGAATCTGCAAATATCTCGGAAACGAAGCGAGCTATGGCAAAATGTTAAGAGACCTTTTTTGTAGGGAATTAAGTTTCCTACTTTTCATGTTCTATGATATTTTTTGATCAGATGCGTAGCTCTCGAGATATATCAAGATATTTAAAAGTTCCGAAGCCGCACCAACATAATAGAGATACAGAAACACCGTGGCCCCTTTCTTTGAGATAACTCTGCACTATTGCGAGCTGCAAATGCCACTTCCAGCTTAGCTGTGCAGAGGAAGAACAACAAGAAGAAGAAATATCTCGAAATATGTCCGTCATGCCCCTTCCCTTGAGATAAATATGCAAATATCTCGGAAACGAAGCGAGCTATGGCAAAATGTTAAGAGACCGTTTTTGTAGAGAATTATGTTTCCTACTTTTTATGTTCTATGATATTTTTTGATCAGACGCGTAGTTCTCGAGATATATCAAGATATTTAAAAGTTCCGAAGCCGCACCAACATAATAGAGATACAGAAACACCGTGGCCTCTTTCTTTGAGATAACTCTGCACTATTGCGAGCTGCAAATGCCACTTCCAGCTTAGCTGTGCAGAAGAAGAACAACAAGAAGAAGAAATATCTCGAAATATGTCCGTCAGGCCCCTTCCCTTGAGATATATCTGCAAATATCTCGGAAACGAAGCGAGCTATGGCAAAATGTTAAGAGACCTTTTTTGTAGAGAATTATGCTTCCTACAATTTATGTTCTATGATATTTTTTGATCAGAAGCGTAGTTTTCGAGATATATCGAGATATTTAAAAGTTCCGAAGCCGCACCAACATAATAGAGATACAGAAACACCGTGGCCCCTTTCGTTGAGATAACTCTGCACTAGTGCGAGCCGCAAATGCCACTTCCAGCTTAGCTGTGCAGAAGAAGAACAACAAGAAGAAGAAATATCTCGAAATATGTCCGTTAGGCCCCTTCCCTTCAGATAAATCTGCAAATATCTCGGAAACGAAGCGAGCTATGGCAAAATGTTAAGAGACCTTTTTTGTAGAGAATTAAGTTTCCTACTTTTCATGTTCTATGATATTTTTTGATCAGATGCGTAGTTCTCGAGATATATCAAGATATTTAAAAGTTCCGAAGCCGCACCAACATAATAGAGATACAGAAACACCGTGGCCCCTTTCTTTGAGATAACTCTGCACTATTGCGAGCTGTAAATGCCACTTTCAGCTTAGCTGTGCAGAAGAAGAACAACAAGAAGAAGAAATATCTCGAAATATGTCCGTCAGACCCCTTCCCTTGAGATGAATCTGCAAATATCTCGGAAACGAAGCGAGCTATGGCAAAATGTTAAGAGACCTTTTTTGTAGAGAATAATGTTTCCTACAATTTACGCTCTATGATATTTTTTGATCAGAAGCGTAGTTTTCGAGATATATCGAAATATTTAAAAGTTCCGAAGCCGCACCAACATAATAGAGATACAGAAACACCGTGGCCCCTTTCTTTGAGATAACTCTGCACTATTGCGCCCTGCAAATGCCACTTCCAGCTCAGCTGTGCAGAAGAAGAACAACAAGAAGAAGAAATATCTCGAAATATGTCCGTCAGGCCCCTTCCCTTGAGATAAATCTGCAAATATCTCGGAAACGAAGCGAGCTATGGCAAAATGTTAAGAGACGTTTTTTGTAGAGAATTATGTTTCCTACAATTTATGTTCTATGATATTTTTCGATCAGAAACGTAGTTTTCGAGATATATCGAGATATTTAAAAGTTCCGAAGCCGCACCAACATAATAGAGATACAGAAACACCGTGGCCCCTTTCTTTGAGATAACTCTGCACTAGTGCGAGCCGCAAATGCCACTTCCAGCTTAGCTGTGCAGAAGAAGAACAACAAGAAGAAGAAATATCTCGAAATATGTCCGACAGGCCCCTTTCCTTGAGATAAATCTGCAAATATCTCGGAAACGAAGCGAGCTATGGCGAAATGTTAAGAGACCTTTTTTGTAGAGAATTAAGTTTCCTACTTTTTGTGTTCTATGATATTTTTTGATCAGATGCGTAGTTCTCGAGATATATCAAGATATTTAAAAGTTCCGAAGCCGCACCAACATAATAGAGATACAGAAACACCGTGGCCCCTCTCTTTGAGATAACTCTGCACTATTGCGAGCTGCAAATGCCACTTCCAGCTTAGCTGTGCAGAAGAAGAACAACAAGAAGAAGAAATATCTCGAAATATGTCCGTTAGGCCCCTTCCCTTCAGATAAATCTGCAAATATCTCGGAAACGAAGCGAGCTATGGCAAAATGTTAAGAGACCTTTTTTGTAGAGAATTAAGTTTCCTACTTTTCATGTTCTATGATATTTTTTGATCAGATGCGTAGTTCTCGAGATATATCAAGATATTTAAAAGTTCCGAAGCCGCACCAACATAATAGAGATACAGAAACACCGTGGCCCCTTTCTTTGAGATAACTCTGCACTATTGCGAGCTGTAAATGCCACTTTCAGCTTAGCTGTGCAGAAGAAGAACAACAAGAAGAAGAAATATCTCGAAATATGTCCGTCAGACCCCTTCCCTTGAGATGAATCTGCAAATATCTCGGAAACGAAGCGAGCTATGGCAAAATGTTAAGAGACCTTTTTTGTAGAGAATAATGTTTCCTACAATTTACGCTCTATGATATTTTTTGATCAGAAGCGTAGTTTTCGAGATATATCGAAATATTTAAAAGTTCCGAAGCCGCACCAACATAATAGAGATACAGAAACACCGTGGCCCCTTTCTTTGAGATAACTCTGCACTATTGCGCCCTGCAAATGCCACTTCCAGCTCAGCTGTGCAGAAGAAGAACAACAAGAAGAAGAAATATCTCGAAATATGTCCGTCAGGCCCCTTCCCTTGAGATAAATCTGCAAATATCTCGGAAACGAAGCGAGCTATGGCAAAATGTTAAGAGACCTTTTTGTAGAGAATTAAGTTTCCTACTTTTTATGTTCTATGATATTTTTTGATCAGAAGCGTAGTTGTCGAGATATATCGAGATATTTAAAAGTTCCGAAGCCGTACCAACATAATAGAGATACAGAAACACCGTGGCCCCTTTCTTTGAGATAACTCTGCACTATTGCGAGCTGCAAATGCCACTTCCAGCTTAGCTGTGCAGAGGAAGAACAACAAGAAAAAGAAGTATCTCGAAATATGTCCGTCAGGCCCGTTCCTTTGAGCTGAATCTGCAAATATCTCGGAAACGAAGCGAGCTATGGCAAAATGTTAAGAGACCTTTTTTGTAGAGAATTATGTTTCCTACAATTTATGTTCTATGATATTTTTCGATCAGAAACGTAGTTTTCGAGATATATCGAGATATTTAAAAGTTCCGAAGCCGCACCAACATAATAGAGATACAGAAACACCGTGGCCCCTTTCTTTGAGATAACTCTGCACTATTGCGACCTGCAAATGCCACTTCCAGCTCAGCTGTGCAGAAGAAGAACAACAAGAAGAAGAAATATCTCGAAATATGTCCGTCAGGCCCCTTCCCTTGAGATATATATGCAAATATCTCGGAAACGAAGCGAGCTATGGCAAAATGTTAAGAGACCTTTTTTGTAGAGAATTAAGTTTCCTACTTTTTATGTTCTATGACATTTTTTGATCAGATGCGTAGTTCTCGAGATATATCAAGATATTTAAAAGTTCCGAAGCCGCACCAACATAATAGAGATACAGAAACACCGTGGCCCCTTTCTTTAAGATAACTCTGCACTATTGCGAGCTGCAAATGCCACTTCCAGCTTAGCTGTGCAGAGGAAGAACAACAAGAAGAAGAAATATCTCGAAATATGTCCGTCAGGCCAGTTCCTTTGAGCTGAATCTGTAAATAGCTCGGAAACGAAGCGAGCTATGGCAAAATGTTAAGAGACCTTTTTTGTAGAGAATTAAGTTTCCTACTTTTCATGTTCTATGATATTTTTTGATCAGATGCGTAGCTCTCGAGATATATCAAGATATTTAAAAGTTCCGAAGCCGCACCAACATAATAGAGATACAGAAACACCGTGGCCCCTTTCTTTGAGATAACTCTGCACTATTGCGAGCTGCAAATGCCACTTCCAGCTTAGCTGTGCAGAGGAAGAACAACAAGAAGAAGAAATATCTCGAAATATGTCCGTCAGGCCAGTTCCTTTGAGCTGAATCTGCAAATATCTCGGAAACGAAGCGAGCTATGGCAAAATGTTAAGAGACGTTTTTTGTAGAGAATTATGTTTCCTACAATTTATGTTCTATGATATTTTTTGATCAGAAGCGTAGTTTTCGAGATATATCGAGATATTTAAAAGTTCCGAAGCCGCACCAACATAATAGAGATACAGAAACACCGTGGCCCCTTTCTTTGAGATAACTGTGCACTAGTGCGAGCCGCAAATGCAACTTCCAGCTTAGCTGTGCAGAAGAAGAACAACAAGAAGAAGAAATATCTCGAAATATGTCCGTCAGGCCCCTTCCCTTGAGATATATCTGCAAATATCTCGGAAACGAAGCGAGCTATGGCAAAATGTTAAGAGACCTTTTTTGTAGAGAATTAAGTTTCCTGCTTTTTATGTTCTATGATATTTTTTGATCAGAAGCGTAGTTTTCGAGATATATCGAGATATTTAAAAGTTCCGAAGCCGCACCAACATAATAGAGATACAGAAACACCGTGGCCCCTTTCTTTGAGATAACTCTGCACTAGTGCGAGCCGCAAATGCCACTTCCAGCTTAGCTGTGCGGAAGAAGAACAACAAGAAGAAGAAATATCTCGAAATATGTCCGTCAGGCCCCTTCCCTTGAGATATATATGCAAATATCTCGGAAACGAAGCGAGCTATGGCAAAATGTTAAGAGACCTTTTTTGTAGAGAATTAAGTTTCCTACTTTTTATGTTCTATGACATTTTTTGATCAGATGCGTAGTTCTCGAGATATATCAAGATATTTAAAAGTTCCGAAGCCGCACCAACATAATAGAGATACAGAAACACCGTGGCCCCTTTCTTTAAGATAACTCTGCACTATTGCGAGCTGCAAATGCCACTTCCAGCTTAGCTGTGCAGAGGAAGAACAACAAGAAGAAGAAATATCTCGAAATATGTCCGTCAGGCCAGTTCCTTTGAGCTGAATCTGCAAATATCTCGGAAACGAAGCGAGCTATGGCAAAATGTTAAGAGACCTTTTTTGTAGAGAATTAAGTTTCCTACTTTTCATGTTCTATGATATTTTTTGATCAGATGCGTAGTTCTCGAGATATATCAAGATATTTAAAAGTTCCGAAGCCGCACCAACATAATAGAGATACAGAAACACCGTGGCCCCTTTCTTTGAGATAACTCTGCACTATTGCGAGCTGTAAATGCCACTTTCAGCTTAGCTGTGCAGAAGAAGAACAACAAGAAGAAGAAATATCTCGAAATATGTCCGTCAGACCCCTTCCCTTGAGATGAATCTGCAAATATCTCGGAAACGAAGCGAGCTATGGCAAAATGTTAAGAGACCTTTTTTGTAGAGAATAATGTTTCCTACAATTTACGCTCTATGATATTTTTTGATCAGAAGCGTAGTTTTCGAGATATATCGAAATATTTAAAAGTTCCGAAGCCGCACCAACATAATAGAGATACAGAAACACCGTGGCCCCTTTCTTTGAGATAACTCTGCACTATTGCGCCCTGCAAATGCCACTTCCAGCTCAGCTGTGCAGAAGAAGAACAACAAGAAGAAGAAATATCTCGAAATATGTCCGTCAGGCCCCTTCCCTTGAGATAAATCTGCAAATATCTCGGAAACGAAGCGAGCTATGGCAAAATGTTAAGAGACCTTTTTTGTAGAGAATTAAGTTTCCTACTTTTTATGTTCTATGATATTTTTTGATCAGAAGCGTAGTTGTCGAGATATATCGAGATATTTAAAAGTTCCGAAGCCGTACCAACATAATAGAGATACAGAAACACCGTGGCCCCTTTCTTTGAGATAACTCTGCACTATTGCGAGCTGCAAATGCCACTTCCAGCTTAGCTGTGCAGAGGAAGAACAACAAGAAAAAGAAGTATCTCGAAATATGTCCGTCAGGCCCGTTCCTTTGAGCTGAATCTGCAAATATCTCGGAAACGAAGCGAGCTATGGCAAAATGTTAAGAGACGTTTTTTGTAGAGAATTATGTTTCCTACAATTTATGTTCTATGATATTTTTCGATCAGAAACGTAGTTTTCGAGATATATCGAGATATTTAAAAGTTCCGAAGCCGCACCAACATAATAGAGATACAGAAACACCGTGGCCCCTTTCATTGAGATAACTCTGCACTAGTGCGAGCCGCAAATGCCACTTCCAGCTTAGCTGTGCAGAAGAAGAACAACAAGAAGAAGAAATATCTCGAAATATGTCCGACAGGCCCCTTCCCTTGAGATAAATCTGCAAATATCTCGGAAACGAAGCGAGCTATGGCGAAATGTTAAGAGACCTTTTTTGTAGAGAATTAAGTTTCCTACTTTTTGTGTTCTATGATATTTTTTGATCAGATGCGTAGTTCTCGAGATATATCAAGATATTTAAAAGTTCCGAAGCCGCACCAACATAATAGAGATACAGAAACACCGTGGCCCCTCTCTTTGAGATAACTCTGCACTATTGCGAGCTGCAAATGCCACTTCCAGCTTAGCTGTGCAGAAGAAGAACAACAAGAAGAAGAAATATCTCGAAATATGTCCGTCAGACCCCTTCCCTTGAGATGAATCTGCAAATATCTCGGAAACGAAGCGAGCTATGGCAAAATCTTAAGAGACCTTTTTTGTAGAGAATAATGTTTCCGACAATTTACGTTCTATGATATTTTTTGATCAGAAGCGTAGTTTTCGAGATATATCGAGATATTTAAAAGTTCCGAAGCCGCACCAACATAATAGAGATACAGAAACACCGTGGCCCCTTTCTTTGAGATAACTCTGCACTATTGCGACCTGCAAATGCCACTTCCAGCTCAGCTGTGCAGAAGAAGAACAACAAGAAGAAGAAATATCTCGAAATATGTCCGTCAGGCCCCTTCCCTTGAGATATATATGCAAATATCTCGGAAACGAAGCGAGCTATGGCAAAATGTTGAGAGACCTTTTTTGTAGAGAATTAAGTTTCCTACTTTTTATGTTCTATGACATTTTTTGATCAGATGCGTAGTTCTCGAGATATATCAAGATATTTAAAAGTTCCGAAGCCGCACCAACATAATAGAGATACAGAAACACCGTGGCCCCTTTCTTTAAGATAACTCTGCACTATTGCGAGCTGCAAATGCCACTTCCAGCTTAGCTGTGCAGAGGAAGAACAACAAGAAGAAGAAATATCTCGAAATATGTCCGTCAGGCCAGTTCCTTTGAGCTGAATCTGTAAATATCTCGGAAACGAAGCGAGCTATGGCAAAATGTTAAGAGACCTTTTTTGTAGAGAATTAAGTTTCCTACTTTTCATGTTCTATAATATTTTTTGATCAGATGCGTAGCTCTCGAGATATATCAAGATATTTAAAAGTTCCGAAGCCGCACCAACATAATAGAGATACAGAAACAGCGTGGCCCCTTTCTTTGAGATAACTCTGCACTATTGCGAGCTGCAAATGCCACTTCCAGCTTAGCTGTGCAGAGGAAGAACAACAAGAAGAAGAAATATCTCGAAATATGTCCGTCAGGCCAGTTCCTTTGAGCTGAATCTGCAAATATCTCGGAAACGAAGCGAGCTATGGCAAAATGTTAAGAGACGTTTTTTGTAGAGAATTATGTTTCCTACAATTTATGTTCTATGATATTTTTTGATCAGAAGCGTAGTTTTCGAGATATATCGAGATATTTAAAAGTTCCGAAGCCGCACCAACATAATAGAGATACAGAAACACCGTGGCCCCTTTCTTTGAGATAACTGTGCACTAGTGCGAGCCGCAAATGCAACTTCCAGCTTAGCTGTGCAGAAGAAGAACAACAAGAAGAAGAAATATCTCGAAATATGTCCGTCAGGCCCCTTCCCTTGAGATATATCTGCAAATATCTCGGAAACGAAGCGAGCTATGGCAAAATGTTAAGAGACCTTTTTTGTAGAGAATTAAGTTTCCTGCTTTTTATGTTCTATGATATTTTTTGATCAGAAGCGTAGTTTTCGAGATATATCGAGATATTTAAAAGTTCCGAAGCCGCACCAACATAATAGAGATACAGAAACACCGTGGCCCCTTTCTTTGAGATAACTCTGCACTATTGCGACCTGCAAATGCCACTTCCAGCTCAGCTGTGCAGAAGAAGAACAACAAGAAGAAGAAATATCTCGAAATATGTCCGTCAGGCCCCTTCCCTTGAGATATATATGCAAATATCTCGGAAACGAAGCGAGCTATGGCAAAATGTTAAGAGACCTTTTTTGTAGAGAATTAAGTTTCCTACTTTTTATGTTCTATGACATTTTTTGATCAGATGCGTAGTTCTCGAGATATATCAAGATATTTAAAAGTTCCGAAGCCGCACCAACATAATAGAGATACAGAAACACCGTGGCCCCTTTCTTTAAGATAACTCTGCACTATTGCGAGCTGCAAATGCCACTTCCAGCTTAGCTGTGCAGAGGAAGAACAACAAGAAGAAGAAATATCTCGAAATATGTCCGTCAGGCCAGTTCCTTTGAGCTGAATCTGTAAATATCTCGGAAACGAAGCGAGCTATGGCAAAATGTTAAGAGACCTTTTTTGTAGAGAATTAAGTTTCCTACTTTTCATGTTCTATGATATTTTTTGATCAGATGCGTAGCTCTCGAGATATATCAAGATATTTAAAAGTTCCGAAGCCGCACCAACATAATAGAGATACAGAAACAGCGTGGCCCCTTTCTTTGAGATAACTCTGCACTATTGCGAGCTGCAAATGCCACTTCCAGCTTAGCTGTGCAGAGGAAGAACAACAAGAAGAAGAAATATCTCGAAATATGTCCGTCAGGCCAGTTCCTTTGAGCTGAATCTGCAAATATCTCGGAAACGAAGCGAGCTATGGCAAAATGTTAAGAGACGTTTTTTGTAGAGAATTATGTTTCCTACAATTTATGTTCTATGATATTTTTTGATCAGAAGCGTAGTTTTCGAGATATATCGAGATATTTAAAAGTTCCGAAGCCGCACCAACATAATAGAGATACAGAAACACCGTGGCCCCTTTCTTTGAGATAACTGTGCACTAGTGCGAGCCGCAAATGCAACTTCCAGCTTAGCTGTGCAGAAGAAGAACAACAAGAAGAAGAAATATCTCGAAATATGTCCGTCAGGCCCCTTCCCTTGAGATATATCTGCAAATATCTCGGAAACGAAGCGAGCTATGGCAAAATGTTAAGAGACCTTTTTTGTAGAGAATTAAGTTTCCTGCTTTTTATGTTCTATGATATTTTTTGATCAGAAGCGTAGTTTTCGAGATATATCGAGATATTTAAAAGTTCCGAAGCCGCACCAACATAATAGAGATACAGAAACACCGTGGCCCCTTTCTTTGAGATAACTCTGCACTAGTGCGAGCTGCAAATGCCGCTTCGAGCTTAGCTGTGCAGAAGAAGAACAACAAGAAGAAGAAATATCTCGAAATATGTCCGTCAGACCCCTTCCCTTGAGATGAATCTGCAAATATCTCGGAAACGAAGCGAGCTATGGGAAAATGTTAAGAGACCGTTTTTGTAGAGAATTATGTTTCCTACTTTTTATGTTCTATGATATTTTTTGATCAGACGCGTAGTTCTCGAGATATATCAAGATATTTAAAAGTTCCGAAGCCGCACCAACATAATAGAGATACAGAAACACCGTGGCCTCTTTCTTTGAGATAACTCTGCACTATTGCGAGCTGCAAATGCCACTTCCAGCTTAGCTGTGCAGAAGAAGAACAACAAGAAGAAGAAATATCTCGAAATATGTCCGTCAGGCCCCTTCCCTTGAGATATATCTGCAAATATCTCGGAAACGAAGCGAGCTATGGCAAAATGTTAAGAGACCTTTTTTGTAGAGAATTATGTTTCCTACAATTTAGGTTCTATGATATTTTTTGATCAGAAGCGTAGTTTTCGAGATATATCGAGATATTTAAAAGTTCCGAAGCCGCACCAACATAATAGAGATACAGAAACACCGTGGCCCCTTTCTTTAAGATAACTCTGCACTATTGCGAGCTGCAAATGCCACTTCCAGCTTAGCTGTGCAGAGGAAGAACAACAAGAAGAAGAAATATCTCGAAATATGTCCGTCAGGCCAGTTCCTTTGAGCTGAATCTGCAAATATCTCGGAAACGAAGCGAGCTATGGCAAAATGTTAAGAGACCTTTTTTGTAGGGAATTAAGTTTCCTACTTTTCATGTTCTATGATATTTTTTGATCAGATGCGTAGCTCTCGAGATATATCAAGATATTTAAAAGTTCCGAAGCCGCACCAACATAATAGAGATACAGAAACACCGTGGCCTCTTTCTTTGAGATAACTCTGCACTATTGCGAGCTGCAAATGCCACTTCCAGCTTAGCTGTGCAGAAGAAGAACAACAAGAAGAAGAAATATCTCGAAATATGTCCGTCAGGCCCCTTCCCTTGAGATAAATCTGCAAATATCTCGGAAACGAAGCGAGCTATGGCAAAATGTTAAGAGACCTTTTTTGTAGAGAATTAAGTTTCCTACTTTCTATGTTCTATGATATTTTTTGATCAGATGCGTAGTTCTCGAGATATATCAAGATATTTAAAAGTTCCGAAGCCGCACCAACATAACAGAGATACAGAAACACCGTGGCCCCTTTCTTTGAGATAACTCTGCACTATTGCGAGCTGCAAATGCCACTTCCAGCTTAGCTGTGCAGAGGAAGAACAGCAAGAAGAAGAAATATCTCGAAATATGTCCGTCAGGCCAGTTCCTTTGAGCTGAATCTGCAAATATCTCGGAAACGAAGCGAGCTATGGCAAAATGTTAAGAGACGTTTTTTGTAGAGAATTATGTTTCCTACAATTTATGTTCTATGATATTTTTTGATCAGAAGCGTAGTTTTCGAGATATATCGAGATATTTAAAAGTTCCGAAGACGCACCAACATAATAGAGATACAGAAACACCGTGGCCCCTTTCTTTGAGATAACTGTGCACTAGTGCGAGCCGCAAATGCAACTTCCAGCTTAGCTGTGCAGAAGAAGAACAACAAGAAGAAGAAATATCTCGAAATATGTCCGTCAGGCCCCTTCCCTTGAGATATATCTGCAAATATCTCGGAAACGAAGCGAGCTATGGCAAAATGTTAAGAGACCGTTTTTGTAGAGAATTATGTTTCCTACTTTTCATGTTCTATGATATTTTTTGATCAGACGCGTAGTTCTCGAGATATATCAAGATATTTAAAAGTTCCGAAGCCGCACCAACATAATAGAGATACAGAAACACCGTGGCCTCTTTCTTTGAGATAACTCTGCACTATTGCGAGCTGCAAATGCCGCTTCGAGCTTAGCTGTGCAGAAGAAGAACAACAAGAAGAAGAAATATCTCGAAATATGTCCGTCAGACCCCTTCCCTTGAGATGAATCTGCAAATATCTCGGAAACGAAGCGAGCTATGGCAAAATGTTAAGAGACCGTTTTTGTAGAGAATTATGTTTCCTACTTTTTATGTTCTATGATATTTTTTGATCAGACGCGTAGTTCTCGAGATATATCAAGATATTTAAAAGTTCCGAAGCCGCACCAACATAATAGAGATACAGAAACACCGTGGCCTCTTTCTTTGAGATAACTCTGCACTATTGCGAGCTGCAAATGCCACTTCCAGCTTAGCTGTGCAGAAGAAGAACAACAAGAAGAAGAAATATCTCGAAATATGTCCGTCAGGCCCCTTCCCTTGAGATATATCTGCAAATATCTCGGAAACGAAGCGAGCTATGGCAAAATGTTAAGAGACCTTTTTTGTAGAGAATTATGTTTCCTACAATTTAGGTTCTATGATATTTTTTGATCAGAAGCGTAGTTTTCGAGATATATCGAGATATTTAAAAGTTCCGAAGCCGCACCAACATAATAGAGATACAGAAACACCGTGGCCCCTTTCTTTAAGATAACTCTGCACTATTGCGAGCTGCAAATGCCACTTCCAGCTTAGCTGTGCAGAGGAAGAACAACAAGAAGAAGAAATATCTCGAAATATGTCCGTCAGGCCAGTTCCTTTGAGCTGAATCTGCAAATATCTCGGAAACGAAGCGAGCTATGGCAAAATGTTAAGAGACCTTTTTTGTAGGGAATTAAGTTTCCTACTTTTCATGTTCTATGATATTTTTTGATCAGATGCGTAGCTCTCGAGATATATCAAGATATTTAAAAGTTCCGAAGCCGCACCAACATAATAGAGATACAGAAACACCGTGGCCTCTTTCTTTGAGATAACTCTGCACTATTGCGAGCTGCAAATGCCACTTCCAGCTTAGCTGTGCAGAAGAAGAACAACAAGAAGAAGAAATATCTCGAAATATGTCCGTTAGGCCCCTTCCCTTGAGATAAATCTGCAAATATCTCGGAAACGAAGCGAGCTATGGCAAAATGTTAAGAGACCTTTTTCGTAGAGAATTAAGTTTCCTACTTTTTATGTTCTATGATATTTTTTGATCAGAAGCGTAGTTTTCGAGATATATCGAGATATTTAAAAGTTCCGAAGCCGCACCAACATAATAGAGATACAGAAACACCGTGGCCCCTTTCTTTGAGATAACTCTGCACTAGTGCGAGCCGCAAATGCCACTTCCAGCTTAGCTGTGCAGAAGAAGAACAACAAGAAGAAGAAATATCTCGAAATATGTCCGTCAGGCCCCTTCCCTTGAGATATATATGCAAATATCTCGGAAACGAAGCGAGCTATGGCAAAATGTTAAGAGACCTTTTTTGTAGAGAATTAAGTTTCCTACTTTTTATGTTCTATGACATTTTTTGATCAGATGCGTAGTTCTCGAGATATATCAAGATATTTAAAAGTTCCGAAGCCGCACCAACATAATAGAGATACAGAAACACCGTGGCCCCTTTCTTTAAGATAACTCTGCACTATTGCGAGCTGCAAATGCCACTTCCAGCTTAGCTGTGCAGAGGAAGAACAACAAGAAGAAGAAATATCTCGAAATATGTCCGTCAGGCCAGTTCCTTTGAGCTGAATCTGCAAATATCTCGGAAACGAAGCGAGCTATGGCAAAATGTTAAGATACCTTTTTTGTAGGGAATTAAGTTTCCTACTTTTCATGTTCTATGATATTTTTTGATCAGATGCGTAGCTCTCGAGATATATCAAGATATTTAAAAGTTCCGAAGCCGCACCAACATAATAGAGATACAGAAACACCGTGGCCTCTTTCTTTGAGATAACTCTGCACTATTGCGAGCTGCAAATGCCACTTCCAGCTTAGCTGTGCAGAAGAAGAACAACAAGAAGAAGAAATATCTCGAAATATGTCCGTCAGGCCCCTTCCCTTGAGATATATCTGCAAATATCTCGGAAACGAAGCGAGCTATGGCAAAATGTTAAGAGACCTGTTTTGTAGAGAATTATGCTTCCTACAATTTATGTTCTATGATATTTTTTGATCAGAAGCGTAGTTTTCGAGATATATCGAGATATTTAAAAGTTCCGAAGCCGCACCAACATAATAGAGATACAGAAACACCGTGGCCCCTTTCGTTGAGATAACTCTGCACTAGTGCGAGCCGCAAATGCCACTTCCAGCTTAGCTGTGCAGAAGAAGAACAACAAGAAGAAGAAATATCTCGAAATATGTCCGTTAGGCCCCTTCCCTTCAGATAAATCTGCAAATATCTCGGAAACGAAGCGAGCTATGGCAAAATGTTAAGAGACCTTTTTTGTAGAGAATTAAGTTTCCTACTTTTTATGTTCTATGACATTTTTTGATCAGATGCGTAGTTCTCGAGATATATCAAGATATTTAAAAGTTCCGAAGCCGCACCAACATAATAGAGATACAGAAACACCGTGGCCCCTTTCTTTAAGATAACTCTGCACTATTGCGAGCTGCAAATGCCACTTCCAGCTTAGCTGTGCAGAGGAAGAACAACAAGAAGAAGAAATATCTCGAAATATGTCCGTCAGGCCAGTTCCTTTGAGCTGAATCTGCAAATATCTCGGAAACGAAGCGAGCTATGGCAAAATGTTAAGATACCTTTTTTGTAGGGAATTAAGTTTCCTACTTTTCATGTTCTATGATATTTTTTGATCAGATGCGTAGCTCTCGAGATATATCAAGATATTTAAAAGTTCCGAAGCCGCACCAACATAATAGAGATACAGAAACACCGTGGCCTCTTTCTTTGAGATAACTCTGCACTATTGCGAGCTGCAAATGCCACTTCCAGCTTAGCTGTGCAGAAGAAGAACAACAAGAAGAAGAAATATCTCGAAATATGTCCGTCAGGCCCCTTCCCTTGAGATATATCTGCAAATATCTCGGAAACGAAGCGAGCTATGGCAAAATGTTAAGAGACCTGTTTTGTAGAGAATTATGCTTCCTACAATTTATGTTCTATGATATTTTTTGATCAGAAGCGTAGTTTTCGAGATATATCGAGATATTTAAAAGTTCCGAAGCCGCACCAACATAATAGAGATACAGAAACACCGTGGCCCCTTTCGTTGAGATAACTCTGCACTAGTGCGAGCCGCAAATGCCACTTCCAGCTTAGCTGTGCAGAAGAAGAACAACAAGAAGAAGAAATATCTCGAAATATGTCCGTTAGGCCCCTTCCCTTCAGATAAATCTGCAAATATCTCGGAAACGAAGCGAGCTATGGCAAAATGTTAAGAGACCTTTTTTGTAGAGAATTAAGTTTCCTACTTTTCATGTTCTATGATATTTTTTGATCAGATGCGTAGTTCTCGAGATATATCAAGATATTTAAAAGTTCCGAAGCCGCACCAACATAATAGAGATACAGAAACACCGTGGCCCCTTTCTTTGAGATAACTCTGCACTATTGCGAGCTGTAAATGCCACTTTCAGCTTAGCTGTGCAGAAGAAGAACAACAAGAAGAAGAAATATCTCGAAATATGTCCGTCAGACCCCTTCCCTTGAGATGAATCTGCAAATATCTCGGAAACGAAGCGAGCTATGGCAAAATGTTAAGAGACCTTTTTTGTAGAGAATAATGTTTCCTACAATTTACGCTCTATGATATTTTTTGATCAGAAGCGTAGTTTTCGAGATATATCGAAATATTTAAAAGTTCCGAAGCCGCACCAACATAATAGAGATACAGAAACACCGTGGCCCCTTTCTTTGAGATAACTCTGCACTATTGCGCCCTGCAAATGCCACTTCCAGCTCAGCTGTGCAGAAGAAGAACAACAAGAAGAAGAAATATCTCGAAATATGTCCGTCAGGCCCCTTCCCTTGAGATATATATGCAAATATCTCGGAAACGAAGCGAGCTATGGCAAAATGTTAAGAGACCTTTTTTGTAGAGAATTAAGTTTCCTACTTTTTATGTTCTATGACATTTTTTGATCAGATGCGTAGTTCTCGAGATATATCAAGATATTTAAAAGTTCCGAAGCCGCACCAACATAATAGAGATACAGAAACACCGTGGCCCCTTTCTTTAAGATAACTCTGCACTATTGCGAGCTGCAAATGCCACTTCCAGCTTAGCTGTGCAGAGGAAGAACAACAAGAAGAAGAAATATCTCGAAATATGTCCGTCAGGCCAGTTCCTTTGAGCTGAATCTGCAAATATCTCGGAAACGAAGCGAGCTATGGCAAAATGTTAAGATACCTTTTTTGTAGGGAATTAAGTTTCCTACTTTTCATGTTCTATGATATTTTTTGATCAGATGCGTAGCTCTCGAGATATATCAAGATATTTAAAAGTTCCGAAGCCGCACCAACATAATAGAGATACAGAAACACCGTGGCCTCTTTCTTTGAGATAACTCTGCACTATTGCGAGCTGCAAATGCCACTTCCAGCTTAGCTGTGCAGAAGAAGAACAACAAGAAGAAGAAATATCTCGAAATATGTCCGTCAGGCCCCTTCCCTTGAGATAAATCTGCAAATATCTCGGAAACGAAGCGAGCTATGGCAAAATGTTAAGAGAGCTTTTTTGTAGAGAATTAAGTTTCCTACTTTTTATGTTCTATGATATTTTTTGATCAGAAGCGTAGTTGTCGAGATATATCGAGATATTTAAAAGTTCCGAAGCCGCACCAACATAATAGAGATACAGAAACACCGTGGCCCCTTTCTTTGAGATAACTCTGCACTATTGCGAGCTGCAAATGCCACTTCCAGCTTAGCTGTGCAGAGGAAGAACAACAAGAAAAAGAAGTATCTCGAAATATGTCCGTCAGGCCCGTTCCTTTGAGCTGAATCTGCAAATATCTCGGAAACGAAGCGAGCTATGGCAAAATGTTAAGAGACGTTTTTTGTAGAGAATTATGTTTCCTACAATTTATGTTCTATGATATTTTTCGATCAGAAACGTAGTTTTCGAGATATATCGAGATATTTAAAAGTTCCGAAGCCGCACCAACATAATAGAGATACAGAAACACCGTGGCCCCTTTCTTTGAGATAACTCTGCACTAGTGCGAGCCGCAAATGCCACTTCCAGCTTAGCTGTGCAGAAGAAGAACAACAAGAAGAAGAAATATCTCGAAATATGTCCGACAGGCCCCTTCCCTTGAGATAAATCTGCAAATATCTCGGAAACGAAGCGAGCTATGGCGAAATGTTAAGAGACCTTTTTTGTAGAGAATTAAGTTTCCTACTTTTTGTGTTCTATGATATTTTTTGATCAGATGCGTAGTTCTCGAGATATATCAAGATATTTAAAAGTTCCGAAGCCGCACCAACATAATGGAGATACAGAAACACCGTGGCCCCTCTCTTTGAGATAACTCTGCACTATTGCGAGCTGCAAATGCCACTTCCAGCTTAGCTGTGCAGAAGAAGAACAACAAGAAGAAGAAATATCTCGAAATATGTCCGTTAGGCCCCTTCCCTTCAGATAAATCTGCAAATATCTCGGAAACGAAGCGAGCTATGGCAAAATGTTAAGAGACCTTTTTTGTAGAGAATTAAGTTTCCTACTTTTCATGTTCTATGATATTTTTTGATCAGATGCGTAGTTCTCGAGATATACCAAGATATTTAAAAGTTCCGAAGCCGCACCAACATAATAGAGATACAGAAACACCGTGGCCCCTTTCTTTGAGATAACTCTGCACTATTGCGAGCTGTAAATGCCACTTCCAGCTTAGCTGTGCAGAAGAAGAACAACAAGAAGAAGAAATATCTCGAAATATGTCCGTCAGACCCCTTCCCTTGAGATGAATCTGCAAATATCTCGGAAACGAAGCGAGCTATGGCAAAATGTTAAGAGACCTTTTTTGTAGAGAATAATGTTTCCTACAATTTACGCTCTATGATATTTTTTGATCAGAAGCGTAGTTTTCGAGATATATCGAAATATTTAAAAGTTCCGAAGCCGCACCAACATAATAGAGATACAGAAACACCGTGGCCCCTTTCTTTGAGATAACTCTGCACTATTGCGACCTGCAAATGCCACTTCCAGCTCAGCTGTGCAGAAGAAGAACAACAAGAAGAAGAAATATCTCGAAATATGTCCGTCAGGCCCGTTCCTTTGAGCTGAATCTGCAAATATCTCGGAAACGAAGCGAGCTATGGCAAAATGTTAAGAGACGTTTTTTGTAGAGAATTATGTTTCCTACAATTTATGTTCTATGATATTTTTCGATCAGAAACGTAGTTTTCGAGATATATCGAGATATTTAAAAGTTCCGAAGCCGCACCAACATAATAGAGATACAGAAACACCGTGGCCTCTTTCTTTGAGATAACTCTGCACTAGTGCGAGCCGCAAATGCCACTTCCAGCTTAGCTGTGCAGAAGAAGAACAACAAGAAGAAGAAATATCTCGAAATATGTCCGACAGGCCCCTTCCCTTGAGATAAATCTGCAAATATCTCGGAAACGAAGCGAGCTATGGCGAAATGTTAAGAGACCTTTTTTGTAGAGAATTAAGTTTCCTACTTTTTGTGTTCTATGATATTTTTTGATCAGATGCGTAGTTCTCGAGATATATCAAGATATTTAAAAGTTCCGAAGCCGCACCAACATAATAGAGATACAGAAACACCGTGGCCCCTCTCTTTGAGATAACTCTGCACTATTGCGAGCTGCAAATGCCACTTCCAGCTTAGCTGTGCAGAAGAAGAACAACAAGAAGAAGAAATATCTCGAAATATGTCCGTTAGGCCCCTTCCCTTCAGATAAATCTGCAAATATCTCGGAAACGAAGCGAGCTATAGCAAAATGTTAAGAGACCTTTTTTGTAGACAATTAAGTTTCCTACTTTTCATGTTCTATGATATTTTTTGATCAGATGCGTAGTTCTCGAGATATATCAAGATATTTAAAAGTTCCGAAGCCGCACCAACATAATAGAGATACAGAAACACCGTGGCCCCTTTCTTTGAGATAACTCTGCACTATTGCGAGCTGTAAATGCCACTTCCAGCTTAGCTGTGCAGAAGAAGAACAACAAGAAGAAGAAATATCTCGAAATATGTCCGTCAGACCCCTTCCCTTGAGATGAATCTGCAAATATCTCGGAAACGAAGCGAGCTATGGCAAAATGTTAAGAGACCTTTTTTGTAGAGAATAATGTTTCCTACAATTTACGCTCTATGATATTTTTTGATCAGAAGCGTAGTTTTCGAGATATATCGAAATATTTAAAAGTTCCGAAGCCGCACCAACATAATAGAGATACAGAAACACCGTGGCCCCTTTCTTTGAGATAACTCTGCACTATTGCGACCTGCAAATGCCACTTCCAGCTCAGCTGTGCAGAAGAAGAACAACAAGAAGAAGAAATATCTCGAAATATGTCCGTCAGGCCCCTTCCCTTGAGATAAATCTGCAAATATCTCGGAAACGAAGCGAGCTATGGCAAAATGTTAAGAGACCTTTTTTGTAGAGAATTAAGTTTCCTACTTTTTGTGCTCTATGATATTTTTTGATCAGATGCGTAGTTCTCGAGATATATCAAGATATTTAAAAGTTCCGAAGCCGCACCAACATAATAGAGATACAGAAACACCGTGGCCCCTTTCTTTGAGATAACTCTGCACTATTGCGAGCTGGAAATGCCACTTCCAGTTTAGCTGTGCAGAAGAAGAACAACAAGAAGAAGAAATATCTCGAAATATGTCCGTTAGGCCCCTTCCCTTGAGATAAATCTGCAAATATCTCGGAAACGAAGCGAGCTATGGCAAAATGTTAAGAGACCTTTTTTGTAGAGAATTAAGTTTCCTACTTTTTATGTTCTATGATATTTTTTGATCAGAAGCGTAGTTGTCGAGATATATCGAGATATTTAAAAGTTCCGAAGCCGCACCAACATAATAGAGATACAGAAACACCGTGGCCCCTTTCTTTGAGATAACTCTGCACTAGTGCGAGCCGCAAATGCCACTTCCAGCTTAGCTGTGCAGAAGAAGAACAACAAGAAGAAGAAATATCTCGAAATATGTCCGTGAGGCCCCTTCCCTTGAGATAAATATGCAAATATCTCGGAAACGAAGCGAGCTATGGCAAAATGTTGAGAGACCTTTTTTGTAGAGAATTAAGTTTCCTACTTTTTATGTTCTATGACATTTTTTGATCAGATGCGTAGTTCTCGAGATATATCAAGATATTTAAAAGTTCCGAAGCCGCACCAACATAATAGAGATACAGAAACACCGTGGCCCCTTTCTTTGAGATAACTCTGCACTATTGCGAGCTGCAAATGCCACTTCCAGCTTAGCTGTGCAGAGGAAGAACAACAAGAAAAAGAAGTATCTCGAAATATGTCCGTCAGGCCCGTTCCTTTGAGCTGAATCTGCAAATATCTCGGAAACGAAGCGAGCTATGGCAAAATGTTAAGAGACGTTTTTTGTAGAGAATTATGTTTCCTACAATTTATGTTCTATGATATTTTTCGATCAGAAGCGTAGTTTTCGAGATATATCGAGATATTTAAAAGTTCCGAAGCCGCACCAACATAATAGAGATACAGAAACACCGTGGCCTCTTTCTTTGAGATAACTCTGCACTATTGCGAGCTGCAAATGCCACTTCGAGCTTAGCTGTGCAGAAGAAGAACAACAAGAAGAAGAAATATCTCGAAATATGTCCGTCAGGCCCCTTCCCTTGAGATAAATCTGCAAATATCTCGGAAACGAAGAGAGCTATGGCAAAATGTTAAGAGACCTTTTTTGTAGAGAATTAAGTTTCCTACTTTTCATGTTCTATGATATTTTTTGATCAGATGCGTAGTTCTCGAGATATATCAAGATATTTAAAAGTTCCGAAGCCGCACCAACATAATAGAGATACACAAACACCGTGGCCCCTTTCTTTGAGATAACTCTGCACTAGTGCGAGCCGCAAATGCCACTTCCAGCTTAGCTGTGCAGAAGAAGAACAACAAGAAGAAGAAATATCTCGAAATATGTCCGGCAGGCCAGTTCCTTTGAGCTGAATCTGCAAATATCTCGGAAACGAAGCGAGCTATGGCAAAATGTTAAGAGACATTTTTTGTAGAGAATTATGTTTCCTACAATTTATGTTCTATGATATTTTTTGATCAGAAGCGTAGTTTTCGAGATATATCGAGATACTTAAAAGTTCCGAAGCCGCACCAACATATTAGAGATACAGAAACACCGTGGCCCCTTTCTTTGAGATAACTGTGCACTAGTGCGAGCCGCAAATGCCACTTCCAGCTTAGCTGTGCAGAAGAAGAACAACAAGAAGAAGAAACTTCTCGAAATATGTCCGTCAGGCCCCTTCCCTTGAGATAAATCTGCAAATATCTCGGAAACGAAGCGAGCTATGGCAAAATGTTAAGAGAGCTTTTTTGTAGAGAATTATGTTTCCTACTTTTTATGTTCTATGATATTTTTTGATCAGACGCGTAGTTCTCGAGATATATCAAGATATTTAAAAGTTCCGAAGCCGCACCAACATAATAGATACAGAAACACCGTGGCCCCTTTCTTTGAGATAACTCTGCACTATTGCGAGCTGCAAATGCCACTTCCAGCTTAGCTGTGCAGAGGAAGAACAACAAGAAGAAGAAATATCTCGAAATATGTCCGTCAGGCCCCTTCCCTTGAGATAAATCTGCAAATATCTCGGAAACGAAGCGAGCTATGGCAAAATCTTAAGAGACCTTTTTTGTAGAGAATTATGTTTCCTACAATTTACGTTCTCTGATATTTTTTGATCAGAAGCGTAGTTTTCGAGATATATCGAGATATTTAAAAGTTCCGAAGCCGCACCAACATAATAGAGATACAGAAACACCGTGGCCCCTTTCTTTGAGATAACTCTGCACTATTGCGACCTGCAAATGCCACTTCCAGCTTAGCTGTGCAGAAGAAGAACAACAAGAAGAAGAAATATCTCGAAATATGTCCGTGAGGCCCCTTCCCTTGAGATAAATCTGCAAATATCTCAGAAACGAAGCGAGCTATGGCAAAATGTTAAGAGACCTTATTTGTAGAGAATTAAGTTTCCTACTTTTTATGTTCTATGATATTTTTTGATCAGATGCGTAGTTCTCGAGATATATCAAGATATTTAAAAGTTCCGAAACCGCACCAACATAATAGAGATACAGAAACACCGTGGCCCCTTTCTTTGAGATAACTCTGCACTATTGCGAGCTGTAAATGCCACTTCCAGCTTAGCTGTGCAGAAGAAGAACAACAAGAAGAAGAAATATCTCGAAATATGTCCGTCAGGCCCCTGCCCTTGAGATATATCTGCTAATATCTCGGAAACCAAGCGAGCTATGGCAAAATGTTAAGAGACCTTTTTTGTAGAGAACTTTGTTTCCTACAATTTATGTTCTATGATATTTTTTGATCAGAAGCGTAGTTTTCGAGATATATCGAGATATTTAAAAGTTACGAAGCCGCACCAACATAATAGATATACAGAAACACCATGGCCCCTTTCTTTGAGATAACTCTGCAATAGTGCGAGCCGCAAATGCCACTTCCAGCTTAGCTGTGTAGAAGAAGAACAACAAGAAGAAGAAATATCTCGAAATATGTCCGTCAGGCCACTTCCCTTGAGATAAATATGCAAATATCTCGGAAACGAAGCGAGCTATGGCAAAATGTTAAGAGACCTTTTTTGTAGAGAATTAAGTTTCCTACTTTTTATGTTCTATGACATTTTTTGATCAGATGCGTAGTTCTCGAGATATATCAAGATATTTAAAAGTTCCGAAGCGGTACCAACATAATAGAGATACAGAAACACCGTGGCCTCTTTCTTTGAGATAACTCTGCACTATTGCGAGCTGCAAATGCCACTTCGAGCTTAGCTGTGCAGAAGAAGAACAACAAGAAGAAGAAATATCTCGAAATATGTCCGTCAGGAGCCTTCCCTTGAGATAAATCTGCAAATATCTCGGAAACGAAGCGAGCTATGGCAAAATGTTTAGAGACCTTTCTTGTCGAGAATTAAGTTTCCTACTTTTTATGTAGTATGATATTTTTTGATCAGATGCGTAGTTCTCGAGATATATTAAGATATTTAAAAGTTCCGAAGCCGCACCAACATAATAGAGATACAGAAACACCGTGGCCCCTTTCGTTGGCATAACTCTGCACTATTGCGAGCTGCAAATGCCACTTCCAGCTTAGCTGTGCAGAAGAAGAACAACAAGAAGAAGAAATATCTCGAAATATGTCCGTCAGGCCACTTCCCTTGAGATGAATCTGCAAATATCTCGGAAACGAAGCGAGCTATGGCAAAATGTTAAGAGACCTTTTTTGTAGAGAATTAAGTTTCCTACTTTTCATGTTCTATGATATTTTTTGATCAGATGCGTAGTTCTCGAGATATATCAAGATATTTAAAAGTTCCGAAGCCGCACCAACATAATAGAGATACAGAAACACCGTGGCCCCTTTCTTTGAGATAACTCTGCACTAGTGCGAGCCGCAAATGCCACTTCCAGCTTAGCTGTGCAGAAGAAGAACAACAAGAAGAAGAAATATCTCGAAATATGTCCGTCAGGCCCCTTCCCTTGAGATAAATCTGCAAATATCTCGGAAACGAAGCGAGCTATGGCAAAATGTTTAGAGACCTTTCTTGTAGAGAATAATGTTTCCTACAATTTACGCTCTATGATATTTTTTGATCAGAAGCGTAGTTTTCGAGATATATCGAGATATTTAAAAGTTCCGAAGCCGCACCAACATAATAGAGATACAGAAACACCGTGGCCCCTTTCTTTGAGATAACTCTGCACTAGTGCGAGCCGCAAATGCCACTTCCAGCTTAGCTGTGCAGAGGAAGAACAACAAGAAGAAGAAATATCTCGAAATATGTCCGTCAGGCCAGTTCCTTTGAGCTGAATCTGCAAATATCTCGGAAACGAAGCGAGCTATGGCAAAATGTTAAGAGACATTTTTTGTAGAGAATTATGTTTCCTACAATTTATGTTCTATGATATTTTTTGATCAGAAGCGTAGTTTTCGAGATATATCGAGATACTTAAAAGTTCCGAAGCCGCACCAACATATTAGCAATACAGAAACACCGTGGCCCCTTTCTTTGAGATAACTGTGCACTAGTGCGAGCCGCAAATGCCACTTCCAGCTTAGCTGTGCAGAAGAAGAACAACAAGAAGAAGAAACTTCTCGAAATATGTCCGTCAGGCCCCTTCCCTTGAGATAAATCTGCAAATATCTCGGAAACGAAGCGAGCTATGGCAAAATGTTAAGAGACCTTTTTTGTAGAGAATTAAGTTTCCTACTTTTTATGTTCTATGATATTTTTTGATCAGATGCGTAGTTCTCGAGATATATCAAGATATTTAAAAGTTCCGAAACCGCACCAACATAATAGAGATACAGAAACACCGTGGCCCCTTTCTTTGGGATAACTCTGCACTATTGCGAGCTGCAAATGCCACTTCCAGCTTAGCTGTGCAGAAGAAGAACAACAAGAAGAAGAAATATCTCGAAATATGTCCGTCAGGCCACTTCCCTTGAGATGAATCTGCAAATATCTCGGAAACGAAGCGAGCTATGGCAAAATGTTAAGAGACCTTTCTTGTAGAGAATTAAGTTTCCTACTTTTTATGTAGTATGATATTTTTTGATCAAATGCGTAGTTCTCGAGATATATCAAGATATTTAAAAGTTCCGAAGCCGCACCAACATAATAGAGATACAGAAACACCGTGGAACCTTTCTTTGGGATAACTCTGCACTATTGCGAGCTGCAAATGCCACTTCCAGCTTAGCTGTGCAGAAGAAGAACAACAAGAAGAAGAAATATCTCGAAATATGTCCGTCAGGCCACTTCCCTTGAGATGAATCTGCAAATATCTCGGAAACCAAGCGAGCTATGGCAAAATGTTAAGAGACCTTTTTTGTAGAGAATAATGTTTCCTACAATTTACGCTCTATGATATTTTTTGATCAGAAGCGTAGTTTTCGAGATATATCGAGATATTTAAAAGTTCCGAAGCCGCACCAACATAATAGAGATACAGAAACACCGTGGCCCCTTTCTTTGAGATAACTCTGCACTAGTGCGAGCCGCAAATGCCACTTCCAGCTTAGCTGTGCAGAGGAAGAACAACAAGAAGAAGAAATATCTCGAAATATGTCCGTCAGGCCAGTTCCTTTGAGCTGAATCTGCAAATATCTCGGAAACGAAGCGAGCTATGGCAAAATGTTAAGAGACGTTTTTTGTAGAGAATTATGTTTCCTACAATTTATGTTCTATGATATTTTTTGATCAGAAGCGTAGTTTTCGAGATATATCGAGATACTTAAAAGTTCCGAAGCCGCACCAACATAATACAGATACAGAAACACCGTGGCCCCTTTCTTTGAGATAACTCTGCACTAGTGCGAGCCGCAAATGCCACTTCCAGCTTAGCTGTGCAGAAGAAGAACAACAAGAAGAAGAAATATCTCGAAATATGTCCGTCAGGCCCCTTCCCTTGAGATAAATCTGCAAATATCTCGGAAACGACGCGAGCTATGGCAAAATGTTAAGAGACCTTTTTTGTAGAGAATTATGTTTCCTACTTTTTATGTTCTATGATATTTTTTGATCAGACGCGTAGTTCTCGAGATATATCAAGATATTTAAAAGTTCCGAAGCCGCACCAACATAATAGAGATACAGAAACACCGTGGCCCCTTTCTTTGAGATATCTCTGCACTATTGCGAGCTGCAAATGCCACTTCCAGCTTAGCTGTGCAGAAGAAGAACAACAAGAAGAAGAAATATCTCGAAATATGTCCGTGAGGCCCCTTCCCTTGAGATAAATCTGCAAATATCTCGGAAACGAAGCGAGCTATGGCAAAATGTTAAGAGACCTTATTTGTAGAGAATTAAGTGTCCTACTTTTTATGTACTATGATATTTTTTGATCAGATGCGTAGTTCTCGAGATATATCAAGATATTTAAAAGTTCCGAAACCGCACCAACATAATAGAGATACAGAAACACCGTGGCCCCTTTCTTTGAGATAACTCTGCACTATTGCGAGCTGTAAATGCCACTTCCAGCTTAGCTGTGCAGAAGAAGAACAACAAGAAGAAGAAATATCTCGAAATATGTCCGTCAGGCCCCTGCCCTTGAGATATATCTGCAAATATCTCGGAAACCAAGCGAGCTATGGCAAAATGTTAAGAGACCTTTTTTGTAGAGAATTATGTTTCCTACAATTTATGTTCTATGATATTTTTTGATCAGAAGCGTAGTTTTCGAGATATATCTAGATATTTAAAAGTTACGAAGCCGCACCAACATAATAGAGATACAGAAACACCGTGGCCCCTTTCTTTGAGATAACTCTGCAATAGTGCGAGCCGCAAATGCCACTTCCAGCTTAGCTGTGCAGAAGAAGAACAACAAGAAGAAGAAATGTCTCGAAATATGTCCGTCAGGCCCCTTCCCTTGAGATAAATCTGCAAATATCTCGGAAACGAAGCGAGCTATGGCAAAATGTTAAGAGACCTTTTTTGTAGAGAATTAAGTTTCCTACTTTTTATGTTCTATGATATTTTTTGATCAGAAGCGTAGTTTTCGAGATATATCTAGATATTTAAAAGTTACGAAGCCGCACCAACATAATAGAGATACAGAAACACCGTGGCCCCTTTCTTTGAGATAACTCTGCAATAGTGCGAGCCGCAAATGCCACTTCCAGCTTAGCTGTGCAGAAGAAGAACAACAAGAAGAAGAAATATCTCGAAATATGTCCGTCAGGCCCCTTCCCTTGAGATAAATCTGCAAATATCTCGGAAACGAAGCGAGCTATGGCAAAATGTTTAGAGACCTTTCTTGTAGAGAATTAAGTTTCCCACTTTTTATGTAGTATGATATTTTTTGATCAGATGCGTAGTTCTCGAGATATATCGAGATATTTAAAAGTTCCGAAGCCGCACCAACATAATAGAGATACAGAAACACCGTGGCACCTTTCTTTGGGATAACTCTGCACTATTGCGAGCTGCAAATGCCACTTCCAGCTTAGCTGTGCAGAAGAAGAACAACAAGAAGAAGAAATATCTCGAAATATGTCCGTCAGGCCACTTCCCTTGAGATGAATCTGCAAATATCTCGGAAACGAAGCGAGCTATGGCAAAATGTTAAGAGACCTTTTTTGTAGAGAATAATGTTTCCTACAATTTACGTTCTATGATATTTTTTGATCAGAAGCGTAGTTTTCGAGATATATCGAGATATTTAAAAGTTCCGAAGCCGCACCAACATAATAGAGATACAGAAACACCGTGGCCCCTTTCTTTGAGATAACTGTGCACTAGTGCGAGCCGCAAATGCCACTTCCAGCTTAGCTGTGCAGAAGAAGAACAACAAGAAGAAGAAACTTCTCGAAATATGTCCGTCAGGCCCCTTCCCTTGAGATAAATCTGCAAATATCTCGGAAACGAAGCGAGCTATGGCAAAATGTTAAGAGACATTTTTTGTAGAGAATTAAGTTTCCTACTTTTTATGTTCTATGATATTTTTTGATCAGATGCGTAGTTCTCGAGATATATCAAGATATTTAAAAGTTCCGAAGCCGCACCAACATAATAGAGATACAGAAACACCGTGGCCCCTTTCTTTGAGATAACTCTGCACTATTGCGAGCTGCAAATGCCACTTCCAGCTTAGCTGTGCAGAGGAAGAACAACAAGAAGAAGAAATATCTCGAAATATGTCCGTCAGGCCAGTTCCTTTGAGCTGAATCTGCAAATATCTCGGAAACGAAGCGAGCTATGGCAAAATGTTAAGAGACGTTTTTTGTAGAGAATTATGTTTCCTACAATTTATGTTCTATGATATTTTTTGATCAGAAGCGTAGTTTTCGAGATATATCGAGATACTTAAAAGTTCCGAAGCCGCACCAACATATTAGAGATACAGAAACACCGTGGCCCCTTTCTTTGAGATAACTGTGCACTAGTGCGAGCCGCAAATGCCACTTCCAGCTTAGCTGTGCAGAAGAAGAACAACAAGAAGAAGAAATATCTCGAAATATGTCCGTCAGGCCCCTTCCCTTGAGATAAATCTGCAAATATCTCGGAAACCAAGTGAGCTATGGCAAAATGTTAAGAGACCTTTTTTGTAGAGAATTATGTTTCCTACTTTTTATGTTCTATGATATTTTTTGATCAGACGCGTAGTTCTCGAGATATATCAAGATATTTAAAAGTTCCGAAGCCGCACCAACATAATACAGATACAGAAACACCGTGGCCCCTTTCTTTGAGATAACTCTGCACTAGTGCGAGCCGCAAATGCCACTTCCAGCTTAGCTGTGCAGAAGAAGAACAAAAAGAAGAAGAAATATCTCGAAATATGTCCGTCAGGCCCCTTCCCTTGAGATAAATCTGCAAATATCTCGGAAACGAAGCGAGCTATGGCAAAATGTTAAGAGACCTTTTTTGTAGAGAATTAAGTTTCCTACTTTTTATGTTCTATGATATTTTTTGATCAGATGCGTAGTTCTCGAGATATATCAAGATATTTAAAAGTTCCGAAGCCGCACCAACATAATACAGATACAGAAACACCGTGGCCCCTTTCTTTGAGATAACTCTGCACTAGTGCGAGCCGCAAATGCCACTTCCAGCTTAGCTGTGCAGAAGAAGAACAACAAGAAGAAGAAATATCTCGAAATATGTCCGTCAGGCCCCTTCCCTTGAGATAAATCTGCAAATATCTCGGAAACGACGCGAGCTATGGCAAAATGTTAAAAGACCTTTTTTGTAGAGAATTATGTTTCCTACTTTTTATGTTCTATGATATTTTTTGATCAGACGCGTAGTTCTCGAGATATATCAAGATATTTAAAAGTTCCGAAGCCGCACCAACATAATAGAGATACAGAAACACCGTGGCCCCTTTCTTTGAGATATCTCTGCACTATTGCGAGCTGCAAATGCCACTTCCAGCTTAGCTGTGCAGAAGAAGAACAACAAGAAGAAGAAATATCTCGAAATATGTCCGTGAGGCCCCTTCCCTTGAGATAAATCTGCAAATATCTCGGAAACGAAGCGAGCTATGGCAAAATGTTAAGAGACCTTATTTGTAGAGAATTAAGTTTCCTACTTTTTATGTTCTATGATATTTTTTGATCAGATGCGTAGTTCTCGAGATATATCAAGATATTTAAAAGTTCCGAAACCGCACCAACATAATAGAGATACAGAAACACCGTGGCCCCTTTCTTTGAGATAACTCTGCACTATTGCGAGCTGTAAATGCCACTTCCAGCTTAGCTGTGCAGAAGAAGAACAACAAGAAGAAGAAATATCTCGAAATATGTCCGTCAGGCCCCTGCCCTTGAGATATATCTGCAAATATCTCGGAAACCAAGCGAGCTATGGCAAAATGTTAAGAGACCTTTTTTGTAGAGAATTATGTTTCCTACTTTTTATGTTCTATGATATTTTTTGATCAGATGCGTAGTTCTCGAGATATATCAAGATATTTAAAAGTTCCGAAGCCGCACCAACATAATACAGATACAGAAACACCGTGGCCCCTTTCTTTGAGATAACTCTGCACTAGTGCGAGCCGCAAATGCCACTTCCAGCTTAGCTGTGCAGAAGAAGAACAACAAGAAGAAGAAATATCTCGAAATACGTCCGTCAGGCCCCTTCCCTTGAGATAAATCTGCAAATATCTCGGAAACGACGCGAGCTATGGCAAAATGTTAAGAGACCTTTTTTGTAGAGAATTATGTTTCCTACTTTTTATGTTCTATGATATTTTTTGATCAGACGCGTAGTTCTCGAGATATATCAAGATATTTAAAAGTTCCGAAGCCGCACCAACATAATAGAGATACAGAAACACCGTGGCCCCTTCCTTTGAGATATCTCTGCACTATTGCGAGCTGCAAATGCCACTTCCAGCTTAGCTGTGCAGAAGAAGAACAACAAGAAGAAGAAATATCTCGAAATATGTCCGTGAGGCCCCTTCCCTTGAGATAAATCTGCAAATATCTCGGAAACGAAGCGAGCTATGGCAAAATGTTAAGAGACCTTATTTGTAGAGAATTAAGTTTCCTACTTTTTATGTTCTATGATATTTTTTGATCAGATGCGTAGTTCTCGAGATATATCAAGATATTTAAAAGTTCCGAAACCGCACCAACATAATAGAGATACAGAAACACCGTGGCCCCTTTCTTTGAGATAACTCTGCACTATTGCGAGCTGTAAATGCCACTTCCAGCTTAGCTGTGCAGAAGAAGAACAACAAGAAGAAGAAATATCTCGAAATATGTCCGTCAGGCCCCTGCCCTTGAGATATATCTGCAAATATCTCGGAAACCAAGCGAGCTATGGCAAAATGTTAAGAGACCTTTTTTGTAGAGAATTATGTTTCCTACAATTTATGTTCTATGATATTTTTTGATCAGAAGCGTAGTTTTCGAGATATATCTAGATATTTAAAAGTTACGAAGCCGCACCAACATAATAGAGATACAGAAACACCGCGGCTCCATTCTTTGAGATAACTCTGCACTATTGCGAGCTGTAAATGCCACTTCCAGCTTAGCTGTGCAGAAGAAGAACAACAAGAAGAAGAAATATCTCGAAATATGTCCGTCAGGCCCCTGCCCTTGAGATATATCTGCAAATATCTCGGAAACCAAGCGAGCTATGGCAAAATGTTAAGAGACCTTTTTTGTAGAGAATTATGTTTCCTACTTTTTATGTTCTATGATATTTTTTGATCAGATGCGTAGTTCTCGAGATATATCAAGATATTTAAAAGTTCCGAAGCCGCACCAACATAATACAGATACAGAAACACCGTGGCCCCTTTCTTTGAGATAACTCTGCACTAGTGCGAGCCGCAAATGCCACTTCCAGCTTAGCTGTGCAGAAGAAGAACAACAAGAAGAAGAAATATCTCGAAATACGTCCGTCAGGCCCCTTCCCTTGAGATAAATCTGCAAATATCTCGGAAACGACGCGAGCTATGGCAAAATGTTAAGAGACCTTTTTTGTAGAGAATTATGTTTCCTACTTTTTATGTTCTATGATATTTTTTGATCAGACGCGTAGTTCTCGAGATATATCAAGATATTTAAAAGTTCCGAAGCCGCACCAACATAATAGAGATACAGAAACACCGTGGCCCCTTCCTTTGAGATATCTCTGCACTATTGCGAGCTGCAAATGCCACTTCCAGCTTAGCTGTGCAGAAGAAGAACAACAAGAAGAAGAAATATCTCGAAATATGTCCGTCAGGCCCCTTCCCTTGAGATAAATCTGCAAATATCTCGGAAACGAAGCGAGCTATGGCAAAATGTTAAGAGACCTTTTTTGTAGAGAATTAAGTTTCCTACTTTTTATGTTCTATGATATTTTTTGATCAGATGCGTAGTTCTCGAGATATATCAAGATATTTAAAAGTTCCGAAGCCGCACCAACATAATACAGATACAGAAACACCGTGGCCCCTTTCTTTGAGATAACTCTGCACTAGTGCGAGCCGCAAATGCCACTTCCAGCTTAGCTGTGCAGAAGAAGAACAACAAGAAGAAGAAATATCTCGAAATATGTCCGTCAGGCCCCTTCCCTTGAGATAAATCTGCAAATATCTCGGAAACGAAGCGAGCTATGGCAAAATGTTAAGAGACCTTTTTTGTAGAGAATTAAGTTTCCTACTTTTTATGTTCTATGATATTTTTTGATCAGATGCGTAGTTCTCGAGATATATCAAGATATTTAAAAGTTCCGAAGCCGCACCAACATAATAGAGATACAGAAACACCGTGGCCCCTTTCTTTGAGATAACTCTGCACTAGTGCGAGCCGCAAATGCCACTTCCAGCTTAGCTGTGCAGAAGAAGAACAACAAGAAGAAGAAATATCTCGAAATATGTCCGTCAGGCCCCTTCCCTTGAGATAAATCTGCAAATATCTCGGAAACGAAGCGAGCTATGGCAAAATGTTTAGAGACCTTTCTTGTAGAGAATTAAGTTTCCTACTTTTTATGTAGTATGATATTTTTTGATCAGATGCGTAGTTCTCGAGATATATCGAGATATTTAAAAGTTCCGAAGCCGCACCAACATAATAGAGATACAGAAACACCGTGGCACCTTTCTTTGGGATAACTCTGCACTATTGCGAGCTGCAAATGCCACTTCCAGCTTAGCTGTGCAGAAGAAGAACAACAAGAAGAAGAAATATCTCGAAATATGTCCGTCAGGCCACTTCCCTTGAGATGAATCTGCAAATATCTCGGAAACGAAGCGAGCTATGGCAAAATGTTAAGAGACCTTTTTTGTAGAGAATAATGTTTCCTACAATTTACGCTCTATGATATTTTTTGATCAGAAGCGTAGTTTTCGAGATATATCGAGATATTTAAAAGTTCCGAAGCCGCACCAACATAATAGAGATACAGAAACACCGTGGCCCCTTTCTTTGAGATAACTGTGCACTAGTGCGAGCCGCAAATGCCACTTCCAGCTTAGCTGTGCAGAAGAAGAACAACAAGAAGAAGAAACTTCTCGAAATATGTCCGTCAGGCCCCTTCCCTTGAGATAAATCTGCAAATATCTCGGAAACGAAGCGAGCTATGGCAAAATGTTAAGAGACCTTTTTTGTAGAGAATTAGGTTTCCTACTTTTTATGTTCTATGATATTTTTTGATCAGATGCGTAGTTCTCGAGATATATCAAGATATTTAAAAGTTCCGAAACCGCACCAACATAATAGAGCTACAGAAACACCGTGGCCCCTTTCTTTGAGATAACTCTGCACTATTGCGAGCTGTAAATACCACTTCCAGCTTAGCTGTGCAGAAGAAGAACAACAAGAAGAAGAAATATCTCGAAATATGTCCGTCAGGCCCCTGCCCTTGAGATATATCTGCAAATATCTCGGAAACCAAGCGAGCTATGGCAAAATGTTAAGAGACCTTTTTTGTAGAGAATTATGTTTCCTACAATTTATGTTCTATGATATTTTTTGATCAGAAGCGTAGTTTTCGAGATATATCGAGATATTTAAAAGTTACGAAGCCGCACCAACATAATAGAGATACAGAAACACCGTGGCCCCTTTCTTTGAGATAACTCTGCAATAGTGCGAGCCGCAAATGCCACTTCCAGCTTAGCTGTGCAGAAGAAGAACAACAAGAAGAAGAAATATTTCGAAATATGTCCGTCAGGCCCCTTCCCTTGAGATAAATCTGCAAATATCTCGGAAACGAAGCGAGCTATGGCAAAATGTTAAGAGAGCTTTTTTGTAGAGAATTAAGTTTCCTACTTTTTATGTTCTATGATATTTTTTGATCAGATGCGTAGTTCTCGAGATATATCAAGATATTTAAAAGTTCCGAAGCCGCACCAACATAATAGAGATACAGAAACACCGTGGCCCCTTTCTTTGAGATAACTCTGCACTATTGCGAGCTGCAAATGCCACTTCCAGCTTAGCTGTGCAGAGGAAGAACAACAAGAAGAAGAAATATCTCGAAATATGTCCGTCAGGCCAGTTCCTTTGAACTGAATCTGCAAATATCTCGGAAACGAAGCGAGCTATGGCAAAATGTTAAGAGACGTTTTTTGTAGAGAATTATGTTTCCTACAATTTATGTTCTATGATATTTTTTGATCAGAAGCGTAGTTTTCGAGATATATCGAGATACTTAAAAGTTCCGAAGCCGCACCAACATATTAGAGATACAGAAACACCGTGGCCCCTTCCTTTGAGATATCTCTGCACTATTGCGAGCTGCAAATGCCACTTCCAGCTTAGCTGTGCAGAAGAAGAACAACAAGAAGAAGAAATATCTCGAAATATGTCCGTGAGGCCCCTTCCCTTGAGATAAATCTGCAAATATCTCGTAAACGAAGCGAGCTATGGCAAAATGTTAAGAGACCTTATTTGTAGAGAATTAAGTTTCCTACTTTTTATGTTCTATGATATTTTTTGATCAGATGCGTAGTTCTCGAGATATATCAAGATATTTAAAAGTTCCGAAACCGCACCAACATAATAGAGATACAGAAACACCGTGGCCCCTTTCTTTGAGATAACTCTGCACTATTGCGAGCTGTAAATGCCACTTCCAGCTTAGCTGTGCAGAAGAAGAACAACAAGAAGAAGAAATATCTCGAAATATGTCCGTCAGGCCCCTGCCCTTGAGATATATCTGCAAATATCTCGGAAACCAAGCGAGCTATGGCAAAATGTTAAGAGACCTTTTTTGTAGAGAATTATGTTTCCTACAATTTATGTTCTATGATATTTTTTGATCAGAAGCGTAGTTTTCGAGATATATCTAGATATTTAAAAGTTACGAAGCCGCACCAACATAATAGAGATACAGAAACACCGCGGCTCCTTTCTTTGAGATAACTCTGCACTATTGCGAGCTGTAAATGCCACTTCCAGCTTAGCTGTGCAGAAGAAGAACAACAAGAAGAAGAAATATCTCGAAATATGTCCGTCAGGCCCCTGCCCTTGAGATATATCTGCAAATATCTCGGAAACCAAGCGAGCTATGGCAAAATGTTAAGAGACCTTTTTTGTAGAGAATTATGTTTCCTACAATTTATGTTCTATGATATTTTTTGATCAGAAGCGTAGTTTTCGAGATATATCTAGATATTTAAAAGTTATGAAGCCGCACCAACATAATAGAGATACAGAAACACCGTGGCCCCTTTCTTTGAGAGAACTCTGCAATAGTGCGAGCCGCAAATGCCACTTCCAGCTTAGCTGTGCAGAAGAAGAACAACAAAAAGAAGAAATATCTCGAAATATGTCCGTCAGGCCCCTTCCCTTGAGATAAATCTGCAAATATCTCGGAAACGAAGCGAGCTATGGCAAAATGTTAAGAGACCTTTTTTGTAGAGAATTAAGTTTCCTACTTTTTATGTTCTATGATAATTTTTGATCAGATGCGTAGTTCTCGAGATATATCAAGATATTTAAAAGTTCCGAAGCCGCACCAACATAATACAGATACAGAAACACCGTGGCCCCTTTCTTTGAGATAACTCTGCACTAGTGCGAGCCGCAAATGCCACTTCCAGCTTAGCTGTGCAGAAGAAGAACAACAAGAAGAAGAAATATCTCGAAATATGTCCGTCAGGCCCCTGCCCTTGAGATATATCTGCAAATATCTCGGAAACCAAGCGAGCTATGGCAAAATGTTAAGAGACCTTTTTTGTAGAGAATTATGTTTCCTACAATTTATGTTCTATGATATTTTTTGATCAGAAGCGTAGTTTTCGAGATATATCTAGATATTTAAAAGTTACGAAGCCGCACCAACATAATAGAGATACAGAAACACCGTGGCCCCTTTCTTTGAGATAACTCTGCAATAGTGCGAGCCGCAAATGCCACTTCCAGCTTAGCTGTGCAGAAGAAGAACAACAAGAAGAAGAAATATCTCGAAATATGTCCGTCAGGCCCCTTCCCTTGAGATAAATCTGCAAATATCTCGGAAACGAAGCGAGCTATGGCAAAATGTTAAGAGATCTTTTTTGTAGAGAATTAAGTTTCCTACTTTTTATGTTCTATGATATTTTTTGATCAGATGCGTAGTTCTCGAGATATATCAAGATATTTAAAAGTTCCGAAGCCGCACCAACATAATACAGATACAGAAACACCGTGGCCCCTTTCTTTGAGATAACTCTGCACTAGTGCGAGCCGCAAATGCCACTTCCAGCTTAGCTGTGCAGAAGAAGAACAACAAGAAGAAGAAATATCTCGAAATATGTCCGTCAGGCCCCTTCCCTTGAGATAAATCTGCAAATATCTCGGAAACGAAGCGAGCTATGGCAAAATGTTAAGAGACCTTTTTTGTAGAGAATTAAGTTTCCTACTTTTTATGTTCTATGATATTTTTTGATCAGATGCGTAGTTCTCGAGATATATCAAGATATTTAAAAGTTCCGAAGCCGCACCAACATAATAGAGATACAGAAACACCGTGGCCCCTTTCTTTGAGATAACTCTGCACCAGTGCGAGCCGCAAATGCCACTTCCAGCTTAGCTGTGCAGAAGAAGAACAACAAGAAGAAGAAATATCTCGAAATATGTCCGTCAGGCCCCTTCCCTTGAGATAAATCTGCAAATATCTCGGAAACGAAGCGAGCTATGGCAAAATGTTTAGAGACCTTTCTTGTAGAGAATTAAGTTTCCTACTTTTTATGTAGTATGATATTTTTTGATCAGATGCGTAGTTCTCGAGATATATCGAGATATTTAAAAGTTCCGAAGCCGCACCAACATAATAGAGATACAGAAACACCGTGGCACCTTTCTTTGGGATAACTCTGCACTATTGCGAGCTGCAAATGCCACTTCCAGCTTAGCTGTGCAGAAGAAGAACAACAAGAAGAAGAAATATCTCGAAATATGTCCGTCAGGCCACTTCCCTTGAGATGAATCTGCAAATATCTCGGAAACGAAGCGAGCTATGGCAAAATGTTAAGAGACCTTTTTTGTAGAGAATAATGTTTCCTACAATTTACGCTCTATGATATTTTTTGATCAGAAGCGTAGTTTTCGAGATATATCGAGATATTTAAAAGTTCCGAAGCCGCACCAACATAATAGAGATACAGAAACACCGTGGCCCCTTTCTTTGAGATAACTGTGCACTAGTGCGAGCCGCAAATGCCACTTCCAGCTTAGCTGTGCAGAAGAAGAACAACAAGAAGAAGAAACTTCTCGAAATATGTCCGTCAGGCCCCTTCCCTTGAGATAAATCTGCAAATATCTCGGAAACGAAGCGAGCTATGGCAAAATGTTAAGAGACCTTTTTTGTAGAGAATTAAGTTTCCTACTTTTTATGTTCTATGATATTTTTTGATCAGATGCGTAGTTCTCGAGATATATCAAGATATTTAAAAGTTCCGAAACCGCACCAACATAATAGAGCTACAGAAACACCGTGGCCCCTTTCTTTGAGATAACTCTGCACTATTGCGAGCTGTAAATGCCACTTCCAGCTTAGCTGTGCAGAAGAAGAACAACAAGAAGAAGAAATATCTCGAAATATGTCCGTCAGGCCCCTGCCCTTGAGATATATCTGCAAATATCTCGGAAACCAAGCGAGCTATGGCAAAATGTTAAGAGACCTTTTTTGTAGAGAATTATGTTTCCTACAATTTATGTTCTATGATATTTTTTGATCAGAAGCGTAGTTTTCGAGATATATCGAGATATTTAAAAGTTACGAAGCCGCACCAACATAATAGAGATACAGAAACACCGTGGCCCCTTTCTTTGAGATAACTCTGCAATAGTGCGAGCCGCAAATGCCACTTCCAGCGTAGCTGTGCAGAAGAAGAACAACAAGAAGAAGAAATATTTCGAAATATGTCCGTCAGGCCCCTTCCCTTGAGATAAATCTGCAAATATCTCGGAAACGAAGCGAGCTATGGCAAAATGTTAAGAGAGCTTTTTTGTAGAGAATTAAGTTTCCTACTTTTTATGTTCTATGATATTTTTTGATCAGATGCGTAGTTCTCGAGATATATCAAGATATTTAAAAGTTCCGAAGCCGCACCAACATAATAGAGATACAGAAACACCGTGGCCCCTTTCTTTGAGATAACTCTGCACTATTGCGAGCTGCAAATGCCACTTCCAGCTTAGCTGTGCAGAGGAAGAACAACAAGAAGAAGAAATATCTCGAAATATGTCCGTCAGGCCAGTTCCTTTGAGCTGAATCTGCAAATATCTCGGAAACGAAGCGAGCTATGGCAAAATGATAAGAGACGTTTTTTGTAGAGAATTATGTTTCCTACAATTTATGTTCTATGATATTTTTTGATCAGAAGCGTAGTTTTCGAGATATATCGAGATACTTAAAAGTTCCGAAGCCGCACCAACATATTAGAGATACAGAAACACCGTGGCCCCTTTCTTTGAGATAACTGTGCACTAGTGCGAGCCGCAAATGCCACTTCCAGCTTAGCTGTGCAGAAGAAGAACAACAAGAAGAAGAAATATCTCGAAATATGTCCGTCAGGCCCCTTCCCTTGAGATAAATCTGCAAATATCTCGGAAACCAAGCGAGCTATGGCAAAATGTTAAGAGACCTTTTTTGTAGAGAATTATGTTTCCTACTTTTTATGTTCTATGATATTTTTTGATCAGACGCGTAGTTCTCGAGATATATCAAGATATTTAAAAGTTCCGAAGCCGTACCAACATAATACAGATACAGAAACACCGTGGCCCCTTTCTTTGAGATAACTCTGCACTAGTGCGAGCCGCAAATGCCACTTCCAGCTTAGCTGTGCAGAAGAAGAACAACAAGAAGAAGAAATATCTCGAAATATGTCCGTCAGGCCCCTTCCCTTGAGATAAATCTGCAAATATCTCGGAAACGAAGCGAGCTATGGCAAAATGTTAAGAGACCTTATTTGTAGAGAATTAAGTTTCCTACTTTTTATGTTCTATGATATTTTTTGATCAGATGCGTAGTTCTCGAGATATATCAAGATATTTAAAAGTTCCGAAACCGCACCAACATAATAGAGATACAGAAACACCGTGGCCCCTTTCTTTGAGATAACTCTGCACTATTGCGAGCTGTAAATGCCACTTCCAGCTTAGCTGTGCAGAAGAAGAACAACAAGAAGAAGAAATATCTCGAAATATGTCCGTCAGGCCCCTGCCCTTGAGATATATCTGCAAATATCTCGGAAACGAAGCGAGCTATGGCAAAATGTTGAGAGACCTTTTTTGTAGAGAATTATGTTTCCTACAATTTATGTTCTATGTTATTTTTTGATCAGAAGCGTAGTTTTCGAGATATATCGAGATATTTAAAAGTTCCGAAGCCGCACCAACATAATAGAGATACAGAAACACCGTGGCCCCTTTCTTTGAGATAACTCTGCAATAGTGCGAGCCGCAAATGCCACTTCCAGCTTAGCTGTGCAGAAGAAGAACAACAAGAAGAAGAAATATCTCGAAATATGTCCGTCAGGCCCCTTCCCTTGAGATAAATCTGCAAATATCTCGGAAACGAAGCGAGCTATGGCAAAATGTTAAGAGACCTTTTTTGTAGAGAATTAAGTTTCCTACTTTTTATGTTCTATGATATTTTTTGATCAGATGCGTAGTTCTCGAGATATATCAAGATATTTAAAAGTTCCGAAGCCGCACCAACATAATAGAGATACAGAAACACCGTGGCCCCTTTCTTTGAGATAACTCTGCACTATTGCGAGCTGTAAATGCCACTTCCAGCTTAGCTGTGCAGAAGAAGAACAACAAGAAGAAGAAATATCTCGAAATATGTCCGTCAGGCCCCTGCCCTTGAGATATATCTGCAAATACCTCGGAAACCAAGCGAGCTATGGCAAAATGTTAAGAGACCTTTTTTGTAGAGAATTATGTTTCCTACAATTTATGTTCTATGATATTTTTTGATCAGAAGCGTAGTTTTCGAGATATATCTAGATATTTAAAAGTTACGAAGCCGCACCAACATCATAGAGATACAGAAACACCGCGGCTCCTTTCTTTGAGATAACTCTGCACTATTGCGAGCTGTAAATGCCACTTCCAGCTTAGCTGTGCAGAAGAAGAACAACAAGAAGAAGAAATATCTCGAAATATGTCCGTCAGGCCCCTGCTCTTGAGATATATCTGCAAATATCTCGGAAACCAAGCGAGCTATGGGAAAATGTTAAGAGACCTTTTTTGTAGAGAATTAAGTTTCCTACTTTTTATGTTCTATGATATTTTTTGATCAGATGCGTAGTTCTCGAGATATATCAAGATATTTAAAAGTTCCGAAGCCGCACCAACATAATAGAGATACAGAAACACCGTGGCCCCTTTCTTTGAGATAACTCTGCACTATTGCGAGCTGTAAATGCCACTTCCAGCTTAGCTGTGCAGAAGAAGAACAACAAGAAGAAGAAATATCTCGAAATATGTCCGTCAGGCCACTTCCCTTGAGATGAATCTGCAAATATCTCGGAAACGAAGCGAGCTATGGCAAAATGTTAAGAGACCTTTTTTGTAGAGAATAATGTTTCCTACAATTTACGCTCTATGATATTTTTTGATCAGAAGCGTAGTTTTCGAGATATATCGAGATATTTAAAAGTTCCGAAGCCGCACCAACATAATAGAGATACAGAAACACCGTGGCCCCTTTCTTTGAGATAACTGTGCACTAGTGCGAGCCGCAAATGCCACTTCCAGCTTAGCTGTGCAGAAGAAGAACAACAAGAAGAAGAAACTTCTCGAAATATGTCCGTCAGGCCCCTTCCCTTGAGATAAATCTGCAAATATCTCGGAAACGAAGCGAGCTATGGCAAAATGTTAAGAGACCTTTTTTGTAGAGAATTAAGTTTCCTACTTTTTATGTTCTATGATATTTTTTGATCAGATGCGTAGTTCTCGAGATATATCAAGATATTTAAAAGTTCCGAAACCGCACCAACATAATAGAGCTACAGAAACACCGTGGCCCCTTTCTTTGAGATAACTCTGCACTATTGCGAGCTGTAAATGCCACTTCCAGCTTAGCTGTGCAGAAGAAGAACAACAAGAAGAAGAAATATCTCGAAATATGTCCGTCAGGCCCCTGCCCTTGAGATATATCTGCAAATATCTCGGAAACCAAGCGAGCTATGGCAAAATGTTAAGAGACCTTTTTTGTAGAGAATTATGTTTCCTACAATTTATGTTCTATGATATTTTTTGATCAGAAGCGTAGTTTTCGAGATATATCGAGATATTTAAAAGTTACGAAGCCGCACCAACATAATAGAGATACAGAAACACCGTGGCCCCTTTCTTTGAGATAACTCTGCAATAGTGCGAGCCGCAAATGCCACTTCCAGCGTAGCTGTGCAGAAGAAGAACAACAAGAAGAAGAAATATTTCGAAATATGTCCGTCAGGCCCCTTCCCTTGAGATAAATCTGCAAATATCTCGGAAACGAAGCGAGCTATGGCAAAATGTTAAGAGAGCTTTTTTGTAGAGAATTAAGTTTCCTACTTTTTATGTTCTATGATATTTTTTGATCAGATGCGTAGTTCTCGAGATATATCAAGATATTTAAAAGTTCCGAAGCCGCACCAACATAATAGAGATACAGAAACACCGTGGCCCCTTTCTTTGAGATAACTCTGCACTATTGCGAGCTGCAAATGCCACTTCCAGCTTAGCTGTGCAGAGGAAGAACAACAAGAAGAAGAAATATCTCGAAATATGTCCGTCAGGCCAGTTCCTTTGAGCTGAATCTGCAAATATCTCGGAAACGAAGCGAGCTATGGCAAAATGATAAGAGACGTTTTTTGTAGAGAATTATGTTTCCTACAATTTATGTTCTATGATATTTTTTGATCAGAAGCGTAGTTTTCGAGATATATCGAGATACTTAAAAGTTCCGAAGCCGCACCAACATATTAGAGATACAGAAACACCGTGGCCCCTTTCTTTGAGATAACTGTGCACTAGTGCGAGCCGCAAATGCCACTTCCAGCTTAGCTGTGCAGAAGAAGAACAACAAGAAGAAGAAATATCTCGAAATATGTCCGTCAGGCCCCTTCCCTTGAGATAAATCTGCAAATATCTCGGAAACCAAGCGAGCTATGGCAAAATGTTAAGAGACCTTTTTTGTAGAGAATTATGTTTCCTACTTTTTATGTTCTATGATATTTTTTGATCAGACGCGTAGTTCTCGAGATATATCAAGATATTTAAAAGTTCCGAAGCCGTACCAACATAATACAGATACAGAAACACCGTGGCCCCTTTCTTTGAGATAACTCTGCACTAGTGCGAGCCGCAAATGCCACTTCCAGCTTAGCTGTGCAGAAGAAGAACAACAAGAAGAAGAAATATCTCGAAATATGTCCGTCAGGCCCCTTCCCTTGAGATAAATCTGCAAATATCTCGGAAACGAAGCGAGCTATGGCAAAATGTTAAGAGACCTTATTTGTAGAGAATTAAGTTTCCTACTTTTTATGTTCTATGATATTTTTTGATCAGATGCGTAGTTCTCGAGATATATCAAGATATTTAAAAGTTCCGAAACCGCACCAACATAATAGAGATACAGAAACACCGTGGCCCCTTTCTTTGAGATAACTCTGCACTATTGCGAGCTGTAAATGCCACTTCCAGCTTAGCTGTGCAGAAGAAGAACAACAAGAAGAAGAAATATCTCGAAATATGTCCGTCAGGCCCCTGCCCTTGAGATATATCTGCAAATATCTCGGAAACGAAGCGAGCTATGGCAAAATGTTGAGAGACCTTTTTTGTAGAGAATTATGTTTCCTACAATTTATGTTCTATGTTATTTTTTGATCAGAAGCGTAGTTTTCGAGATATATCGAGATATTTAAAAGTTCCGAAGCCGCACCAACATAATAGAGATACAGAAACACCGTGGCCCCTTTCTTTGAGATAACTCTGCAATAGTGCGAGCCGCAAATGCCACTTCCAGCTTAGCTGTGCAGAAGAAGAACAACAAGAAGAAGAAATATCTCGAAATATGTCCGTCAGGCCCCTTCCCTTGAGATAAATCTGCAAATATCTCGGAAACGAAGCGAGCTATGGCAAAATGTTAAGAGACCTTTTTTGTAGAGAATTAAGTTTCCTACTTTTTATGTTCTATGATATTTTTTGATCAGATGCGTAGTTCTCGAGATATATCAAGATATTTAAAAGTTCCGAAGCCGCACCAACATAATAGAGATACAGAAACACCGTGGCCCCTTTCTTTGAGATAACTCTGCACTATTGCGAGCTGTAAATGCCACTTCCAGCTTAGCTGTGCAGAAGAAGAACAACAAGAAGAAGAAATATCTCGAAATATGTCCGTCAGGCCCCTGCCCTTGAGATATATCTGCAAATACCTCGGAAACCAAGCGAGCTATGGCAAAATGTTAAGAGACCTTTTTTGTAGAGAATTATGTTTCCTACAATTTATGTTCTATGATATTTTTTGATCAGAAGCGTAGTTTTCGAGATATATCTAGATATTTAAAAGTTACGAAGCCGCACCAACATCATAGAGATACAGAAACACCGCGGCTCCTTTCTTTGAGATAACTCTGCACTATTGCGAGCTGTAAATGCCACTTCCAGCTTAGCTGTGCAGAAGAAGAACAACAAGAAGAAGAAATATCTCGAAATATGTCCGTCAGGCCCCTGCTCTTGAGATATATCTGCAAATATCTCGGAAACCAAGCGAGCTATGGGAAAATGTTAAGAGACCTTTTTTGTAGAGAATTAAGTTTCCTACTTTTTATGTTCTATGATATTTTTTGATCAGATGCGTAGTTCTCGAGATATATCAAGATATTTAAAAGTTCCGAAGCCGCACCAACATAATAGAGATACAGAAACACCGTGGCCCCTTTCTTTGAGATAACTCTGCACTATTGCGAGCTGTAAATGCCACTTCCAGCTTAGCTGTGCAGAAGAAGAACAACAAGAAGAAGAAATATCTCGAAATATGTCCGTCAGGCCCCTGCCCTTGAGATATATCTGCAAATATCTCGGAAACGAAGCGAGCTATGGCAAAATGTTGAGAGACCTTTTTTGTAGAGAATTATGTTTCCTACAATTTATGTTCTATGTTATTTTTTGATCAGAAGCGTAGTTTTCGAGATATATCGAGATATTTAAAAGTTCCGAAGCCGCACCAACATAATAGAGATACAGAAACACCGTGGCCCCTTTCTTTGAGATAACTCTGCAATAGTGCGAGCCGCAAATGCCACTTCCAGCTTAGCTGTGCAGAAGAAGAACAACAAGAAGAAGAAATATCTCGAAATATGTCCGTCAGGCCCCTTCCCTTGAGATAAATCTGCAAATATCTCGGAAACGAAGCGAGCTATGGCAAAATGTTAAGAGACCTTTTTTGTAGAGAATTAAGTTTCCTACTTTTTATGTTCTATGATATTTTTTGATCAGATGCGTAGTTCTCGAGATATATCAAGATATTTAAAAGTTCCGAAGCCGCACCAACATAATAGAGATACAGAAACACCGTGGCCCCTTTCTTTGAGATAACTCTGCACTATTGCGAGCTGTAAATGCCACTTCCAGCTTAGCTGTGCAGAAGAAGAACAACAAGAAGAAGAAATATCTCGAAATATGTCCGTCAGGCCCCTGCCCTTGAGATATATCTGCAAATACCTCGGAAACCAAGCGAGCTATGGCAAAATGTTAAGAGACCTTTTTTGTAGAGAATTATGTTTCCTACAATTTATGTTCTATGATATTTTTTGATCAGAAGCGTAGTTTTCGAGATATATCTAGATATTTAAAAGTTACGAAGCCGCACCAACATCATAGAGATACAGAAACACCGCGGCTCCTTTCTTTGAGATAACTCTGCACTATTGCGAGCTGTAAATGCCACTTCCAGCTTAGCTGTGCAGAAGAAGAACAACAAGAAGAAGAAATATCTCGAAATATGTCCGTCAGGCCCCTGCTCTTGAGATATATCTGCAAATATCTCGGAAACCAAGCGAGCTATGGGAAAATGTTAAGAGACCTTTTTTGTAGAGAATTAAGTTTCCTACTTTTTATGTTCTATGATATTTTTTGATCAGATGCGTAGTTCTCGAGATATATCAAGATATTTAAAAGTTCCGAAGCCGCACCAACATAATAGAGATACAGAAACACCGTGGCCCCTTTCTTTGAGATAACTCTGCACTATTGCGAGCTGTAAATGCCACTTCCAGCTTAGCTGTGCAGAAGAAGAACAACAAGAAGAAGAAATATCTCGAAATATGTCCGTCAGGCCCCTGCCCTTGAGATATATCTGCAAATATCTCGGAAACGAAGCGAGCTATGGCGAAATGTTAAGAGACCTTTTTTGTAGAGAATTATGTTTCCTACTTTTTATGTTCTATGATATTTTTTGATCAGACGCGTAGTTCTCGAGATATATCAAGATATTTAAAAGTTCCGAAGCCGCACCAACATAATACAGATACAGAAACACCGTGGCCCCTTTCTTTGAGATAACTCTGCACTAGTGCGAGCCGCAAATGCCACTTCCAGCTTAGCTGTGCAGAAGAAGAACAACAAGAAGAAGAAATATCTCGAAATATGTCCGTCAGGCCCCTTCCCTTGAGATAAATCTGCAAATATCTCGGAAACGACGCGAGCTATGGCAAAATGTTAAAAGACCTTTTTTGTAGAGAATTATGTTTCCTACTTTTTATGTTCTATGATATTTTTTGATCAGACGCGTAGTTCTCGAGATATATCAAGATATTTAAAAGTTCCGAAGCCGCACCAACATAATAGAGATACAGAAACACCGTGGCCCCTTTCTTTGAGATATCTCTGCACTATTGCGAGCTGCAAATGCCACTTCCAGCTTAGCTGTGCAGAAGAAGAACAACAAGACGAAGAAATATCTCGAAATATGTCCGTGAGGCCCCTTCCCTTGAGATAAATCTGCAAATATCTCGGAAACGAAGCGAGCTATGGCAAAATGTTAAGAGACCTTATTTGTAGAGAATTAAGTTTCCTACTTTTTATGTTCTATGATATTTTTTGATCAGATGCGTAGTTCTCGAGATATATCAAGATATTTAAAAGTTCCGAAACCGCACCAACATAATAGAGATACAGAAACACCGTGGCCCCTTTCTTTGAGATATCTCTGCACTATTGCGAGCTGCAAATGCCACTTCCAGCTTAGCTGTGCAGAAGAAGAACAACAAGAAGAAGAAATATCTCGAAATATGTCCGTGAGGCCCCTTCCCTTGAGATAAATCTGCAAATATCTCGGAAACGAAGCGAGCTATGGCAAAATGTTAAGAGACCTTATTTGTAGAGAATTAAGTTTCCTACTTTTTATGTTCTATGATATTTTTTGATCAGATGCGTAGTTCTCGAGATATATCAAGATATTTAAAAGTTCCGAAACCGCACCAACATAATAGAGATACAGAAACACCGTGGCCCCATTCTTTGAGATAACTCTGCACTATTGCGAGCTGTAAATGCCACTTCCAGCTTAGCTGTGCAGGAGAAGAACAACAAGAAGAAGAAATATCTCGAAATATGTCCGTCAGGCCCCTGCCCTTGAGATATATCTGCAAATATCTCGGAAACCAAGCGAGCTATGGCAAAATGTTAAGAGACCTTTTTTGTAGAGAATTATGTTTCCTACTTTTTATGTTCTATGATATTTTTTGATCAGATGCGTAGTTCTCGAGATATATCAAGATATTTAAAAGTTCCGAAGCCGCACCAACATAATACAGATACAGAAACACCGTGGCCCCTTTCTTTGAGATAACTCTGCACTAGTGCGAGCCGCAAATGCCACTTCCAGCTTAGCTGTGCAGAAGAAGAACAACAAGAAGAAGAAATATCTCGAAATATGTCCGTCAGGCCCCTTCCCTTGAGATAAATCTGCAAATATCTCGGAAACGAAGCGAGCTATGGCAAAATGTTAAGAGACCTTATTTGTAGAGAATTAAGTTTCCTACTTTTTATGTTCTATGATATTTTTTGATCAGATGCGTAGTTCTCGAGATATATCAAGATATTTAAAAGTTCCGAAACCGCACCAACATAATAGAGATACAGAAACACCGTGGCCCCTTTCTTTGAGATAACTCTGCACTATTGCGAGCTGTAAATGCCACTTCCAGCTTAGCTGTGCAGAAGAAGAACAACAAGAAGAAGAAATATCTCGAAATATGTCCGTCAGGCCCCTGCCCTTGAGATATATCTGCAAATATCTCGGAAACCAAGCGAGCTATGGCAAAATGTTAAGAGACCTTTTTTGTAGAGAAATATGTTTCCTACAATTTATGTTCTATGATATTTTTTGATCAGAAGCGTAGTTTTCGAGATATATCTAGATATTTAAAAGTTACGAAGCCGCACCAACATAATAGAGATACAGAAACACCGCGGCTCCTTTCTTTGAGATAACTCTGCACTATTGCGAGCTGTAAATGCCACTTCCAGCTTAGCTGTGCAGAAGAAGAACAACAAGAAGAAGAAATATCTCGAAATATGTCCGTCAGGCCCCTGCCCTTGAGATATATCTGCAAATATCTCGGAAACCAAGCGAGCTATGGCAAAATGTTAAGAGACCTTTTTTGTAGAGAATTATGTTTCCTACAATTTATGTTCTATGATATTTTTTGATCAGAAGCGTAGTTTTCGAGATATATCGAGATACTTAAAAGTTCCGAAGCTGCACCAACATATTAGAGATACAGAAACACCGTGGCCCCTTTCTTTGAGATAACTGTGCACTAGTGCGAGCCGCAAATGCCACTTCCAGCTTAGCTGTGCAGAAGAAGAACAACAAGAAGAAGAAACTTCTCGAAGTATGTCCGTTAGGCCCCTTCCCTTGAGATAAATCTGCAAATATCTCGGAAACGAAGCGAGCTATGGCAAAATGTTAAGAGACCTTTTTTGTAGAGAATTAAGTTTCCTACTTTTTATGTTCTATGATATTTTTTGATCAGATGCGTAGTTCTCGAGATATATCAAGATATTTAAAAGTTCCGAAGCCGCACCAACATAATAGAGATACAGAAACACCGTGGCCCCTTTCTTTGAGATAACTCTGCACTATTGCGAGCTGTAAATGCCACTTCCAGCTTAGCTGTGCAGAAGAAGAACAACAAGAAGAAGAAATATCTCGAAATATGTCCGTCAGGCCCCTGCCCTTGAGATATATCTGCAAATATCTCGGAAACGAAGCGAGCTATGGCAAAATGTTGAGAGACCTTTTTTGTAGAGAATTATGTTTCCTACAATTTATGTTCTATGATATTTTTTGATCAGAAGCGTAGTTTTCGAGATATATCGAGATATTTAAAAGTTCCGAAGCCGCACCAACATAATAGAGATACAGAAACACCGTGGCCCCTTTCTTTGAGATAACTCTGCAATAGTGCGAGCCGCAAATGCCACTTCCAGCTTAGCTGTGCAGAAGAAGAACAACAAGAAGAAGAAATATCTCGAAATATGTCCGTCAGGCCCCTTCCCTTGAGATAAATCTGCAAATATCTCGGAAACGAAGCGAGCTATGGCAAAATGTTAAGAGACCTTTTTTGTAGAGAATTAAGTTTCCTACTTTTTATGTTCTATGATATTTTTTGATCAGATGCGTAGTTCTCGAGATATATCAAGATATTTAAAAGTTCCGAAGCCGCACCAACATAATAGAGATACAGAAACACCGTGGCCCCTTTCTTTGAGATAACTCTGCACTAGTGCGAGCCGCAAATGCCACTTCCAGCTTAGCTGTGCAGAAGAAGAACAACAAGAAGAAGAAATATCTCGAAATATGTCCGTCAGGCCCCTTCCCTTGAGATAAATCTGCAAATATCTCGGAAACGAAGCGAGCTATGGCAAAATGTTAAGAGACCTTTTTTGTAGAGAATTAAGTTTCCTACTTTTTATGTTCTATGATATTTTTTGATCAGATGCGTAGTTCTCGAGATATATCAAGATATTTAAAAGTTCCGAAGCCGCACCAACATAATAGAGATACAGAAACACCGTGGCCCCTTTCTTTGAGATAACTCTGCACTATTGCGAGCTGTAAATGCCACTTCCAGCTTAGCTGTGCAGAAGAAGAACAACAAGAAGAAGAAATATCTCGAAATATGTCCGTCAGGCCCCTGCCCTTGAGATATATCTGCAAATACCTCGGAAACCAAGCGAGCTATGGCAAAATGTTAAGAGACCTTTTTTGTAGAGAATTATGTTTCCTACAATTTATGTTCTATGATATTTTTTGATCAGAAGCGTAGTTTTCGAGATATATCTAGATATTTAAAAGTTACGAAGCCGCACCAACATCATAGAGATACAGAAACACCGCGGCTCCTTTCTTTGAGATAACTCTGCACTATTGCGAGCTGTAAATGCCACTTCCAGCTTAGCTGTGCAGAAGAAGAACAACAAGAAGAAGAAATATCTCGAAATATGTCCGTCAGGCCCCTGCTCTTGAGATATATCTGCAAATATCTCGGAAACCAAGCGAGCTATGGGAAAATGTTAAGAGACCTTTTTTGTAGAGAATTAAGTTTCCTACTTTTTATGTTCTATGATATTTTTTGATCAGATGCGTAGTTCTCGAGATATATCAAGATATTTAAAAGTTCCGAAGCCGCACCAACATAATAGAGATACAGAAACACCGTGGCTCTTTTCTTTGAGATAACTCTGCACTATTGCGAGCTGGAAATGCCACTTCCAGTTTAGCTGTGCAGAAGAAGAACAACAAGAAGAAGAAATATCTCGAAATATGTCCGTTAGGCCCCTTCCCTTGAGATAAATCTGCAAATATCTCGGAAACGAAGCGAGCTATGGCAAAATGTTAAGAGACCTTTTTTGTAGAGAATTAAGTTTCCTACTTTTTATGTTCTATGATATTTTTTGATCAGATGCGTAGTTTTCGAGATATATCAAGATACTTAAAAGTTCCGAAGCCGCACCAACATATTAGAGATACAGAAACACCGTGGCCCCTTTCTTTGAGATAACTGTGCACTAGTGCGAGCCGCAAATACCACTTCCAGCTTAGCTGTGCAGAAGAAGAACAACAAGAAGAAGAAATATCTCGAAATATGTCCGTCAGGCCCCTGCCCTTGAGATATATCTGCAAATATCTCGGAAACGAAGCGAGCTATGGCAAAATGCTGAGAGACCTTTTTTGTAGAGAATTATGTTTCCTACAATTTATGTCCTATGATATTTTTTGATCAGAAGCGTAGTTTTCGAGATATATCGAGATATTTAAAAGTTCCGAAGCCGCACCAACATAATAGAGATACAGAAACACCGTGGCCCCTTTCTTTGAGATAACGCTGCAATAGTGCGAGCCGCAAATGCCACTTCCAGCTTAGCTGTGCAGAAGAAGAACAACAAGAAGAAGAAATATCTCGAAATATGTCCGTCAGGCCCCTTCCCTTGAGATAAATCTGCAAATATCTCGGAAACGAAGCGAGCTATGGCAAAATGTTAAGAGACCTTTTTTGTAGAGAATTATGTTTCCTACAATTTATGTTCTATGATATTTTTTGATCAGAAGCATAGTTTTCGAGATATATCGAGATACTTAAAAGTTCCGAAGCTGCACCAACATATTAGAGATACAGAAACACCGTGGCCCCTTTCTTTGAGATAACTGTGCACTAGTGCGAGCCGCAAATGCCACTTCCAGCTTAGCTGTGCAGAAGAAGAACAACAAGAAGAAGAAACTTCTCGAAGTATGTCCGTTAGGCCCCTTCCCTTGAGATAAATCTGCAAATATCTCGGAAACGAAGCGAGCTATGGCAAAATGTTAAGAGACCTTTTTTGTAGAGAATTAAGTTTCCTACTTTTTATGTTCTATGATATTTTTTGATCAGATGCGTAGTTCTCGAGATATATCAAGATATTTAAAAGTTCCGAAGCCGCACCAACATAATAGAGATACAGAAACACCGTGGCCCCTTTCTTTGAGATAACTCTGCACTATTGCGAGCTGTAAATGCCACTTCCAGCTTAGCTGTGCAGAAGAAGAACAACAAGAAGAAGAAATATCTCGAAATATGTCCGTCAGGCCCCTGCCCTTGAGATATATCTGCAAATATCTGGGAAACGAAGCGAGCTATGGCGAAATGTTAAGAGACCTTTTTTGTAGAGAATTATGTTTCCTACTTTTTATGTTCTATGATATTTTTTGATCAGACGCGTAGTTCTCGAGATATATCAAGATATTTAAAAGTTCCGAAGCCGCACCAACATAATACAGATACAGAAACACCGTGGCCCCTTTCTTTGAGATAACTCTGCACTAGTGCGAGCCGCAAATGCCACTTCCAGCTTAGCTGTGCAGAAGAAGAACAACAAGAAGAAGAAATATCTCGAAATATGTCCGTCAGGCCCCTTCCCTTGAGATAAATCTGCAAATATCTCGGAAACGACGCGAGCTATGGCAAAATGTTAAAAGACCTTTTTTGTAGAGAATTATGTTTCCTACTTTTTATGTTCTATGATATTTTTTGATCAGACGCGTAGTTCTCGAGATATATCAAGATATTTAAAAGTTCCGAAGCCGCACCAACATAATAGAGATACAGAAACACCGTGGCCCCTTTCTTTGAGATATCTCTGCACTATTGCGAGCTGCAAATGCCACTTCCAGCTTAGCTGTGCAGAAGAAGAACAACAAGAAGAAGAAATATCTCGAAATATGTCCGTGAGGCCCCTTCCCTTGAGATAAATCTGCAAATATCTCGGAAACGAAGCGAGCTATGGCAAAATGTTAAGAGACCTTATTTGTAGAGAATTAAGTTTCCTACTTTTTATGTTCTATGATATTTTTTGATCAGATGCGTAGTTCTCGAGATATATCAAGATATTTAAAAGTTCCGAAACCGCACCAACATAATAGAGATACAGAAACACCGTGGCCCCTTTCTTTGAGATATCTCTGCACTATTGCGAGCTGCAAATGCCACTTCCAGCTTAGCTGTGCAGAAGAAGAACAACAAGAAGAAGAAATATCTCGAAATATGTCCGTGAGGCCCCTTCCCTTGAGATAAATCTGCAAATATCTCGGAAACGAAGCGAGCTATGGCAAAATGTTAAGAGACCTTATTTGTAGAGAATTAAGTTTCCTACTTTTTATGTTCTATGATATTTTTTGATCAGATGCGTAGTTCTCGAGATATATCAAGATATTTAAAAGTTCCGAAACCGCACCAACATAATAGAGATACAGAAACACCGTGGCCCCATTCTTTGAGATAACTCTGCACTATTGCGAGCTGTAAATGCCACTTCCAGCTTAGCTGTGCAGGAGAAGAACAACAAGAAGAAGAAATATCTCGAAATATGTCCGTCAGGCCCCTGCCCTTGAGATATATCTGCAAATATCTCGGAAACCAAGCGAGCTATGGGAAAATGTTAAGAGACCTTTTTTGTAGAGAATTATGTTTCCTACTTTTTATGTTCTATGATATTTTTTGATCAGATGCGTAGTTCTCGAGATATATCAAGATATTTAAAAGTTCCGAAGCCGCACCAACATAATACAGATACAGAAACACCGTGGCCCCTTTCTTTGAGATAACTCTGCACTAGTGCGAGCCGCAAATGCCACTTCCAGCTTAGCTGTGCAGAAGAAGAACAACAAGAAGAAGAAATATCTCGAAATATGTCCGTCAGGCCCCTTCCCTTGAGATAAATCTGCAAATATCTCGGAAACGAAGCGAGCTATGGCAAAATGTTAAGAGACCTTATTTGTAGAGAATTAAGTTTCCTACTTTTTATGTTCTATGATATTTTTTGATCAGATGCGTAGTTCTCGAGATATATCAAGATATTTAAAAGTTCCGAAACCGCACCAACATAATAGAGATACAGAAACACCGTGGCCCCTTTCTTTGAGATAACTCTGCACTATTGCGAGCTGTAAATGCCACTTCCAGCTTAGCTGTGCAGAAGAAGAACAACAAGAAGAAGAAATATCTCGAAATATGTCCGTCAGGCCCCTGCCCTTGAGATATATCTGCAAATATCTCGGAAACCAAGCGAGCTATGGCAAAATGTTAAGAGACCTTTTTTGTAGAGAAATATGTTTCCTACAATTTATGTTCTATGATATTTTTTGATCAGAAGCGTAGTTTTCCAGATATATCTAGATATTTAAAAGTTACGAAGCCGCACCAACATAATAGAGATACAGAAACACCGCGGCTCCTTTCTTTGAGATAACTCTGCACTATTGCGAGCTGTAAATGCCACTTCCAGCTTAGCTGTGCAGAAGAAGAACAACAAGAAGAAGAAATATCTCGAAATATGTCCGTCAGGCCCCTGCCCTTGAGATATATCTGCAAATATCTCGGAAACCAAGCGAGCTATGGCAAAATGTTAAGAGACCTTTTTTGTAGAGAATTATGTTTCCTACAATTTATGTTCTATGATATTTTTTGATCAGAAGCGTAGTTTTCGAGATATATCGAGATACTTAAAAGTTCCGAAGCTGCACCAACATATTAGAGATACAGAAACACCGTGGCCCCTTTCTTTGAGATAACTGTGCACTAGTGCGAGCCGCAAATGCCACTTCCAGCTTAGCTGTGCAGAAGAAGAACAACAAGAAGAAGAAACTTCTCGAAGTATGTCCGTTAGGCCCCTTCCCTTGAGATAAATCTGCAAATATCTCGGAAACGAAGCGAGCTATGGCAAAATGTTAAGAGACCTTTTTTGTAGAGAATTAAGTTTCCTACTTTTTATGTTCTATGATATTTTTTGATCAGATGCGTAGTTCTCGAGATATATCAAGATATTTAAAAGTTCCGAAGCCGCACCAACATAATAGAGATACAGAAACACCGTGGCCCCTTTCTTTGAGATAACTCTGCACTATTGCGAGCTGTAAATGCCACTTCCAGCTTAGCTGTGCAGAAGAAGAACAACAAGAAGAAGAAATATCTCGAAATATGTCCGTCAGGCCCCTGCCCTTGAGATATATCTGCAAATATCTCGGAAACGAAGCGAGCTATGGCAAAATGTTGAGAGACCTTTTTTGTAGAGAATTATGTTTCCTACAATTTATGTTCTATGTTATTTTTTGATCAGAAGCGTAGTTTTCGAGATATATCGAGATATTTAAAAGTTACGAAGCCGCACCAACATCATAGAGATACAGAAACACCGCGGCTCCTTTCTTTGAGATAACTCTGCACTATTGCGAGCTGTAAATGCCACTTCCAGCTTAGCTGTGCAGAAGAAGAACAACAAGAAGAAGAAATATCTCGAAATATGTCCGTCAGGCCCCTGCTCTTGAGATATATCTGCAAATATCTCGGAAACCAAGCGAGCTATGGGAAAATGTTAAGAGACCTTTTTTGTAGAGAATTAAGTTTCCTACTTTTTATGTTCTATGATATTTTTTGATCAGATGCGTAGTTCTCGAGATATATCAAGATATTTAAAAGTTCCGAAGCCGCACCAACATAATAGAGATACAGAAACACCGTGGCCCCTTTCTTTGAGATAACTCTGCACTATTGCGAGCTGTAAATGCCACTTCCAGCTTAGCTGTGCAGAAGAAGAACAACAAGAAGAAGAAATATCTCGAAATATGTCCGTCAGGCCCCTGCCCTTGAGATATATCTGCAAATATCTCGGAAACGAAGCGAGCTATGGCGAAATGTTAAGAGACCTTTTTTGTAGAGAATTATGTTTCCTACTTTTTATGTTCTATGATATTTTTTGATCAGACGCGTAGTTCTCGAGATATATCAAGATATTTAAAAGTTCCGAAGCCGCACCAACATAATACAGATACAGAAACACCGTGGCCCCTTTCTTTGAGATAACTCTGCACTAGTGCGAGCCGCAAATGCCACTTCCAGCTTAGCTGTGCAGAAGAAGAACAACAAGAAGAAGAAATATCTCGAAATATGTCCGTCAGGCCCCTTCCCTTGAGATAAATCTGCAAATATCTCGGAAACGACGCGAGCTATGGCAAAATGTTAAAAGACCTTTTTTGTAGAGAATTATGTTTCCTACTTTTTATGTTCTATGATATTTTTTGATCAGACGCGTAGTTCTCGAGATATATCAAGATATTTAAAAGTTCCGAAGCCGCACCAACATAATAGAGATACAGAAACACCGTGGCCCCTTTCTTTGAGATATCTCTGCACTATTGCGAGCTGCAAATGCCACTTCCAGCTTAGCTGTGCAGAAGAAGAACAACAAGAAGAAGAAATATCTCGAAATATGTCCGTGAGGCCCCTTCCCTTGAGATAAATCTGCAAATATCTCGGAAACGAAGCGAGCTATGGCAAAATGTTAAGAGACCTTATTTGTAGAGAATTAAGTTTCCTACTTTTTATGTTCTATGATATTTTTTGATCAGATGCGTAGTTCTCGAGATATATCAAGATATTTAAAAGTTCCGAAACCGCACCAACATAATAGAGATACAGAAACACCGTGGCCCCTTTCTTTGAGATATCTTTGCACTATTGCGAGCTGCAAATGCCACTTCCAGCTTAGCTGTGCAGAAGAAGAACAACAAGAAGAAGAAATATCTCGAAATATGTCCGTGAGGCCCCTTCCCTTGAGATAAATCTGCAAATATCTCGGAAACGAAGCGAGCTATGGCAAAATGTTAAGAGACCTTATTTGTAGAGAATTAAGTTTCCTACTTTTTATGTTCTATGATATTTTTTGATCAGATGCGTAGTTCTCGAGATATATCAAGATATTTAAAAGTTCCGAAACCGCACCAACATAATAGAGATACAGAAACACCGTGGCCCCATTCTTTGAGATAACTCTGCACTATTGCGAGCTGTAAATGCCACTTCCAGCTTAGCTGTGCAGGAGAAGAACAACAAGAAGAAGAAATATCTCGAAATATGTCCGTGAGGCCCCTTCCCTTGAGATAAATCTGCAAATATCTCGGAAACGAAGCGAGCTATGGCAAAATGTTAAGAGACCTTATTTGTAGAGAATTAAGTTTCCTACTTTTTATGTTCTATGATATTTTTTGATCAGATGCGTAGTTCTCGAGATATATCAAGATATTTAAAAGTTCCGAAACCGCACCAACATAATAGAGATACAGAAACACCGTGGCCCCTTTCTTTGAGATATCTCTGCACTATTGCGAGCTGCAAATGCCACTTCCAGCTTAGCTGTGCAGAAGAAGAACAACAAGAAGAAGAAATATCTCGAAATATGTCCGTGAGGCCCCTTCCCTTGAGATAAATCTGCAAATATCTCGGAAACGAAGCGAGCTATGGCAAAATGTTAAGAGACCTTATTTGTAGAGAATTAAGTTTCCTACTTTTTATGTTCTATGATATTTTTTGATCAGATGCGTAGTTCTCGAGATATATCAAGATATTTAAAAGTTCCGAAACCGCACCAACATAATAGAGATACAGAAACACCGTGGCCCCATTCTTTGAGATAACTCTGCACTATTGCGAGCTGTAAATGCCACTTCCAGCTTAGCTGTGCAGGAGAAGAACAACAAGAAGAAGAAATATCTCGAAATATGTCCGTCAGGCCCCTGCCCTTGAGATATATCTGCAAATATCTCGGAAACCAAGCGAGCTATGGCAAAATGTTAAGAGACCTTTTTTGTAGAGAATTATGTTTCCTACTTTTTATGTTCTATGATATTTTTTGATCAGATGCGTAGTTCTCGAGATATATCAAGATATTTAAAAGTTCCGAAGCCGCACCAACATAATACAGATACAGAAACACCGTGGCCCCTTTCTTTGAGATAACTCTGCACTAGTGCGAGCCGCAAATGCGACTTCCAGCTTAGCTGTGCAGAAGAAGAACAACAAGAAGAAGAAATATCTCGAAATATGTCCGTCAGGCCCCTTCCCTTGAGATAAATCTGCAAATATCTCGGAAACGAAGCGAGCTATGGCAAAATGTTAAGAGACCTTATTTGTAGAGAATTAAGTTTCCTACTTTTTATGTTCTATGATATTTTTTGATCAGATGCGTAGTTCTCGAGATATATCAAGATATTTAAAAGTTCCGAAACCGCACCAACATAATAGAGATACAGAAACACCGTGGCCCCTTTCTTTGAGATAATTCTGCACTATTGCGAGCTGTAAATGCCACTTCCAGCTTAGCTGTGCAGAAGAAGAACAACAAGAAGAAGAAATATCTCGAAATATGTCCGTCAGGCCCCTGCCCTTGAGATATATCTGCAAATATCTCGGAAACCAAGCGAGCTATGGCAAAATGTTAAGAGACCTTTTTTGTAGAGAAATATGTTTCCTACAATTTATGTTCTATGATATTTTTTGATCAGAAGCGTAGTTTTCGAGATATATCTAGATATTTAAAAGTTACGAAGCCGCACCAACATAATAGAGATACAGAAACACCGCGGCTCCTTTCTTTGAGATAACTCTGCACTATTGCGAGCTGTAAATGCCACTTCCAGCTTAGCTGTGCAGAAGAAGAACAACAAGAAGAAGAAATATCTCGAAATATGTCCGTCAGGCCCCTGCCCTTGAGATATATCTGCAAATATCTCGGAAACCAAGCGAGCTATGGCAAAATGTTAAGAGACCTTTTTTGTAGAGAATTATGTTTCCTACAATTTATGTTCTATGATATTTTTTGATCAGAAGCGTAGTTTTCGAGATATATCGAGATACTTAAAAGTTCCGAAGCTGCACCAACATATTAGAGATACAGAAACACCGTGGCCCCTTTCTTTGAGATAACTGTGCACTAGTGCGAGCCGCAAATGCCACTTCCAGCTTAGCTGTGCAGAAGAAGAACAACAAGAAGAAGAAACTTCTCGAAGTATGTCCGTTAGGCCCCTTCCCTTGAGATAAATCTGCAAATATCTCGGAAACGAAGCGAGCTATGGCAAAATGTTAAGAGACCTTTTTTGTAGAGAATTAAGTTTCCTACTTTTTATGTTCTATGATATTTTTTGATCAGATGCGTAGTTCTCGAGATATATCAAGATATTTAAAAGTTCCGAAGCCGCACCAACATAATAGATACAGAAACACCGTGGCCCCTTTCTTTGAGATAACTCTGCACTATTGCGAGCTGTAAATGCCACTTCCAGCTTAGCTGTGCAGAAGAAGAACAACAAGAAGAAGAAATATCTCGAAATATGTCCGTCAGGCCCCTGCCCTTGAGATATATCTGCAAATATCTCGGAAACGAAGCGAGCTATGGCAAAATGTTGAGAGACCTTTTTTGTAGAGAATTATGTTTCCTACAATTTATGTTCTATGATATTTTTTGATCAGAAGCGTAGTTTTCGAGATATATCGAGATATTTAAAAGTTCCGAAGCCGCACCAACATAATAGAGATACAGAAACACCGTGGCCCCTTTCTTTGAGATAACTCTGCAATAGTGCGAGCCGCAAATGCCACTTCCAGCTTAGCTGTGCAGAAGAAGAACAACAAGAAGAAGAAATATCTCGAAATATGTCCGTCAGGCCCCTTCCCTTGAGATAAATCTGCAAATATCTCGGAAACGAAGCGAGCTATGGCAAAATGTTAAGAGACCTTTTTTGTAGAGAATTAAGTTTCCTACTTTTTATGTTCTATGATATTTTTTGATCAGATGCGTAGTTCTCGAGATATATCAAGATATTTAAAAGTTCCGAAGCCGCACCAACATAATAGAGATACAGAAACACCGTGGCCCCTTTCTTTGAGATAACTCTGCACTAGTGCGAGCCGCAAATGCCACTTCCAGCTTAGCTGTGCAGAAGAAGAACAACAAGAAGAAGAAATATCTCGAAATATGTCCGTCAGGCCCCTTCCCTTGAGATAAATCTGCAAATATCTCGGAAACGAAGCGAGCTATGGCAAAATGTTAAGAGACCTTTTTTGTAGAGAATTAAGTTTCCTACTTTTTATGTTCTATGATATTTTTTGATCAGATGCGTAGTTCTCGAGATATATCAAGATATTTAAAAGTTCCGAAGCCGCACCAACATAATAGAGATACAGAAACACCGTGGCCCCTTTCTTTGAGATAACTCTGCACTATTGCGAGCTGTAAATGCCACTTCCAGCTTAGCTGTGCAGAAGAAGAACAACAAGAAGAAGAAATATCTCGAAATATGTCCGTCAGGCCCCTGCCCTTGAGATATATCTGCAAATACCTCGGAAACCAAGCGAGCTATGGCAAAATGTTAAGAGACCTTTTTTGTAGAGAATTATGTTTCCTACAATTTATGTTCTATGATATTTTTTGATCAGAAGCGTAGTTTTCGAGATATATCTAGATATTTAAAAGTTACGAAGCCGCACCAACATCATAGAGATACAGAAACACCGCGGCTCCTTTCTTTGAGATAACTCTGCACTATTGCGAGCTGTAAATGCCACTTCCAGCTTAGCTGTGCAGAAGAAGAACAACAAGAAGAAGAAATATCTCGAAATATGTCCGTCAGGCCCCTGCTCTTGAGATATATCTGCAAATATCTCGGAAACCAAGCGAGCTATGGGAAAATGTTAAGAGACCTTTTTTGTAGAGAATTAAGTTTCCTACTTTTTATGTTCTATGATATTTTTTGATCAGATGCGTAGTTCTCGAGATATATCAAGATATTTAAAAGTTCCGAAGCCGCACCAACATAATAGAGATACAGAAACACCGTGGCTCTTTTCTTTGAGATAACTCTGCACTATTGCGAGCTGGAAATGCCACTTCCAGTTTAGCTGTGCAGAAGAAGAACAACAAGAAGAAGAAATATCTCGAAATATGTCCGTTAGGCCCCTTCCCTTGAGATAAATCTGCAAATATCTCGGAAACGAAGCGAGCTATGGCAAAATGTTAAGAGACCTTTTTTGTAGAGAATTAAGTTTCCTACTTTTTATGTTCTATGATATTTTTTGATCAGATGCGTAGTTTTCGAGATATATCAAGATACTTAAAAGTTCCGAAGCCGCACCAACATATTAGAGATACAGAAACACCGTGGCCCCTTTCTTTGAGATAACTGTGCACTAGTGCGAGCCGCAAATACCACTTCCAGCTTAGCTGTGCAGAAGAAGAACAACAAGAAGAAGAAATATCTCGAAATATGTCCGTCAGGCCCCTGCCCTTGAGATATATCTGCAAATATCTCGGAAACGAAGCGAGCTATGGCAAAATGCTGAGACACCTTTTTTGTAGAGAATTATGTTTCCTACAATTTATGTTCTATGATATTTTTTGATCAGAAGCGTAGTTTTCGAGATATATCGAGATATTTAAAAGTTCCGAAGCCGCACCAACATAATAGAGATACAGAAACACCGTGGCCCCTTTCTTTGAGATAACGCTGCAATAGTGCGAGCCGCAAATGCCACTTCCAGCTTAGCTGTGCAGAAGAAGAACAACAAGAAGAAGAAATATCTCGAAATATGTCCGTCAGGCCCCTTCCCTTGAGATAAATCTGCAAATATCTCGGAAACGAAGCGAGCTATGGCAAAATGTTAAGAGACCTTTTTTGTAGAGAATTAACTTTCCTACTTTTTATGTTCTATGATATTTTTTGATCAGATGCGTAGTTCTCGAGATATATCAAGATATTTAAAAGTTCCGAAGCCGCACCAAAATAATAGAGATACAGAAACACCGTGGCCCCTTTCTTTGAGATAACTCTGCACTAGTGCGATCCGCAAATGCCACTTCCAGCTTAGCTGTGCAGAAGAAGAACAACAAGAAGAAGAAATATCTCGAAATATGTCCGTCAGGCCCCTTCCCTTGAGATAAATCTGCAAATATCTCGGAAACGAAGCGAGCTATGGCAAAATGTTAAGAGACCTTTTTTGTAGAGAATTAAGTTTCCTACTTTTTATGTTCTATGATATTTTTTGATCAGATGCGTAGTTCTCGAGATATATCAAGATATTTAAAAGTTCCGAAGCCGCACCAACATAATAGAGATACAGAAACACCGTGGCTCCTTTCTTTGAGATAACTCTGCACTATTGCGAGCTGGAAATGCCACTTCCAGTTTAGCTGTGCAGAAGAAGAACAACAAGAAGAAGAAATATCTCGAAATATGTCCGTTAGGCCCCTTCCCTTGAGATAAATCTGCAAATATCTCGGAAACGAAGCGAGGTATGGCAAAATGTTGAGAGACCTTTTTTGTAGAGAATTAAGTTTCCTACTTTTTATGTTCTATGATATTTTTTGATCAGATGCGTAGTTCTCGAGATATATCAAGATATTTAAAAGTTCCGAAGCCGCACCAACATAATAGAGATACAGAAACACCGTGGCCCCTTTCTTTGAGATAACTCTGCACTAGTGCGAGCCGCAAATGCCACTTCCAGCTTAACTGTGCAGAAGAAGAACAACAAGAAGAAGAAATATCTCGAAATATGTCCGTCAGGCCCCTTCCCTTGAGATAAATCTGCAAATATCTCGGAAACGAAGCGAGCTATGGCAAAATGTTAAGAGACCTTTTTTGTAGAGAATTATGTTTCCTACTTTTTATGTTCTATGATATTTTTTGATCAGATGCGTAGTTCTCGAGATATATCAAGATATTTAAAAGTTCCGAAGCCGCACCAACATAATAGAGATACAGAAACACCGTGGCCCCTTTCTTTGAGATAACTCTGCACTATTGCGAGCTGTAAATGCCACTTCCAGCTTAGCTGTGCAGAAGAAGAACAACAAGAAGAAGAAATATCTCGAAATATGTCCGTCAGGCCCCTGCCCTTGAGATATATCTGCAAATACCTCGGAAACCAAGCGAGCTATGGCAAAATGTTAAGAGACCTTTTTTGTAGAGAATTATGTTTCCTACAATTTATGTTCTATGATATTTTTTGATCAGAAGCGTAGTTTTCGAGATATATCTAGATATTTAAAAGTTACGAAGCCGCACCAACATAATAGAGATACAGAAACACCGCGGCTCCTTTCTTTGAGATAACTCTGCACTATTGCGAGCTGTAAATGCCACTTCCAGCTTAGCTGTGCAGAAGAAGAACAACAAGAAGAAGAAATATCTCGAAATATGTCCGTCAGGCCCCTGCTCTTGAGATATATCTGCAAATATCTCGGAAACCAAGCGAGCTATGGCAAAATGTTAAGAGACCTTTTTTGTAGAGAATTAAGTTTCCTACTTTTTATGTTCTATGATATTTTTTGATCAGATGCGTAGTTCTCGAGATATATCAAGATATTTAAAAGTTCCGAAACCGCACCAACATAATAGAGATACAGAAACACCGTGGCCCCATTCTTTGAGATAACTCTGCACTATTGCGAGCTGTAAATGCCACTTCCAGCTTAGCTGTGCAGGAGAAGAACAACAAGAAGAAGAAATATCTCGAAATATGTCCGTCAGGCCCCTGCCCTTGAGATATATCTGCAAATATCTCGGAAACCAAGCGAGCTATGGCAAAATGTTAAGAGACCTTTTTTGTAGAGAATTATGTTTCCTACTTTTTATGTTCTATGATATTTTTTGATCAGATGCGTAGTTCTCGAGATATATCAAGATATTTAAAAGTTCCGAAGCCGCACCAACATAATACAGATACAGAAACACCGTGGCCCCTTTCTTTGAGATAACTCTGCACTAGTGCGAGCCGCAAATGCCACTTCCAGCTTAGCTGTGCAGAAGAAGAACAACAAGAAGAAGAAATATCTCGAAATATGTCCGTCAGGCCCCTTCCCTTGAGATAAATCTGCAAATATCTCGGAAACGAAGCGAGCTATGGCAAAATGTTAAGAGACCTTTTTTGTAGAGAATTATGTTTCCTACTTTTTATGTTCTATGATATTTTTTGATCAGATGCGTAGTTCTCGAGATATATCAAGATATTTAAAAGTTCCGAAGCCGCACCAACATAATAGAGATACAGAAACACCGTGGCCCCTTTCTTTGAGATAACTCTGCACTATTGCGAGCTGTAAATGCCACTTCCAGCTTAGCTGTGCAGAAGAAGAACAACAAGAAGAAGAAATATCTCGAAATATGTCCGTCAGGCCCCTGCCCTTGAGATATATCTGCAAATACCTCGGAAACCAAGCGAGCTATGGCAAAATGTTAAGAGACCTTTTTTGTAGAGAATTATGTTTCCTACAATTTATGTTCTATGATATTTTTTGATCAGAAGCGTAGTTTTCGAGATATATCTAGATATTTAAAAGTTACGAAGCCGCACCAACATAATAGAGATACAGAAACACCGCGGCTCCTTTCTTTGAGATAACTCTGCACTATTGCGAGCTGTAAATGCCACTTCCAGCTTAGCTGTGCAGAAGAAGAACAACAAGAAGAAGAAATATCTCGAAATATGTCCGTCAGGCCCCTGCTCTTGAGATATATCTGCAAATATCTCGGAAACCAAGCGAGCTATGGCAAAATGTTAAGAGACCTTTTTTGTAGAGAATTAAGTTTCCTACTTTTTATGTTCTATGATATTTTTTGATCAGATGCGTAGTTCTCGAGATATATCAAGATATTTAAAAGTTCCGAAACCGCACCAACATAATAGAGATACAGAAACACCGTGGCCCCATTCTTTGAGATAACTCTGCACTATTGCGAGCTGTAAATGCCACTTCCAGCTTAGCTGTGCAGGAGAAGAACAACAAGAAGAAGAAATATCTCGAAATATGTCCGTCAGGCCCCTGCCCTTGAGATATATCTGCAAATATCTCGGAAACCAAGCGAGCTATGGCAAAATGTTAAGAGACCTTTTTTGTAGAGAATTATGTTTCCTACTTTTTATGTTCTATGATATTTTTTGATCAGATGCGTAGTTCTCGAGATATATCAAGATATTTAAAAGTTCCGAAGCCGCACCAACATAATACAGATACAGAAACACCGTGGCCCCTTTCTTTGAGATAACTCTGCACTAGTGCGAGCCGCAAATGCCACTTCCAGCTTAGCTGTGCAGAAGAAGAACAACAAGAAGAAGAAATATCTCGAAATATGTCCGTCAGGCCCCTTCCCTTGAGATAAATCTGCAAATATCTCGGAAACGAAGCGAGCTATGGCAAAATGTTAAGAGACCTTATTTGTAGAGAATTAAGTTTCCTACTTTTTATGTTCTATGATATTTTTTGATCAGATGCGTAGTTCTCGAGATATATCAAGATATTTAAAAGTTCCGAAACCGCACCAACATAATAGAGATACAGAAACACCGTGGCCCCTTTCTTTGAGATAACTCTGCACTATTGCGAGCTGTAAATGCCACTTCCAGCTTAGCTGTGCAGAAGAAGAACAACAAGAAGAAGAAATATCTCGAAATATGTCCGTCAGGCCCCTGCCCTTGAGATATATCTGCAAATATCTCGGAAACCAAGCGAGCTATGGCAAAATGTTAAGAGACCTTTTTTGTAGAGAATTATGTTTCCTACAATTTATGTTCTATGATATTTTTTGATCAGAAGCGTAGTTTTCGAGATATATCTAGATATTTAAAAGTTACGAAGCCGCACCAACATAATAGATACAGAAACACCGCGGCTCCTTTCTTTGAGATAACTCTGCACTATTGCGAGCTGTAAATGCCACTTCCAGCTTAGCTGTGCAGAAGAAGAACAACAAGAAGAAGAAATATCTCGAAATATGTCCGTCAGGCCCCTGCCCTTGAGATATACCTGCAAATATATCGGAAACCAAGCGAGCTATGGCAAAATGTTAAGAGACCTTTTTTGTAGAGAATTATGTTTCCTACAATTTATGTTCTATGATATTTTTTGATCAGAAGCGTAGTTTTCGAGATATATCGAGATACTTAAAAGTTCCGAAGCTGCACCAACATATTAGAGATACAGAAACACCGTAGCCCCTTTCTTTGAGATAACTGTGCACTAGTGCGAGCCGCAAATGCCACTTCCAGCTTAGCTGTGCAGAAGAAGAACAACAAGAAGAAGAAACTTCTCGAAGTATGTCCGTTAGGCCCCTTCCCTTGAGATAAATCTGCAAATATCTCGGAAACGAAGCGAGCTATGGCAAAATGTTAAGAGACCTTTTTTGTAGAGAATTAAGTTTCCTACTTTTTATGTTCTATGATATTTTTTGATCAGATGCGTAGTTCTCGAGATATATCAAGATATTTAAAAGTTCCGAAGCCGCACCAACATAATACAGATACAGAAACACCGTGGCCCCTTTCTTTGAGATAACTCTGCACTAGTGCGAGCCGCAAATGCCACTTCCAGCTTAGCTGTGCAGAAGAAGAACAACAAGAAGAAGAAATATCTCGAAATATGTCCGTCAGGCCCCTTCCCTTGAGATAAATCTGCAAATATCTCGGAAACGAAGCGAGCTATGGCAAAATGTTAAGAGACCTTTTTTGTAGAGAATTAAGTTTCCTACTTTTTATGTTCTATGATATTTTTTGATCAGATGCGTAGTTCTCGAGATATATCAAGATATTTAAAAGTTCCGAAGCCGCACCAACATAATAGAGATACAGAAACACCGTGGCCCCTTTCTTTGAGATAACTCTGCACTATTGCGAGCTGTAAATGCCACTTCCAGCTTAGCTGTGCAGAAGAAGAACAACAAGAAGAAGAAATATCTCGAAATATGTCCGTCAGGCCCCTGCCCTTGAGATATATCTGCAAATACCTCGGAAACCAAGCGAGCTATGGCAAAATGTTAAGAGACCTTTTTTGTAGAGAATTATGTTTCCTACAATTTATGTTCTATGATATTTTTTGATCAGAAGCGTAGTTTTCGAGATATATCTAGATATTTAAAAGTTACGAAGCCGCACCAACATAATAGAGATACAGAAACACCGCGGCTCCTTTCTTTGAGATAACTCTGCACTATTGCGAGCTGTAAATGCCACTTCCAGCTTAGCTGTGCAGAAGAAGAACAACAAGAAGAAGAAATATCTCGAAATATGTCCGTCAGGCCCCTGCTCTTGAGATATATCTGCAAATATCTCGGAAACCAAGCGAGCTATGGCAAAATGTTAAGAGACCTTTTTTGTAGAGAATTAAGTTTCCTACTTTTTATGTTCTATGATATTTTTTGATCAGATGCGTAGTTCTCGAGATATATCAAGATATTTAAAAGTTCCGAAGCCGCACCAACATAATAGAGATACAGAAACACCGTGGCTCCTTTCTTTGAGATAACTCTGCACTATTGCGAGCTGGAAATGCCACTTCGAGTTTAGCTGTGCAGAAGAAGAACAACAAGAAGAAGAAATATCTTGAAATATGTCCGTTAGGCCCCTTCCCTTGAGATAAATCTGCAAATATCTCGGAAACGAAGCGAGCTATGGCAAAATGTTAAGAGACCTTTTTTGTAGAGAATTAAGTTTCCTACTTTTTATGCTCTATGATATTTTTTGATCAGATGCGTAGTTTTCGAGATATATCAAGATACTTAAAAGTTCCGAAGCCGCACCAACATATTAGAGATACAGAAACACCGTGGCCCCTTTCTTTGAGATAACTGTGCACTAGTGCGAGCCGCAAATGCCACTTCCAGCTTAGCTGTGCAGAAGAAGAACAACAAGAAGAAGAAATATCTCGAAATATGTCCGTCAGGCCCCTGCCCTTGAGATATATCTGCAAATATCTCGGAAACGAAGCGAGCTATGGCAAAATGTTGAGAGACCTTTTTTGTAGAGAATTAAGTTTCCTACTTTTTATGTTCTATGATATTTTTTGATCAGATGCGTAGTTCTCGAGATATATCAAGATATTTAAAAGTTCCGAAGCCGCACCAACATAATAGAGATACAGAAACACCGTGGCCCCTTTCGTTGAGATAACTCTGCACTATTGCGAGCTGTAAATGCCACTTCCAGCTTAGCTGTGCAGAAGAAGAACAACAAGAGGGAGAAATATCTCGAAATATGTCCGTCAGGGCCCTTCCCTTGAGATAAATCTGCAAATATCTCGGAAACGAAGCGAGCTATGGCAAAATGTTAAGAGACCTTTTTTGTAGAGAATTATGTTTCCTACAATTTATGTTCTATGATATTCTTTGATCAGATGCGTAGTTCTCGAGATATATCAAGATATTTAAAAGTTCCGAAGCCGCACCAACATAATAGAGATACAGAAACACCGTGGCCCCTTTCTTTGAGATAACTCTGCACTATTGCGAGCTGCAAATGCCACTTCCAGCTTAGCTGTGCAGAAGAAGAACATCAAGAAGAAGAAATATCTCGATTAATGTCCGTCAGGCCCCTTCCCTTGAGATAAATCTGCAAATATCTCGGAAACGAAGAGGGCTATGGCAAAATGTTAAGAGACCTTTTTTGTAGAGAATTAAGTTTCCTACTTTTTATGTTCTATGATATTTTTTTATCTGATGCGTAGTTCTCGAGATATATCAAGATATTTAAAAGTTCCGAAGCCGCACCAACATAATAGAGATACAGAAACACCGTGGCCCCTTTCTTTGACATAACTCTGCACTATTGCGAGCTGTAAATGCCACTTCCAGCTTAGCTGTGCAGAAGAAGAACAACAAGAAGAAGAAATATCTCGAAATATGTCCGTCAGGCCCCTTCCCTTGAGATATATCTGCAAATATCTCGGAAACGAAGCTAGCTATGGCAAAATGTTAAGAGACCTTTTTTGTAGAGAATTACGTTTCCTACAATTTATGTTCTATGATATTTTTTGATCAGAAGCGTAGTTTTCGAGATATATCGAGATATTTAAGAGTTCCGAAGCCGCACCAACATAATAGAGATACAGAAACACCGTGGCCCCTTTCTTTGAGATAACTCTGCGCTAGTGCGAGCCGCAAATGCCACTTCCAGCTTAGCTGTGCAGAACAAGAACAACAAGAAGAAGAAATATCTCGAAATATGTCCGTCAGGCCCCTTCCCTTGAGATAAATCTGCAAATATCTCGGAAACGAAGCGAGCTATGGCAAAATGTTAAGAGACCTTTTTTGTAGAGAATTAAGTTTCCTACTTTTTATGTTCTATGATATTTTTTGATCAGATGCGTAGTTCTCGAGATATATCAAGATATTTAAAAGTTCCGAAGCCGCACCAACATAATAGAGATACAGAAACACCGTGGCCCCTTTCTTTGAGATAACTCTGCACTATTGCGAGCTGCAAATGCCACTTCCAGCTTAGCTGTGCAGAGGAAGAACAACAAGAAGAAGAAATATCTCGAAATATGTCCGTCAGGCCAGTTCCTTTGAGCTGAATCGGCAAATATCTCGGAAACGAAGCGAGCTATGGCAAAATGTTAAGAGACGTTTTTTGTAGAGAATTATGTTTCCTACAATTTAAGTTCTATGATATTTTTTGATCAGAAGCGTAGTTTTCGAGATATATCGAGATATTTAAAAGTTCCGAAGCCGCACCAACATAATAGGGATACAGAAACACCGTGACCCCTTTCTTTGAGATAACTCTGCACTAGTGCGAGCCGCAAATGCCACTTCCAGCTTAGCTGTGCAGAAGAAGAACAACAAGAAGAAGAAATATCTCGAAATATGTCCGTCAGGCCAGTTCCTTTGAGCTGAATCGGCAAATATCTCGGAAACGAAGCGAGCTATGGCAAAATGTTAAGAGACGTTTTTTGTAGAGAATTATGTTTCCTACAATTTAAGTTCTATGATATTTTTTGATCAGAAGCGTAGTTTTCGAGATATATCGAGATATTTAAAAGTTCCGAAGCCGCACCAACATAATAGGGATACAGAAACACCGTGGCCCCTTTCTTTGAGATAACTCTGCACTAGTGCGAGCCGCAAATGCCACTTCCAGCTTAGCTGTGCAGAAGAAGAACAACAAGAAGAAGAAATATCTCGAAATATGTCCGTCAGGCCCCTTCCCTTGAGATAAATCTGCAAATATCTCGGAAACGAAGCGAGCTATGGCAAAATGTTAAGAGACCTTTTTTGTAGAGAATTAACTTTCCTACTTTTTATGTTCTATGATATTTTTTGATCAGATGCGTAGTTCTCGAGATATATCAAGATATTTAAAAGTTCCGAAGCCGCACCAACATAATAGAGATACAGAAACACCGTGGCCCCTTTCTTTGAGATAACTCTGCACTAGTGCGATCCGCAAATGCCACTTCCAGCTTAGCTGTGCAGAAGAAGAACAACAAGAAGAAGAAATATCTCGAAATATGTCCGTCAGGCCCCTTCCCTTGAGATAAATCTGCAAATATCTCGGAAACGAAGCGAGCTATGGCAAAATGTTAAGAGACCTTTTTTGTAGAGAATTAAGTTTCCTACTTTTTATGTTCTATGATATTTTTTGATCAGATGCGTAGTTCTCGAGATATATCAAGATATTTAAAAGCTCCGAAGCCGCACCAACATAATAGAGATACAGAAACACCGTGGCTCCTTTCTTTGAGATAACTCTGCACTATTGCGAGCTGGAAATGCCACTTCCAGTTTAGCTGTGCAGAAGAAGAACAGCAAGAAGAAGAAATATCTCGAAATATGTCCGTTAGGCCCCTTCCCTTGAGATAAATCTGCAAATATCTCGGAAACTAAGCGAGCTATGGCGAAATGTTAAGAGACCTTTTTTGTAGAGAATTAAGTTTCCTACTTTTTATGTTCTATGATATTTTTTGATCAGATGCGTAGTTCTCGAGATATATCAAGATATTTAAAAGTTCCGAAGCCGCACCAACATAATACAGATACAGAAACACCGTGGCCCCTTTCTTTGAGATAACTCTGCACTAGTGCGAGCCGCAAATGCCACTTCCAGCTTAGCTGTGCAGAAGAAGAACAACAAGAAGAAGAAATATCTCGAAATATGTCCGTCAGGCCCCTTCCCTTGAGATAAATCTGCAAATATCTCGGAAACGAAGCGAGGTATGGCAAAATGTTGAGAGACCTTTTTTGTAGAGAATTAAGTTTCCTACTTTTTATGTTCTATGATATTTTTTGATCAGATGCGTAGTTCTCGAGATATATCAAGATATTTAAAAGTTCCGAAGCCGCACCAACATAATAGAGATACAGAAACACCGTGGCCCCTTTCTTTGAGATAACTCTGCACTAGTGCGAGCCGCAAATGCCACTTCCAGCTTAGCTGTGCAGAAGGAGAACAACAAGAAGAAGAAATATCTCGAAATATGTCCGTCAGGCCCCTTCCCTTGAGATAAATCTGCAAATATCTCGGAAACGAAGCGAGCTATGGCAAAATGTTAAGAGACCTTTTTTGTAGAGAATTAAGTTTCCTTCTTTTTATGTTCTATGATATTTTTTGATCAGATGCGTAGTTCTCGAGATATATCAAGATATTTAAAAGTTCCGAAGCCGCACCAACATAATAGAGATACAGAAACACCGTGGCCCCTTTCTTTGAGATAACTCTGCACTATTGCGAGCTGTAAATGCCACTTCCAGCTTAGCTGTGCAGAAGAAGAACAACAAGAAGAAGAAATATCTCGAAATATGTCCGTCAGGCCCCTGCCCTTGAGATATATCTGCAAATACCTCGGAAACCAAGCGAGCTATGGCAAAATGTTAAGAGACCTTTTTTGTAGAGAATTATGTTTCCTACAATTTATGTTCTATGATATTTTTTGATCAGAAGCGTAGTTTTCGAGATATATCTAGATATTTAAAAGTTACGAAGCCGCACCAACATAATAGAGATACAGAAACACCGCGGCTCCTTTCTTTGAGATAACTCTGCACTATTGCGAGCTGTAAATGCCACTTCCAGCTTAGCTGTGCAGAAGAAGAACAACAAGAAGAAGAAATATCTCGAAATATGTCCGTCAGGCCCCTGCTCTTGAGATATATCTGCAAATATCTCGGAAACCAAGCGAGCTATGGCAAAATGTTAAGAGACCTTTTTTGTAGAGAATTAAGTTTCCTACTTTTTACGTTCTATGATATTTTTTGATCAGATGCGTAGTTCTCGAGATATATCAAGATATTTAAAAGTTCCGAAGCCGCACCAACATAATAGAGATACAGAAACACCGTGGCCCCTTTCTTTGAGATAACTCTGCACTAGTGCGAGCCGCAAATGCCACTTCCAGCTTAGCTGTGCAGAAGAAGAACAACAAGAAGAAGAAATATCTCGAAATATGTCCGTCAGGCCCCTTCCCTTGAGATAAATCTGCAAATATCTCGGAAACGAAGCGAGCTATGGCAAAATGTTAAGAGACCTTTTTTGTAGAGAATTAAGTTTCCTACTTTTTATGTTCTATGATATTTTTTGATCAGATGCGTAGTTCTCGAGATATATCAAGATATTTAAAAGTTCCGAAGCCGCACCAACATAATAGAGATACAGAAACACCGTGGCCCCTTTCTTTGAGATAACTCTGCACTATTGCGAGCTGTAAATGCCACTTCCAGCTTAGCTGTGCAGAAGAAGAACAACAAGAAGAAGAAATATCTCGAAATATGTCCGTCAGGACCCTGCCCTTGAGATATATCTGCAAATACCTCGGAAACCAAGCGAGCTATGGCAAAATGTTAAGAGACCTTTTTTGTAGAGAATTATGTTTCCTACAATTTATGTTCTATGATATTTTTTGATCAGAAGCGTAGTTTTCGAGATATATCTAGATATTTAAAAGTTACGAAGCCGCACCAACATAATAGAGATACAGAAACACCGCGGCTCCTTTCTTTGAGATAACTCTGCACTATTGCGAGCTGTAAATGCCACTTCCAGCTTAGCTGTGCAGAAGAAGAACAACAAGAAGAAGAAATATCTCGAAATATGTCCGTCAGGCCCCTGCTCTTGAGATATATCTGCAAATATCTCGGAAACCAAGCGAGCTATGGCAAAATGTTAAGAGACCTTTTTTGTAGAGAATTAAGTTTCCTACTTTTTATGTTCTATGATATTTTTTGATCAGATGCGTAGTTCTCGAGATATATCAAGATATTTAAAAGTTCCGAAGCCGCACCAACATAATAGAGATACAGAAACACCGTGGCTCCTTTCTTTGAGATAACTCTGCACTATTGCGAGCTGGAAATGCCACTTCCAGTTTAGCTGTGCAGAAGAAGAACAACAAGAAGAAGAAATATCTCGAAATATGTCCGTTAGGCCCCTTCCCTTGAGATAAATCTGCAAATATCTCGGAAACGAAGCGAGCTATGGCAAAATGTTAAGAGACCTTTTTTGTAGAGAATTAAGTTTCCTACTTTTTATGCTCTATGATATTTTTTGATCAGATGCGTAGTTTTCGAGATATATCAAGATACTTAAAAGTTCCGAAGCCGCACCAACATATTAGAGATACAGAAACACCGTGGCCCCTTTCTTTGAGATAACTGTGCACTAGTGCGAGCCGCAAATGCCACTTCCAGCTTAGCTGTGCAGAAGAAGAACAACAAGAAGAAGAAATATCTCGAAATATGTCCGTCAGGCCCCTGCCCTTGAGATATATCTGCAAATATCTCGGAAACGAAGCGAGCTATGGCAAAATGTTGAGAGACCTTTTTTGTAGAGAATTAAGTTTCCTACTTTTTATGTTCTATGATATTTTTTTATCTGATGCGTAGTTCTCGAGATATATCAAGATATTTAAAAGTTCCGAAGCCGCACCAACATAATAGAGATACAGAAACACCGTGGCCCCTTTCTTTGACATAACTCTGCACTATTGCGAGCTGTAAATGCCACTTCCAGCTTAGCTGTGCAGAAGAAGAACAACAAGAAGAAGAAATATCTCGAAATATGTCCGTCAGGCCCCTTCCCTTGAGATATATCTGCAAATATCTCGGAAACGAAGCTAGCTATGGCAAAATGTTAAGAGACCTTTTTTGTAGAGAATTACGTTTCCTACAATTTATGTTCTATGATATTTTTTGATCAGAAGCGTAGTTTTCGAGATATATCGAGATATTTAAGAGTTCCGAAGCCGCACCAACATAATAGAGATACAGAAACACCGTGGCCCCTTTCTTTGAGATAACTCTGCGCTAGTGCGAGCCGCAAATGCCACTTCCAGCTTAGCTGTGCAGAACAAGAACAACAAGAAGAAGAAATATCTCGAAATATGTCCGTCAGGCCCCTTCCCTTGAGATAAATCTGCAAATATCTCGGAAACGAAGCGAGCTATGGCAAAATGTTAAGAGACCTTTTTTGTAGAGAATTAAGTTTCCTACTTTTTATGTTCTATGATATTTTTTGATCAGATGCGTAGTTCTCGAGATATATCAAGATATTTAAAAGTTCCGAAGCCGCACCAACATAATAGAGATACAGAAACACCGTGGCCCCTTTCTTTGAGATAACTCTGCACTATTGCGAGCTGCAAATGCCACTTCCAGCTTAGCTGTGCAGAGGAAGAACAACAAGAAGAAGAAATATCTCGAAATATGTCCGTCAGGCCAGTTCCTTTGAGCTGAATCGGCAAATATCTCGGAAACGAAGCGAGCTATGGCAAAATGTTAAGAGACGTTTTTTGTAGAGAATTATGTTTCCTACAATTTAAGTTCTATGATATTTTTTGATCAGAAGCGTAGTTTTCGAGATATATCGAGATATTTAAAAGTTCCGAAGCCGCACCAACATAATAGGGATACAGAAACACCGTGACCCCTTTCTTTGAGATAACTCTGCACTAGTGCGAGCCGCAAATGCCACTTCCAGCTTAGCTGTGCAGAAGAAGAACAACAAGAAGAAGAAATATCTCGAAATATGTCCGTCAGGCCCCTTCCCTTGAGATATATCTGCAAATATCTCGGAAACCAAGCGAGCTATGACAAAATGTTAAGAGACCTTTTTTGTAGAGAATTATGTTTCCTACAATTTATGTTCTATGATATTTTTTGATCAGAAGCGTAGTTTTCGAGATATATCGAGATATTTAAAAATTCCGAAGCCGCACCAACATAATAGAGATACAGAAACACCGTGGCCCCTTTCTTTGAGATAACTCTGCACTAGTGCGAGCCGCAAATGCCACTTCCAGCTTAGCTGTGCAGAAGAAGAACAACAAGAAGAAGAAATATCTCGAAATATGTCCGTCAGGCCCCTTCCCTTGAGATAAATCTGCAAATATCTCGGAAACGAAGCGAGCTATGGCAAAATGTTAAGAGACCTTTTTTGTAGAGAATTAAGTTTCCTACTTTTTATGTTCTATGATATTTTTTCATCAGATGCGTAGTTCTCGAGATATATCAAGATATTTAAAAGTTCCGAAGCCGCACCAACATAATAGAGATACAGAAACACCGTGGCCCCTTTCTTTGAGATAACTCTGCACTATTGCGAGCTGCAAATGCCACTTCCAGCTTAGCTGTGCAGAGGAAGAACAACAAGAAGAAGAAATATCTCGAAATATGTCCGTCAGGCCAGTTCCTTTGAGCTGAATCGGCAAATATCTCGGAAACGAAGCGAGCTATGGCAAAATGTTAAGAGACGTTTTTTGTAGAGAATTATGTTTCCTACAATTTATGTTCTATGATATTTTTTGATCAGAAGCGTAGTTTTCGAGATATATCGAGATATTTAAAAGTTCCGAAGCCGCACCAACATAATAGGGATACAGAAACACCGTGACCCCTTTCTTTGAGATAACTCTGCACTAGTGCGAGCCGCAAATGCCACTTCCAGCTTAGCTGTGCAGAAGAAGAACAACAAGAAGAAGAAATATCTCGAAATATGTCCGTCAGGCCCCTTCCCTTGAGATATATCTGCAAATATCTCGGAAACGAAGCGAGCTATGACAAAATGTTAAGAGACCTTTTTTGTAGAGAATTATGTTTCCTACAATTTATGTTCTATGATATTTTTTGATCAGAAGCGTAGTTTTCGAGATATATCGAGATATTTAAAAATTCCGAAGCCGCACCAACATAATAGAGATACAGAAACACCGTGGCCCCTTTCTTTGAGATAACTCTGCACTAGTGCGAGCCGCAAATGCCACTTCCAGCTTAGCTGTGCAGAAGAAGAACAACAAGAAGAAGAAATATCTCGAAATATGTCCGTCAGGCCCCTTCCCTTGAGATAAATCTGCAAATATCTCGGAAACGAAGCGAGCTATGGCAAAATGTTAAGAGACCTTTTTTGTAGAGAATTAAGTTTCCTACTTTTTATGTTCTATGATATTTTTTCATCAGATGCGTAGTTCTCGAGATATATCAAGATATTTAAAAGTTCCGAAGCCGCAACAACATAATAGAGATACAGAAACACCGTGGCCCCTTTCTTTGAGATAACTCTGCACTATTGCGAGCTGCAAATGCCACTTCCAGCTTAGCTGTGCAGAAGAAGAACAACAAGAAGAAGAAATATCTCGAAATATGTCCGTCAGGCCCCTTCCCTTGAGATAAATCTGCAAATATCTCGGAAACGAAGCGAGCTATGGCAAAATGTTAAGAGACCTTTTTTGTAGAGAATTATGTTTCCTACAATTTATGTTCTATGATATTCTTTGATCAGATGCGTAGTTCTCGAGATATATCAAGATATTTAAAAGTTCCGAAGCCGCACCAACATAATAGAGATACAGAAACACCGTGGCCCCTTTCTTTGAGATAACTCTGCACTATTGCGAGCTGCAAATGCCACTTCCAGCTTAGCTGTGCAGAAGAAGAACATCAAGAAGAAGAAATATCTCGATTAATGTCCGTCAGGCCCCTTCCCTTGAGATAAATCTGCAAATATCTCGGAAACGAAGAGGGCTATGGCAAAATGTTAAGAGACCTTTTTTGTAGAGAATTAAGTTTCCTACTTTTTATGTTCTATGATATTTTTTTATCTGATGCGTAGTTCTCGAGATATATCAAGATATTTAAAAGTTCCGAAGCCGCACCAACATAATAGAGATACAGAAACACCGTGGCCCCTTTCTTTGAGATAACTCTGCACTAGTGCGAGCCGCAAATGCCACTTCCAGCTTAGCTGTGCAGAAGAAGAACAACAAGAAGAAGAAATATCTCGAAATATGTCCGTCAGGCCCCTTCCCTTGAGATAAATCTGCAAATATCTCGGAAACGAAGCGAGCTATGGCAAAATGTTAAGAGACCTTTTTTGTAGAGAATTAAGTTTCCTACTTTTTATGTTCTATGATATTTTTTGATCAGATGCGTAGTTCTCGAGATATATCAAGATATTTAAAAGTTCCGAAGCCGCACCAACATAATAGAGATACAGAAACACCGTGGCCCCTTTCTTTGAGATAACTCTGCACTATTGCGAGCTGCAAATGCCACTTCCAGCTTAGCTGTGCAGAAGAAGAACAACAAGAAGAAGCAATATCTCGAAATATGTCCGTCAGGCCCCTTCCCTTGAGATATATCTGCAAATATCTCGGAAACGAAGCGAGCTATGGCAAAATGTTAAGAGACCTTTTTTGTAGAGAATTATGTTTCCTACTTTTTATGTTCTATGATATTTTTTGATCAGACGCGTAGCTCTCGATATATATCAAGATATTTAAAAGTTCCGAAGCCGCACCAACATAATAGAGATACAGAAACAGCGTGGCCCCTTTCTTTGAGATATCTCTGCACTATTGCGAGCTGCAAATGCCACTTCCAGCTTAGCTGCGCAGAAGAAGAACAACAAGAAGAAGAAATATCTCGAAATATGTCCGTCAGGCCCCTTCCCTTGAGATAAATCTGCAAATATCTCGGAAACGAAGCGAGCTATGGCAAAATGTTAAGAGACCTTATTTGTAGAGAATTAAGTTTCCTACTTTTTATGTTCTATGATATTTTTTGATCAGATGGGTAGTTCTCGAGATATATCAAGATATTTAAAAGTTCCGAAACCGCACCAACATAATAGAGATACAGAAACACCGTGGCCCCTTTCTTTGAGATAACTCTGCGCTAGTGCGAGCCGCAAATGCCACTTCCAGCTTAGCTGTGCAGAAGAAGAACAACAAGAAGAAGAAATATCTCGAAATATGTCCGTCAGGCCCCTTCCCTTGAGATAAATCTGCAAATATCTCGGAAACGAAGCGAGCTATGGCAAAATGTTAAGAGACCTTTTTTGTAGAGAATTAAGTTTCCTACGTTTTATGTTCTATGATATTTTTTGATCAGATGCGTAGTTCTCGAGATATATCAAGATATTTAAAAGTTCCGAAGCCGCACCAACATAATAGAGATACAGAAACAGCGTGGCCCCTTTCTTTGAGATATCTCTGCACTATTGCGAGCTGCAAATGCCACTTCCAGCTTAGCTGCGCAGAAGAAGAACAACAAGAAGAAGAAATATCTGGAAATATGTCCGTCAGGCCCCTTCCCTTGAGATAAATCTGCAAATATCTCGGAAACGAAGAGGGCTATGGCAAAATGTTAAGAGACCTTTTTTGTAGAGAATTAAGTTTCCTACTTTTTATGTTCTATGATATTTTTTTATCTGATGCGTAGTTCTCGAGATATATCAAGATATTTAAAAGTTCCGAAGCCGCACCAACATAATAGAGATACAGAAACACCGTGGCCCCTTTCTTTGACATAACTCTGCACTATTGCGAGCTGTAAATGCCACTTCCAGCTTAGCTGTGCAGAAGAAGAACAACAAGAAGAAGAAATATCTCGAAATATGTCCGTCAGGCCCCTTCCCTTGAGATATATCTGCAAATATCTCGGAAACGAAGCTAGCTATGGCAAAATGTTAAGAGACCTTTTTTGTAGAGAATTACGTTTCCTACAATTTATGTTCTATGATATTTTTTGATCAGAAGCGTAGTTTTCGAGATATATCGAGATATTTAAGAGTTCCGAAGCCGCACCAACATAATAGAGATACAGAAACACCGTGGCCCCTTTCTTTGAGATAACTCTGCGCTAGTGCGAGCCGCAAATGCCACTTCCAGCTTAGCTGTGCAGAACAAGAACAACAAGAAGAAGAAATATCTCGAAATATGTCCGTCAGGCCCCTTCCCTTGAGATAAATCTGCAAATATCTCGGAAACGAAGCGAGCTATGGCAAAATGTTAAGAGACCTTTTTTGTAGAGAATTAAGTTTCCTACTTTTTATGTTCTATGATATTTTTTGATCAGATGCGTAGTTCTCGAGATATATCAAGATATTTAAAAGTTCCGAAGCCGCACCAACATAATAGAGATACAGAAACACCGTGGCCCCTTTCTTTGAGATAACTCTGCACTATTGCGAGCTGCAAATGCCACTTCCAGCTTAGCTGTGCAGAGGAAGAACAACAAGAAGAAGAAATATCTCGAAATATGTCCGTCAGGCCAGTTCCTTTGAGCTGAATCGGCAAATATCTCGGAAACGAAGCGAGCTATGGCAAAATGTTAAGAGACATTTTTTGTAGAGAATTATGTTTCCTACAATTTAAGTTCTATGATATTTTTTGATCAGAAGCGTAGTTTTCGAGATATATCGAGATATTTAAAAGTTCCGACGCCGCACCAACATAATAGGGATACAGAAACACCGTGACCCCTTTCTTTGAGATAACTCTGCACTAGTGCGAGCCGCAAATGCCACTTCCAGCTTAGCTGTGCAGAAGAAGAACAACAAGAAGAAGAAATATCTCGAAATATGTCCGTCAGGCCCCTTCCCTTGAGATATATCTGCAAATATCTCGGAAACGAAGCGAGCTATGACAAAATGTTAAGAGACCTTTTTTGTAGAGAATTATGTTTCCTATAATTTATGTTCTATGATATTTTTTGATCAGAAGCGTAGTTTTCGAGATATATCGAGATATTTAAAAATTCCGAAGCCGCACAAACATAATAGAGATACAGAAACACCGTGGCCCCTTTCTTTGAGATAACTCTGCACTAGTGCGAGCCGCAAATGCCACTTCCAGCTTAGCTGTGCAGAAGAAGAACAACAAGAAGAAGAAATATCTCGAAATATGTCCGTCAGGCCCCTTCCCTTGAGATGAATCTGCAAATATCTCGGAAACGAAGCGAGCTATGGCAAAATGTTAAGAGACCTTTTTTGTAGAGAATTAAGTTTCCTACTTTTTATGTTCTATGATATTTTTTGATCAGATGCGTAGTTCTCGAGATATATCAAGATATTTAAAAGTTCCGAAGCCGCACCAACATAATAGAGATACAGAAACACCGTGGCCCCTTTCTTTGAGATAACTCTGCACTATTGCGAGCTGCAAATGCCACTTCCAGCTTAGCTGTGCAGAAGAAGAACAACAAGAAGAAGAAATATCTCGAAATATGTCCGTCAGGCCCCTTCCCTTGAGATAAATCTGCAAATATCTCGGAAACGAAGCGAGCTATGGCAAAATGTTAAGAGACCTTTTTTGTAGAGAATTATGTTTCCTACAATTTATGTTCTATGATATTCTTTGATCAGATGCGTAGTTCTCGAGATATATCAAGATATTTAAAAGTTCCGAAGCCGCACCAACATAATAGAGATACAGAAACACCGTGGCCCCTTTCTTTGAGATAACTCTGCACTATTGCGAGCTGCAAATGCCACTTCCAGCTTAGCTGTGCAGAAGAAGAACATCAAGAAGAAGAAATATCTCGATTAATGTCCGTCAGGCCCCTTCCCTTGAGATAAATCTGCAAATATCTCGGAAACGAAGAGGGCTATGGCAAAATGTTAAGAGACCTTTTTTGTAGAGAATTAAGTTTCCTACTTTTTATGTTCTATGATATTTTTTTATCTGATGCGTAGTTCTCGAGATATATCAAGATATTTAAAAGTTCCGAAGCCGCACCAACATAATAGAGATACAGAAACACCGTGGCCCCTTTCTTTGAGATAACTCTGCACTATTGCGAGCTGTAAATGCCACTTCCAGCTTAGCTGTGCAGAAGAAGAACAACAAGAAGAAGAAATATCTCGAAATATGTCCGTCAGGCCCCTTCCCTTGAGATATATCTGCAAATATCTCGGAAACGAAGCTAGCTATGGCAAAATGTTAAGAGACCTTTTTTGTAGAGAATTACGTTTCCTACAATTTATGTTCTATGATATTTTTTGATCAGAAGCGTAGTTTTCGAGATATATCGAGATATTTAAAAGTTCCGAAGCCGCACCAACATAATAGAGATACAGAAACACCGTGGCCCCTTTCTTTGAGATAACTCTGCGCTAGTGCGAGCCGCAAATGCCACTTCCAGCTTAGCTGTGCAGAAGAAGAACAACAAGAAGAAGAAATATCTCGAAATATGTCCGTCAGGCCCCTTCCCTTGAGATAAATCTGCAAATATCTCGGAAACGAAGCGAGCTATGGCAAAATGTTAAGAGACCTTTTTTGTAGAGAATTAAGTTTCCTACTTTTTATGTTCTATGATATTTTTTGATCAGATGCGTAGTTCTCGAGATATATCAAGATATTTAAAAGTTCCGAAGCCGCACCAACATAATAGAGATACAGAAACACCGTGGCCCCTTTCTTTAAGATAACTCTGCACTATTGCGAGCTGTAAATGCCACTTCCAGCTTAGCTGTGCAGAAGAAGAACAACAAGAAGAAGAAATATCTCGAAATATGTCCGTCAGGCCCCTTCCCTTGAGATATATCTGCAAATATCTCGGAAACGAAGCGAGCTATGGCAAAATGTTAAGAGACCTTTTTTGTAGAGAATTATGTTTCCTACAATTTATATTCTATGATATTTTTTGATCAGAAGCGTAGTTTTCGAGATACATCGAGATATTTAAAAGTTCCGAAGCCGCACCAACATAATAGAGATACAGAAACACCGTGGCCCCTTTCTTTGAGATAACTCTGCACTAGTGCGAGCCGCAAATGCCACTTCCAGCTTAGCTGTGCAGAAGAAGAACAACAAGAAGAAGAAATATCTCGAAATATGTCCGTCAGGCCCCTTCCCTTGAAATAAATCTGCAAATATCTCGGAAACGAAGCGAGCTATGGCAAAATGTTAAGAGACCTTTTTTGTAGAGAATTAAGTTTCCTACTTTTTATGTTCTATGATATTTTTTGATCAGATGCGTAGTTCTCGAGAGATATCAAGATATTTAAAAGTTCCGAAGCCGCACCAACATAATAGAGATACAGAAACACCGTGGCCCCTTTCTTTGAGATAACTCTGCACTATTGCGAGCTGCAAATGCCACTTCCAGCTTAGCTGTGCAGAGGAAGAACAACAAGAAGAAGAAATATCTCGAAATATGTCCGTCAGGCCAGTTCCTTTGAGCTGAATCGGCAAATATCTCGGAAACGAAGCGAGCTATGGCAAAATGTTAAGAGACGTTTTTTGTAGAGAATTATGTTTCCTACAATTTAAGTTCTATGATATTTTTTGATCAGAAGCGTAGTTTTCGAGATATATCGAGATATTTAAAAGTTCCGAAGCCGCACCAACATAATAGGGATACAGAAACACCGTGGCCCCTTTCTTTGAGATAACTCTGCACTAGTGCGAGCCGCAAATGCCACTTCCAGCTTAGCTGTGCAGAAGAAGAACAACAAGAAGAAGAAATATCTCGAAATATGTCCGTCAGGCCCCTTCCCTTGAGATATATCTGCAAATATCTCGGAAACCAAGCGAGCTATGACAAAATGTTACGAGACCTTTTTTGTAGAGAATTATGTTTCCTACAATTTATGTTCTATGATATTTTTTGATCAGTAGCGTAGTTTTCGAGATATATCGAGATATTTAAAAGTTCCGAAGCCGCACCAACATAATAGAGATACAGAAACACCGTGGCCCCTTTCCTTGAGATAACTCTGCACTAGTGCGAGCCGCAAATGCCACTTCCAGCTTAGCTGTGCAGAAGAAGAACAACAAGAAGAAGAAATATCTCGAAATATGTCCGTCAGGCCCCTTCCCTTGAGATAAATCTGCAAATATCTCGGAAACGAAGCGAGCTATGGCAAAATGTTAAGAGACCTTTTGTGTAGAGAATTAAGTTTCCTACTTTTTATGTTCTATGATATTTTTTGAGCAGATGCGTAGTTCTCGAGATATATCAAGATATTTAAAAGTTCCGAAGCCGCACCAACATAATAGAGATACAGAAACACCGTGGCCCCTTTCTTTGAGATAACTCTGCACTATTGCGAGCTGCAAATGCCACTTCCAGCTTAGCTGTGCAGAGGAAGAACAACAAGAAGAAGAAATATCTCGAAATATGTCCGTCAGGCCAGTTCCTTTGAGCTGAATCTGCAAATATCTCGGAAACGAAGCGAGCTATGGCAAAATGTTAAGAGACATTTTTTGTAGAGAATTATGTTTCCTACAATTTATGTTCTATGATATTTTTTGATCAGAAGCGTAGTTTTCGAGATATATCGAGATATTTAAAAGTTCCGAAGCCGCACCAACATAATAGGGATACAGAAACACTGTGGCCCCTTTCTTTGAGATAACTCTGCACTAGTGCGAGCCGCAAATGCCACTTCCAGCTTAGCTGTACAGAAGAAGAACAACAAGAAGAAGAAGTATCTCGAAATATGTCCGTCAGGCCCCTTCCCTTGAGATGAATCTGCAAATATCTCGGAAACGAAGCGAGCTATGGCAAAATGTTAAGAGACGTTTTTTATAGAGAATTATGTTTCCTACAATTTATGTTCTATGATATTTTTTGATCAGAAGCGTAGTTTTCGAGATACATCGAGATATTTAAAAGTTCCGAAGCCGCACCAACATAATAGAGATACAGAAACAGCGTGGCCCCTTTCTTTGAGATAACTCTGCACTAGTGCGAGCCGCAAATGCCACTTCCAGCTTAGCTGTGCAGAAGAAGAACAACAAGAAGAAGAAATATCTCGAAATATGTCCGTCAGGCCCCTTCCCTTGAGATATATCTGCAAATATCTCGGAAACGAAGCGAGCTATGGCAAAATGTTAAGAGACCTTTTTTGTAGAGAATTATGGTTCCTACAATTTATGTTCTATGATATTTTTTGATCAGAAGCGTAGTTTTCGAGATACATCGAGATATTTAAAAGTTCCGAAGCCGCACCAACATAATAGGGATACAGAAACACCGTGGCCCCTTTCTTTGAGATAACTCTGCACTAGTGCGAGCCGCAGATGCCACTTCCAGCTTAGCTGTGCAGAAGAAGAACAACAAGAAGAAGAAATATCTCGAAATATGTCCGTCAGGCCCCTTCCCTTGAGATAAATCTGCAAATATCTCGGAAACGAAGCGAGCTATGGCAAAATGTTAAGAGACCTTTTTTGTAGAGAATTAAGCTTCCTACTTTTTATCTTCTATGATATTTTTTGATCAGATGCGTAGTTCTCGAGATATATCAAGATATTTAAAAGTTCCGAAGCCGCACCAACATAATAGGGATAAAGAAACACCGTGGCCCCTTTCTTTGAGATAACTCTGCACTAGTGCGAGCCGCAAATGCCACTTCCAGCTTTGCTGTGCAGAAGAAGAACAACAAGAAGAAGAAATATCTCGAAATCTGTCCGTCAGGCCCCTTCCCTTGAGATATATCTGCAAATATCTCGGAAACGAAGCGAGCTATGGCAAAATGTTAAGAGACCTTTTTTGTAGAGAATTATGTTTCCTACAATTGATGTTCTATGATATTTTTTGATCAGAAGCGTAGTTTTCGAGATACATCGAGATATTTAAAAGTTCCGAAGCCGCACCAACATAATAGAGATACAGAAACACCGTGGCCCCTTTCTTTGAGATAACTCTGCACTAGTGCGAGCGGCAAATGCCACTTCCAGCTTAGCTGTGCAGAAGAAGAACAACAAGAAGAAGAAATATCTCGAAATATGTCCGTCAGGCTCCTTCCCTTGAGATATATCTGCAAATATCTCGGAAACGAAGCGAGCTATGGCAAAATGTTAAGAGACCTTTTTTGTAGAGAATTATGTTTCCTACAATTTATGTTCTATGATATTTTTTGATCAGAAGCGTAGTTTTCGAGATATATCGAGATATTTAAAAGTTCCGAAGCCGCACCAACATAATAGAGATACAGAAACACCGTGGCCCCTTTCGTTGAGATAACTCTGCACTAGTGCGAGCCGCAAATGCCACTTCCAGCTTAGCTGTGCAGAAGAAGAACAACAAGAAGAAGAAATATCTCGAAATATGTCCGTCAGGCCCCTTCCCTTGAGATAAATCTGCACATATCTCGGAAACGAAGCGAGCTATGGCAAAATGTTAAGAGACCTTTTTTGTAGAGAATTAAGTTTCCTACTTTTTATGTTCTATGATATTTTTTGATCAGATGCGTAGTTCTCGAGATATATCAAGTTATTTAAAAGTTCCGAAGCCGCACCAACATAATAGAGATACAGAAACACCGTGGCCCCTTTCTTTGAGATAACTCTGCACTATTGCGAGCTGCAAATGCCACTTCCAGCTTAGCTGTGCAGAGGAAGAACAACAAGAAGAAGAAATATCTCGAAATATGTCCGTCAGGCCAGTTCCTTTGAGCTGAATCTGCAAATATCTCGGAAACGAAGAGAGCTATGGCAAAATGTTAAGAGACGTTTTTTGTAGAGAATTATGTTTCCTACAATTTATGTTCTATGATATTTTTTGATCAGAAGCGTAGTTTTCGAGATATATCGAGATATTTAAAAGTTCCGAAGCCGCACCAACATAATAGGGATACAGAAACACCGTGGCCCCTTTCTTTGAGATAACTCTGCACTAGTGCGAGCCGCAAATGCCACTTCCAGCTTAGCTGTGCAGAAGAAGAACAACAAGAAGAAGAAATATCTCGAAATATGTCCGTCAGGGCCCTTCCCTTGAGATAAATCTGCAAATATCTCGGAAACGAAGCGAGGTATGGCAAAATGTTAAGAGACCTTTTTTGTAGAGAATTAAGTTTCCTACTTTTTATGTTCTATGATATTTTTTGATCAGATGCGTAGTTCTCGAGATATATCAAGATATTTAAAAGTTCCGAAGCCGCACCAACATAATAGGGATACAGAAACACCGTGGCCCCTTTCTTTGAGATAACTCTGCACTAGTGCGAGCCGCAAATGCCACTTCCAGCTTAGCTGTGCAGAAGAAGAACAACAAGAAGAAGAAATATCTCGAAATATGTCCGTCAGGCCCCTTCCCTTGAGATAAATCTGCAAATATCTCGGAAACGAAGCGAGCTATGGCAAAATGTTAAGAGACCTTTTTTGTAGAGAATTAAGTTTCCTACTTTTTATCTTCTATGATATTTTTTGATCAGATGCGTAGTTCTCGAGATATATCAAGATATTTAAAAGTTCCGAAGCCGCACCAACATAATAGAGATACAGAAACACCGTGGCCCCTTTCTTTGAGATAACTCTGCACTAGTGCGAGCCGCAAATGCCACTTCCAGCTTAGCTGTGCAGAAGAAGAACCACAAGAAGAAGAAATATCTCGAAATATGTCCGTCAGGCCCCTTCCCTTGAGATAAATCTGCAAATATCTCGGAAACGAAGCGAGCTATGGCAAAATGTTAAGAGACCTTTTTTGTAGAGAATTAAGTTTCCTACTTTTTATGTTCTATGATATTTTTTGATCAGATGCGTAGTTCTCGAGATATATCAAGATATTTAAAAGTTTCGTAGCCGCACCATCATAATAGAGATACAGAAACACCGTGGCCCCTTTCTTTGAGATAACTCTGCACTATTGCGAGCTGCAAATGCCACTTCCAGCTTAGCTGTGCAGAGGAAGAACAACAAGAAGAAGAAATATCTCGAAATATGTCCGTCAGGCCAGTTCCTTTGAGCTGAATCGGCAAATATCTCGGAAACGAAGCGAGCTATGGCAAAATGTTAAGAGACGTTTTTTGTAGAGAATTATGTTTCCTACAATTTACGTTCTATGATATTTTTTGATCAGAAGCGTAGTTTTCGAGATATATCGAGATATTTAAAAGTTCAGAAGCCGCACCAACATAATAGGGATACAGAAACACCGTGGCCCCTTTCTTTGAGATAACTCTGCACTAGTGCGAGCCGCAAATGCCACTTCCAGCTTAGCTGTGCAGAAGAAGAACAACAAGAAGAAGAAATATCTCGAAATATGTCCGTCAGGCCCCTTCCCTTGAGATAAATCTGCAAATATCTCGGAAACGAAGCGAGCTATGGCAAAATGTTAAGAGACCTTTTTTGTAGAGAATTAAGTTTCCTACTTTTTATCTTCTATGATATTTTTTGATCAGATGCGTAGTTCTCGAGATATATCAAGATATTTAAAAGTTCCGAAGCCGCACCAACATAATAGAGATACAGAAACACCGTGGCCCCTTTCTTTGAGATAACTCTGCACTAGTGCGAGCCGCAAATGCCACTTCCAGCTTAGCTGTGCAGAAGAAGAACCACAAGAAGAAGAAATATCTCGAAATATGTCCGTCAGGCCCCTTCCCTTGAGATAAATCTGCAAATATCTCGGAAACGAAGCGAGCTATGGCAAAATGTTAAGAGACCTTTTTTGTAGAGAATTAAGTTTCCTACTTTTTATGTTCTATGATATTTTTTGATCAGATGCGTAGTTCTCGAGATATATCAAGATATTTAAAAGTTTCGTAGCCGCACCATCATAATAGAGATACAGAAACACCGTGGCCCCTTTCTTTGAGATAACTCTGCACTATTGCGAGCTGCAAATGCCACTTCCAGCTTAGCTGTGCAGAGGAAGAACAACAAGAAGAAGAAATATCTCGAAATATGTCCGTCAGGCCAGTTCCTTTGAGCTGAATCGGCAAATATCTCGGAAACGAAGCGAGCTATGGCAAAATGTTAAGAGACGTTTTTTGTAGAGAATTATGTTTCCTACAATTTACGTTCTATGATATTTTTTGATCAGAAGCGTAGTTTTCGAGATATATCGAGATATTTAAAAGTTCAGAAGCCGCACCAACATAATAGGGATACAGAAACACCGTGGCCCCTTTCTTTGAGATAACTCTGCACTAGTGCGAGCCGCAAATGCCACTTCCAGCTTAGCTGTGCAGAAGAAGAACAACAAGAAGAAGAAATATCTCGAAATATGTCCGTCAGGCCCCTTCCCTTGAGATAAATCTGCAAATATCTCGGAAACGAAGCGAGCTATGGCAAAATGTTAAGAGACCTTTTTTGTAGAGAATTAAGTTTCCTACTTTTTATCTTCTATGATATTTTTTGATCAGATGCGTAGTTCTCGAGATATATCAAGATATTTAAAAGTTCCGAAGCCGCACCAACATAATAGAGATACAGAAACACCGTGGCCCCTTTCTTTGAGATAACTCTGCACTATTGCGAGCTGTAAATGCCACTTCCAGCTTAGCTGTGCAGAAGAAGAACAACAAGAAGAAGAAATATCTCGAAATATGTCCGTCAGGCCCCTTCCCTTGAGATATATCTGCAAATATCTCGGAAACGAAGCGAGCTATGGCAAAATGTTAAGAGACCTTTTTTGTAGAGAATTATGTTTCCTACAATTTATATTCTATGATATTTTTTGATCAGAAGCGTAGTTTTCGAGATACATCGAGATATTTAAAAGTTCCGAAGCCGCACCAACATAATAGAGATACAGAAACACCGTGGCCCCTTTCTTTGAGATAACTCTGCACTAGTGCGAGCCGCAAATGCCACTTCCAGCTTAGCTGTGCAGAAGAAGAACAACAAGAAGAAGAAATATCTCGAAATATGTCCGTCAGGCCCCTTCCCTTGAGATATATCTGCAAATATCTCGGAAACGAAGCGAGCTATGGCAAAATGTTAAGAGACCTTTTTTGTAAAGAATTCTGTTTCCTACAATTTATGCTCTATGATATTTTTTGATCAGAAGCGTAGTTTTCGAGATATATCGAGATATTTAAAAGTTCCGAAGCCGCACCAACATAATAGAGATACAGAAACACCGTGGCCCCTTTCCTTGAGATAACTCTGCACTAGTGCGAGCCGCAAATGCCACTTCCAGCTTAGCTGTGCAGAAGAAGAACAACAAGAAGAAGAAATATCTCGAAATATGTCCGTCAGGCCCCTTCCCTTGAGATAAATCTGCAAATATCTCGGAAACGAAGCGAGCTATGGCAAAATGTTAAGAGACCTTTTGTGTAGAGAATTAAGTTTCCTACTTTTTATGTTCTATGATATTTTTTGAGCAGATGCGTAGTTCTCGAGATATATCAAGATATTTAAAAGTTCCGAAGCCGCACCAACATAATAGAGATACAGAAACACCGTGGCCCCTTTCTTTGAGATAACTCTGCACTATTGCGAGCTGCAAATGCCACTTCCAGCTTAGCTGTGCAGAGGAAGAACAACAAGAAGAAGAAATATCTCGAAATATGTCCGTCAGGCCAGTTCCTTTGAGCTGAATCTGCAAATATCTCGGAAACGAAGCGAGCTATGGCAAAATGTTAAGAGACATTTTTTGTAGAGAATTATGTTTCCTACAATTTATGTTCTATGATATTTTTTTATCAGAAGCGTAGTTTTCGAGATATATCGAGATATTTAAAAGTTCCGAAGCCGCACCAACATAATAGGGATACAGAAACACTGTGGCCCCTTTCTTTGAGATAACTCTGCACTAGTGCGAGCCGCAAATGCCACTTCCAGCTTAGCTGTACAGAAGAAGAACAACAAGAAGAAGAAGTATCTCGAAATATGTCCGTCAGGCCCCTTCCCTTGAGATGAATCTGCAAATATCTCGGAAACGAAGCGAGCTATGGCAAAATGTTAAGAGACGTTTTTTATAGAGAATTATGTTTCCTACAATTTATGTTCTATGATATTTTTTGATCAGAAGCGTAGTTTTCGAGATACATCGAGATATTTAAAAGTTCCGAAGCCGCACCAACATAATAGAGATACAGAAACAGCGTGGCCCCTTTCTTTGAGATAACTCTGCACTAGTGCGAGCCGCAAATGCCACTTCCAGCTTAGCTGTGCAGAAGAAGAACAACAAGAAGAAGAAATATCTCGAAATATGTCCGTCAGGCCCCTTCCCTTGAGATATATCTGCAAATATCTCGGAAACGAAGCGAGCTATGGCAAAATGTTAAGAGACCTTTTTTGTAGAGAATTATGTTTCCTACTTTTTATGTTCTATGATATTTTTTGATCAGATGCGTAGTTCTCGAGATATATCAAGATATTTAAAAGTTCCGAAGCCGCACCAACATAATAGGGATACAGAAACACCGTGGCCCCTTTCTTTGAGATAACTCTGCACTAGTGCGAGCCGCAAATGCCACTTCCAGCTTAGCTGTGCAGAAGAAGAACAACAAGAAGAAGAAATATCTCGAAATATGTCCGTCAGGCCCCTTCCCTTGAGATAAATCTGCAAATATCTCGGAAACGAAGCGAGCTATGGCAAAATGTTAAGAGACCTTTTTTGTAGAGAATTAAGTTTCCTACTTTTTATCTTCTATGATATTTTTTGATCAGATGCGTAGTTCTCGAGATATATCAAGATATTTAAAAGTTCCGAAGCCGCACCAACATAATAGAGATACAGAAACACCGTGGCCCCTCTCTTTGAGATAACTCTGCACTATTGCGAGCTGGAAATGCCACTTCCAGTTTAGCTGTGCAGAAGAAGAACAACAAGAAGAAGGAATATCTCGAAATATGTCCGTCAGGCCCCTTCCCTTGAGATATATCTGCAAATATCTCGGAAACGAAGCGAGCTATGACAAAATGTTAAGAGACCTTTTTTGTAGAGAATTATTTTTCTTACAATTTATGTTCTATGATATTTTTTGATCAGAAGCGTAGTTTTCGAGATATATCGAGATATTTAAAAGTTCCGAAGCCGCACCAACATAATAGGGATACAGAAACACCGTGGCCCCTTTCTTTGAGATAACTCTGCACTAGTGCGAGCCGCAAATGCCACTTCCAGCTTAGCTGTGCAGAAGAAGAACAACAAGAAGAAGAAATATCTCGAAATATGTCCGTCAGGCCCCTTCCCTTGAGATAAATCTGCAAATATCTCGGAAACGAAGCGAGCTATGGCAAAATGTTAAGAGACCTTTTTTGTAGAGAATTAAGTTTCCTACTTTTTATCTTCTATGATATTTTTTGATCAGATGCGTAGTTCTCGAGATATATCAAGATATTTAAAAGTTCCGAAGCCGCACCAACATAATAGAGATACAGAAACACCGTGGCCCCTTTCTTTAAGATAACTCTGCACTATTGCGAGCTGTAAATGCCACTTCCAGCTTAGCTGTGCAGAAGAAGAACAACAAGAAGAAGAAATATCTCGAAATATGTCCGTCAGGCCCCTTCCCTTGAGATATATCTGCAAATATCTCGGAAACGAAGCGAGCTATGGCAAAATGTTAAGAGACCTTTTTTGTAGAGAATTATGTTTCCTACAATTTATATTCTATGATATTTTTTGATCAGAAGCGTAGTTTTCGAGATACATCGAGATATTTAAAAGTTCCGAAGCCGCACCAACATAATAGAGATACAGAAACACCGTGGCCCCTTTCTTTGAGATAACTCTGCACTAGTGCGAGCCGCAAATGCCACTTCCAGCTTAGCTGTGCAGAAGAAGAACAACAAGAAGAAGAAATATCTCGAAATATGTCCGTCAGGCCCCTTCCCTTGAGATATATCTGCAAATATCTCGGAAACGAAGCGAGCTATGGCAAAATGTTAAGAGACCTTTTTTGTAAAGAATTCTGTTTCCTACAATTTATGTTCTATGATATTTTTTGATCAGAAGCGTAGTTTTCGAGATATATCGAGATATTTAAAAGTTCCGAAGCCGCACCAACTTAATAGAGATACAGAAACACCGTGGCCCCTTTCCTTGAGATAACTCTGCACTAGTGCGAGCCGCAAATGCCACTTCCAGCTTAGCTGTGCAGAAGAAGAACAACAAGAAGAAGAAATATCTCGAAATATGTCCGTCAGGCCCCTTCCCTTGAGATAAATCTGCAAATATCTCGGAAACGAAGCGAGCTATGGCAAAATGTTAAGAGACCTTTTGTGTAGAGAATTAAGTTTCCTACTTTTTATGTTCTATGATATTTTTTGAGCAGATGCGTAGTTCTCGAGATATATCAAGATATTTAAAAGTTCCGAAGCCGCACCAACATAATAGAGATACAGAAACACCGTGGCCCCTTTCTTTGAGATAACTCTGCACTATTGCGAGCTGTAAATGCCACTTCCAGCTTAGCTGTGCAGAAGAAGAACAACAAGAAGAAGAAATATCTCGAAATATGTCCGTCAGGCCCCTTCCCTTGAGATATATCTGCAAATATCTCGGAAACGAAGCGAGCTATGGCAAAATGTTAAGAGACCTTTTTTGTAGAGAATTATGTTTCCTACAATTTATGTTCTATGATATTTTTTTATCAGAAGCGTAGTTTTCGAGATACATCGAGATATTTAAAAGTTCCGAAGCCGCACCAACATAATAGAGATACAGAAACACCGTGGCCCCTTTCTTTGAGATAACTCTGCACTAGTGCGAGCCGCAAATGCCACTTCCAGCTTAGCTGTGCAGAAGAAGAACAACAAGAAGAAGAAATATCTCGAAATATGTCCGTCAGGCCCCTTCCCTTGAGATAAATCTGCAAATATCTCGGAAACGAAGCGAGCTATGGCAAAATGTTAAGAGACCTTTTGTGTAGAGAATTAAGTTTCCTACTTTTTATGTTCTATGATATTTTTTGAGCAGATGCGTAGTTCTCGAGATATATCAAGATATTTAAAAGTTCCGAAGCCGCACCAACATAATAGAGATACAGAAACACCGTGGCCCCTTTCTTTGAGATAACTCTGCACTATTGCGAGCTGTAAATGCCACTTCCAGCTTAGCTGTGCAGAAGAAGAACAACAAGAAGAAGAAATATCTCGAAATATGTCCGTCAGGCCCCTTCCCTTGAGATATATCTGCAAATATCTCGGAAACGAAGCGAGCTATGGCAAAATGTTGAGAGACCTTTTTTGTAGAGAATTATGTTTCCTACAATTTATATTCTATGATATTTTTTGATCAGAAGCGTAGTTTTCAAGATACATCGAGATATTTAAAAGTTCCGAAGCCGCACCAACATAATAGAGATACAGAAACACCGTGGCCCCTTTCTTTGAGATAACTCTGCACTAGTGCGAGCCGCAAATGCCACTTCCAGCTTAGCTGTGCAGAAGAAGAACAACAAGAAGAAGAAATATCTCGAAATATGTCCGTCAGGCTCCTTCCCTTGAGATATATCTGCAAATATCTCGGAAACGAAACGAGCTATGGCAAAATGTTAAGAGACCTTTTTTGTAGAGAATTATGTTTCCTACAATTTATGTTCTATGATATTTTTTGATCAGAAGCGTAGTTTTCGAGATATATCGAGATATTTAAAAGTTCCGAAGCCGCACCAACATAATAGAGATACAGAAACACCGTGGCCCCTTTCGTTGAGATAACTCTGCACTAGTGCGAGCCGCAAATGCCACTTCCAGCTTAGCTGTGCAGAAGAAGAACAACAAGAAGAAGAAATATCTCGAAATATGTCCGTCAGGCCCCTTCCCTTGAGATAAATCTGCACATATCTCGGAAACGAAGCGAGCTATGGCAAAATGTTAAGAGACCTTTTTTGTAGAGAATTAAGTTTCCTACTTTTTATGTTCTATGATATTTTTTGATCAGATGCGTAGTTCTCGAGATATATCAAGTTATTTAAAAGTTCCGAAGCCGCACCAACATAATAGAGATACAGAAACACCGTGGCCCCTTTCTTTGAGATAACTCTGCACTATTGCGAGCTGCAAATGCCACTTCCAGCTTAGCTGTGCAGAGGAAGAACAACAAGAAGAAGAAATATCTCGAAATATGTCCGTCAGGCCAGTTCCTTTGAGCTGAATCTGCAAATATCTCGGAAACGAAGAGAGCTATGGCAAAATGTTAAGAGACTTTTTTGTAGAGAATTATGTTTCCTACAATTTATGTTCTATGATATTTTTTGATCAGAAGCGTAGTTTTCGAGATACATCGAGATATTTAAAAGTTCCGAAGCCGCACCAACATAATAGAGATACAGAAACACCGTGGCCCCTTTCTTTGAGATAACTCTGCACTAGTGCCAGCCGCAAATGCCACTTCCAGCTTAGCTGTGCAGAAGAAGAACAACAAGAAGAAGAAATATCTCGAAATATGTCCGTCAGGCCCCTTCCCTTGAGATAAATCTGCAAATATCTCGGAAACGAAGAGAGCTATGGCAAAATGTTAAGAGACCTTTTTTGTAGAGAATTAAGTTTCCTACTTTTTATGTTCTATTATATTTTTTGATCAGATGCGTAGTTCTCGAGATATATCAAGATATTTAAAAGTTCCGAAGCCGCACCAACATAATAGAGATACAGAAACACCGTGGCCCCTTTCTTTGAGATAACTCTGCACTATTGCGAGCTGTAAATGCCACTTCCAGCTTAGCTGTGCAGAAGAAGAACAACAAGAAGAAGAAATATCTCGAAATATGTCCGTCAGGCCCCTTCCCTTGAGATATATCTGCAAATATCTCGGAAACGAAGCGAGCTATGGCAAAATGTTAAGAGACCTTTTTTGTAGAGAATTATGTTTCCTACAATTTATGTTCTATGATATTTTTTGATCAGAAGCGTAGTTTTCGAGATACATCGAGATATTTAAAAGTTCCGAAGCCGCACCAACATAATAGGGATACAGAAACACCGTGGCCCCTTTCTTTGAGATAACTCTGCACTAGTGCGAGCCGCAAATGCCACTTCCAGCTTAGCTGTGCAGAAGAAGAACAACAAGAAGAAGAAATATCTCGAAATATGTCCGTCAGGGCCCTTCCCTTGAGATAAATCTGCAAATATCTCGGAAACGAAGCGAGCTATGGCAAAATGTTAAGAGACCTTTTTTGTAGAGAATTAAGTTTCCTACTTTTTATGTTCTATGATATTTTTTGATCAGATGCGTAGTTCTCGAGATATATCAAGATATTTAAAAGTTCCGAAGCCGCACCAACATAATAGAGATACAGAAACACCGTGGCCCCTTTCCTTGAGATAACTCTGCACTATTGCGAGCTGCAAATGCCACTTCCAGCTTAGCTGTGCAGAGGAAGAACAACAAGAAGAAGAAATATCTCGAAATATGTCCGTCAGGCCAGTTCCTTTGAGCTGAATCTGCAAATATCTCGGAAACGAAGCGAGCTATGGCAAAATGTTAAGAGACGTTTTTTGTAGAGAATTATGTTTCCTACAATTTATGTTCTATGATATTTTTTGATCAGAAGCGTAGTTTTCGAGATACATCGAGATATTTAAAAGTTCCGAAGCCGCACCAACATAATAGAGATACAGAAACACCGTGGCCCCTTTCTTTGAGATAACTCTGCACTAGTGCCAGCCGCAAATGCCACTTCCAGCTTAGCTGTGCAGAAGAAGAACAACAAGAAGAAGAAATATCTCGAAATATGTCCGTCAGGCCCCTTCCCTTGAGATAAATCTGCAAATATCTCGGAAACGAAAAGAGCTATGGCAAAATGTTAAGAGACCTTTTTTGTAGAGAATTAAGTTTGCTACTTTTTATGTTCTATTATATTTTTTGATCAGATGCGTAGTTCTCGAGATATATCAAGATATTTAAAAGTTCCGAAGCCGCACCAACATAATAGAGATACAGAAACAGCGTGGCCCCTTTCTTTGAGATAACTCTGCACTAGTGCGAGCCGCAAATGCCACTTCCAGCTTAGCTGTGCAGAAGAAGAACAACAAGAAGAAGAAATATCTCGAAATATGTCCGTCAGGCCCCTTCCCTTGAGATATATCTGCAAATATCTCGGAAACGAAGCGAGCTATGGCAAAATGTTAAGAGACCTTTTTTGTAGAGAATTATGTTTCCTACAATTTATGTTCTATGATATTTTTTGATCAGAAGCGTAGTTTTCGAGATACATCGAGATATTTAAAAGTTCCGAAGCCGCACCAACATAATAGGGATACAGAAACACCGTGGCCCCTTTCTTTGAGATAACTCTGCACTAGTGCGAGCCGCAAATGCCACTTCCAGCTTAGCTGTGCAGAAGAAGAACAACAAGAAGAAGAAATATCTCGAAATATGTCCGTCAGGGCCCTTCCCTTGAGATAAACCTGCAAATATCTCGGAAACGAAGCGAGCTATGGCAAAATGTTAAAAGACCTTTTTTGTAGAGAATTAAGTTTCCTACTTCTTATGTTCTATGATATTTTTTGATCAGATGCGTAGTTCTCGAGATATATCAAGATATTTAAAAGTTCCGAAGCCGCACCAACATAATAGAGATACAGAAACACCGTGGCCCCTTTCCTTGAGATAACTCTGCACTATTGCGAGCTGCGAATGCCACTTCCAGCTTAGCTGTGCAGAGGAAGAACAACAAGAAGAAGAAATATCTCGAAATATGTCCGTCAGGCCAGTTCCTTTGAGCTGAATCTGCAAATATCTCGGAAACGAAGCGAGCTATGGCAAAATGTTAAGAGACGTTTTTTGTAGAGAATTATGTTTCCTACAATTTATGTTCTATGATATTTTTTGATCAGAAGCGTAGTTTTCGAGATATATCGAGATATTTAAAAGTTCCGAAGCCGCACCAACATAATAGAGATACAGAAACACCGTGGCCCCTTTCGTTGAGATAACTCTGCACTAGTGCGAGCCGCAAATGCCACTTCCAGCTTAGCTGTGCAGAAGAAGAACAACAAGAAGAAGAAATATCTCGAAATATGTCCGTCAGGCCCCTTCCCTTGAGATAAATCTGCACATATCTCGGAAACGAAGCGAGCTATGGCAAAATGTTAAGAGACCTTTTTTGTAGAGAATTAAGTTTCCTACTTTTTATGTTCTATGATATTTTTTGGTCAGATGCGTAGTTCTCGAGATATATCAAGTTATTTAAAAGTTCCGAAGCCGCACCAACATAATAGAGATACAGAAACACCGTGGCCCCTTTCTTTGAGATAACTCTGCACTATTGCGCGCTGCAAATGCCACTTCCAGCTTAGCTGTGCAGAGGAAGAACAACAAGAAGAAGAAATATCTCGAAATATGTCCGTCAGGCCAGTTCCTTTGAGCTGAATCTGCAAATATCTCGGAAACGAAGCGAGCTATGGCAAAATGTTAAGAGACGTTTTTTGTAGAGAATTATGTTTCCTACAATTTGTGTTCTATGATATTTTTTGATCAGAAGCGTAGTTTTCGAGATATATCGAGATATTTAAAAGTTCCGAAGCCGCACCAACATAATAGGGATACAGAAACACCGTGGCCCCTTTCTTTGAGATAACTCTGCACTATTGCGAGCTGTAAATGCCACTTCCAGCTTAGCTGTGCAGAAGAAGAACAACAAGAAGAAGAAATATCTCGAAATCTGTCCGTCAGGCCCCTTCCCTTGAGATATATCTGCAACTATCTCGGAAACGAAGCGAGCTATGGCAAAATGTTAAGAGACCTTTTTTGTAGAGAATTATGTTTCCTACAATTTATCTTCTATGATATTTTTTGATCAGAAGCGTAGTTTTCGAGATACATCGAGATATTTAAAAGTTCCGAAGCCGCACCAACATAATAGAGATACAGAAACACCGTGGCCCCTTTCTTTGAGATAACTCTGCACTAGTGCGAGCCGCAAATGCCACTTCCAGCTTAGCTGTGCAGAAGAAGAACAACAAGAAGAAGAAATATCTCGAAATATGTCCGGCAGGCCCCTTCCCTTGAGATATATCTGCAAATATCTCGGAAACGAAGCGAGCTATGGCAAAATGTTAAGAGACCTTTTTTGTAGAGAATTCTGTTTCCAACAATTTATGTTCTATGATATTTTTTGATCAGAAGCGTAGTTTTCGAGATATATCGAGATATTTAAAAGTTCCGAAGCCGCACCAACATAATAGAGATACAGAAACACCGTGGCCCCTTTCTTTGAGATAACTCTGCACTATTGCGAGCTGCAAATGCCACTTCCAGCTTAGCTGTGCAGAAGAAGAACAACAAGAAGAAGAAATATCTCGAAATATGTCCGTCAGGCCCCTTCCCTTGAGATATATCTGCAAATATCTCGGAAACGAAGAGAGCTATGGCAAAATGATAAGAGACCTTTTTTGTAGAGAATTAAGTTTCCTACTTTTCATGTTCTATGATATTTTTTGATCAGATGCGTAGTTCTCGAGATATATCAAGATATTTAAAAGTTCCGAAGCCGCACCAACATAATAGAGATACAGAAACACCGTGGCCCCTTTCCTTGAGATAACTCTGCACTATTGCGAGCTGCAAATGCCACTTCCAGCTTAGCTGTGCAGAAGAAGAACAACAAGAAGAAGAAATATCTCGAAATATGTCCGTCAGGGCCCTTCCCTTGAGATAAATCTGCAAATATCTCGGAAACGAAGCGAGCTATGGCAAAATGTTAAGAGACCTTTTTTGTAGAGAACTAAGTTTCCTACTTTTTATGTTCTATGATATTTTTTGATCAGATGCGTAGTTCTCGAGATATATCAAGATATTTAAAAGTTCCGAAGCCGCACCAACATAATAGAGATACAGAAACACCGTGGCCCCTTTCCTTGAGATAACTCTGCACTATTGCGAGCTGCAAATGCCACTTCCAGCTTAGCTGTGCAGAGGAAGAACAACAAGAAGAAGAAATATCTCGAAATATGTCCGTCAGGCCAGTTCCTTTGAGCTGAATCTGCAAATATCTCGGAAACGAAGCGAGCTATGGCAAAATGTTAAGAGACGTTTTTTGTAGAGAATTATGTTTCCTACAATTTATGTTCTATGATATTTTTTGATCAGAAGCGTAGTTTTCGAGATATATCGAGATATTTAAAAGTTCCGAAGCCGCACCAACATAATAGAGATACAGAAACACCGTGGCCCCTTTCGTTGAGATAACTCTGCACTAGTGCGAGCCGCAAATGCCACTTCCAGCTTAGCTGTGCAGAAGAAGAACAACAAGAAGAAGAAATATCTCGAAATATGTCCGTCAGGCCCCTTCCCTTGAGATAAATCTGCACATATCTCGGAAACGAAGCGAGCTATGGCAAAATGTTAAGAGACCTTTTTTGTAGAGAATTAAGTTTCCTACTTTTTATGTTCTATGATATTTTTTGATCAGATGCGTAGTTCTCGAGATATATCAAGTTATTTAAAAGTTCCGAAGCCGCACCAACATAATAGAGATACAGAAACACCGTGGCCCCTTTCTTTGAGATAACTCTGCACTATTGCGAGCTGCAAATGCCACTTCCAGCTTAGCTGTGCAGAGGAAGAACAACAAGAAGAAGAAATATCTCGAAATATGTCCGTCAGGCCAGTTCCTTTGAGCTGAATCTGCAAATATCTCGGAAACGAAGCGAGCTATGGCAAAATGTTAAGAGACGTTTTTTGTAGAGAATTATGTTTCCTACAATTTGTGTTCTATGATATTTTTTGATCAGAAGCGTAGTTTTCGAGATATATCGAGATATTTAAAAGTTCCGAAGCCGCACCAACATAATAGGGATACAGAAACACCGTGGCCCCTTTCTTTGAGATAACTCTGCACTATTGCGAGCTGTAAATGCCACTTCCAGCATAGCTGTGCAGAAGAAGAACAACAAGAAGAAGAAATATCTCGAAATCTGTCCGTCAGGCCCCTTCCCTTGAGATATATCTGCAAATATCTCGGAAACGAAGCGAGCTATGGCAAAATGTTAAGAGACCTTTTTTGTAGAGAATTATGTTTCCTACAATTTATCTTCTATGACATTTTTTGATCAGAAGCGTAGTTTTCGAGATACATCGAGATATTTAAAAGTTCCGAAGCCGCACCAACATAATAGAGATACAGAAACACCGTGGCCCCTTTCTTTGAGATAACTCTGCACTAGTGCGAGCCGCAAATGCCACTTCCAGCTTAGCTGTGCAGAAGAAGAACAACAAGAAGAAGAAATATCTCGAAATATGTCCGGCAGGCCCCTTCCCTTGAGATATATCTGCAAATATCTCGGAAACGAAGCGAGCTATGGCAAAATGTTAAGAGACCTTTTTTGTAGAGAATTCTGTTTCCAACAATTTATGTTCTATGATATTTTTTGATCAGAAGTGTAGTTTTCGAGATATATCGAGATATTTAAAAGTTCCGAAGCCGCACCAACATAATAGAGATACAGAAACACCGTGGCCCCTTTCTTTGAGATAACTCTGCACTAGTGCGAGCCGCAAATGCCACTTCCAGCTTAGCTGTGCAGAAGAAGAACAACAAGAAGAAGAAATATCTCGAAATATGTCCGTCAGGCCCCTTCCCTTGAGATAAATCTGCAAATATCTCGGAAACGAAGCGAGCTATGGCAAAATGTTAAGAGACCTTTTTTGTAGAGAATTAAGTTTCCTACTTTTTATGTTCTATGATATTTTTTGATCAGATGCGTAGTTCTCGAGATATATCATGATATTTAAAAGTTTCGAAGCCGCACCAACATAATAGAGATACAGAAACACCGTGGCCCCTTTCTTTGAGATAACTCTGCACTATTGCGAGCTGCAAATGCCACTTCCAGCTTAGCTGTGCAGAGGAAGAACAACAAGAAGAAGAAATATCTCGAAATATGTCCGTCAGGCCCCTTCCCTTGAGATAAATCTGCAAATATCTCGGAAACGAAGAGAGCTATGGCAAAATGATAAGAGACCTTTTTTGTAGAGAATTAAGTTTCCTACTTTTCATGTTCTATGATATTTTTTGATCAGATGCGTAGTTCTCGAGATATATCAAGATATTTAAAAGTTCCGAAGCCGCACCAACATAATAGAGATACAGAAACACCGTGGCCCCTTTCTTTGAGATAACTCTGCACTATTGCGAGCTGTAAATGCCACTTCCAGCTTAGCTGTGCAGAAGAAGAACAACAAGAAGAAGAAATATCTCGAAATATGTCCGTCAGGCCCCTTCCCTCGAGATAAATCTGCAAATATCTCGGAAACGAAGCGAGCTATGGCAAAATGTTAAGAGACCTTTTTTGTAGAGAATTAAGCTTCCTACTTTTTATCTTCTATGATATTTTTTGATCAGATGCGTAGTTCTCGAGATATATCAAGATATTTAAAAGTTCCGAAGCCGCACCAACATAATAGAGATACAGAAACACCGTGGCCCCTCTCTTTGAGATAACTCTGCACTATTGCGAGCTGGAAATGCCACTTCCAGTTTAGCTGTGCAGAAGAAGAACAACAAGAAGAAGAAATATCTCGAAATATGTCCGTTAGGCCCCTTCCCTTGAGATAAATCTGCAAATATCTCGGAAACGAAGCGAGCTATGGCAAAATGTTAAGAGACCTCTTTTGTAGAGAATTAAGTTTCCTACTTTTTATGTTCTATGATATTTTTTGATCAGATGCGTAGTTCTCGAGATATATCAAGATATTTAAAAGTTCCGAAGCCGCACCAACATAATAGAGATACAGAAACACCGTGGCCCCTTTCTTTGAGATAACTCTGCACTATTGCGAGCTGTAAATGCCACTTCCAGCTTAGCTGTGCAGAAGAAGAACAACAAGAAGAAGAAATATCTCGAAATATGTCCGTCAGGCCCCTTCCCTTGAGATAAATCTGCACATATCTCGGAAACGAAGCGAGCTATGGCAAAATGTTAAGAGACCTTTTTTGTAGAGAATTAAGTTTCCTACTTCTTATGTTCTATGATATTTTTTGATCAGATGCGTAGTTCTCGAGATATATCAAGTTATTTAAAAGTTCCGAAGCCGCACCAACATAATAGAGATACAGAAACACCGTGGCCCCTTTCTTTGAGATAACTCTGCACTATTGCGAGCTGCAAATGCCACTTCCAGCTTAGCTGTGCAGAGGAAGAACAACAAGAAGAAGAAATATCTCGAAATATGTCCGTCAGGCCAGTTCCTTTGAGCTGAATCTGCAAATATCTCGGAAACGAAGCGAGCTATGGCAAAATGTTAAGAGACGTTTTTTGTAGAGAATTATGTTTCCTACAATTTATGTTCTATGATATTTTTTGATCAGAAGCGTAGTTTTCGAGATATATCGAGATATTTAAAAGTTCCGAAGCCGCACCAACATAAAAGGGATACAGAAACACCGTGGCCCCTTTCTTTGAGATAACTCTGCACTAGTGCGAGCCGCAAATGCCACTTCCAGCTTAGCTGTGCAGAAGAAGAACAACAAGAAGAAGAAATATCTCGAAATATGTCCGTCAGGCCCCTTCCCTTGAGATAAATCTGCAAATATCTCGGAAACGAAGCGAGCTATGGCAAAATGTTAAGAGACCTTTTTTGTACAGAATTAAGTTTCCTACTTTTTATGTTGTATGATATTTTTTGATCAGATGCGTAGTTCTCGAGATGTATCAAGATATTTAAAAGTTCCGTAGCCGCACCAACATAATAGAGATACAGAAACACCGTGGCCCCTTTCTTTGAGATAACTCTGCACTATTGCGAGCTGTAAATGCCACTTCCAGCTTAGCTGTGCAGAAGAAGAACAACAAGAAGAAGAAATATCTCGAAATCTGTCCGTCAGCCCCCTTCCCTTGAGATATATCTGCAAATATCTCGGAAACGAAGCGAGCTATGGCAAAATGTTAAGAGACCTTTTTTGTAGAGAATTATGTTTCCTACAATTTATCTTCTATGATATTTTTTGATCAGAAGCGTAGTTTTCGAGATACATCGAGATATTTAAAAGTTCCGAAGCCGCACCAACATAATAGAGATACAGAAACACCGTGGCCCCTTTCTTTGAGATAACTCTGCACTAGTGCGAGCCGCAAATGCCACTTCCAGCTTAGCTGTGCAGAAGAAGAACAACAAGAAGAAGAAATATCTCGAAATATGTCCGGCAGGCCCCTTCCCTTGAGATATATCTGCAAATATCTCGGAAACGAAGCGAGCTATGGCAAAATGTTAAGAGACCTTTTTTGTAGAGAATGCTCTTTCCTACAATTTATGTTCTATGATATTTTTTGATCAGAAGCGTAGTTTTCGAGATATATCGAGATATTTAAAAGTTCCGAAGCCGCACCAACATAATAGAGATACAGAAACACCGTGGCCCCTTTCTTTGAGATAACTCTGCACTAGTGCGAGCCGCAAATGCCACTTCCAGCTTAGCTGTGCAGAAGAAGAACAACAAGAAGAAGAAATATCTCGAAATATGTCCGTCAGGCCCCTTCCCTTGAGATAAATCTGCAAATATCTCGGAAACGAAGCGAGCTATGGCAAAATGTTAACAGACCTTTTTAGTAGAGAATTAAGTTTCCTACTTTTTATGTTCTATGATATTTTTTGATCAGATGCGTAGTTCTCGAGATATATCAAGATATTTAAAAGTTCCGAAGCCGCACCAACATAATAGAGATACAGAAACACCGTGGCCCCTTTCTTTGAGATAACTCTGCACTATTGCGAGCTGTAAATGCCACTTCCAGCTTAGCTGTGCAGAAGAAGAACAACAAGAAGAAGAAATATCTCGAAATATGTCCGTCAGGCCCCTTCCCTTGAGATATATCTGCAAATATCTCGGAAACGAAGCGAGCTATGGCAAAATGTTAAGAGACCTTTTTTGTAGAGAATTATGTTTCCTACAATTTATGCTCTATGATATTTTTTGATCAGATGCGTAGTTCTCGAGATATATCAAGATATTTAAAAGTTCCGAAGCCGCACTAACATAATAGAGATACAGAAACACCGTGGCCCCTTTCTTTGAGATAACTCTGCACTAGTGCCAGCCGCAAATGCCACTTCCAGCTTAGCTGTGCAGAAGAAGAACAACAAGAAGAAGAAATATCTCGAAATATGTCCGTCAGGCCCCTTCCCTTGAGATAAATCTGCACATATCTCGGAAACGAAGCGAGCTATTGCAAAATGTTAAGAGACCTTTTTTGTAGAGAATTATGTTTCCTACTATTTATGTTCTATGATATTTTTTGATCCGAAGCGTAGTTTTCGAGATATATCCGGATATTTAAAAGTTCCGAAGCCGCACCAACATTATAGGGATACAGAAACACCGTGGCCCCTTTCTTTGAGATAACTCTGCACTAGTGCGAGCCGCAAATGCCACTTCCAGCTTAGCTGTGCAGAAGAAGAACAACAAGAAGAAGAAATATCTCGAAATATGTCCGTCAGGCCCCTTCCCTTGAGATAAATCTGCAAATATCTCGGAAACGAAGCGAGCTATGGCAAAATGTTAAGAGACCTTTTTTGTAGAGAATTAAGTTTCCTACTTTTTATCTTCTATGATATTTTTTGATCAGATGCGTAGTTCTCGAGATATATCAAGATATTTAAAAGTTCCGAAGCCGCACCAACATAATAGAGATACAGAAACACCGTGGCCCCTCTCTTTGAGATAACTCTGCACTATTGCGAGCTGGAAATGCCACTTCCAGTTTAGCTGTGCAGAAGAAGGACAACAAGAAGAAGAAATATCTCGAAATATGTCCGTTAGGCCCCTTCCCTTGAGATAAATCTGCAAATATCTCGGAAACGAAGCGACCTATGGCAAAATGTTAAGAGCCCTTTTTTGTAGAGAATTAAGTTTCCTACTTTTTATGTTCTATGATATTTTTTGATCAGATGCGTAGTTCTCGAGATATATCAAGGTATTTAAAAGTTCCGAAGCCGCACCAACATAATAGAGATACAGAAACGCCGTGGCCCCTTTCTTTGAGATAACTCTGCACTATTGCGAGCTGCAAATGCCACTTCTAGCTTAGCTGTGCAGAGGAAGAACAACAAGAAGAAGAAACATCTCGAAATATGTCCGTCAGGCCAGTTCCTTTGAGCTGAATCTGCAAATATCTCGGAAACGAAGCGAGCTATGGCAAAATGTTAAGAGACGTTTTTTGTAGAGAATTATGTTTCCTACAATTTATGTTCTATGATATTTTTTGATCAGAAGCGTAGTTTTCGAGATATATCGAGATATTTAAAAGTTCCGAAGCCGCACCAACATAAAAGGGATACAGAAACACCGTGGCCCCTTTCTTTGAGATAACTCTGCACTAGTGCGAGCCGCAAATGCCACTTCCAGCTTAGCTGTGCAGAAGAAGAACAACAAGAAGAAGAAATATCTCGAAATATGTCCGTCAGGCCCCTTCCCTTGAGATAAATCTGCAAATATCTCGGAAACGAAGCGAGCTATGGCAAAATGTTAAGAGACCTTTTTTGTACAGAATTAAGTTTCCTACTTTTTATGTTGTATGATATTTTTTGATCAGATGCGTAGTTCTCGAGATGTATCAAGATATTTAAAAGTTCCGTAGCCGCACCAACATAATAGAGATACAGAAACACCGTGGCCCCTTTCTTTGAGATAACTCTGCACTATTGCGAGCTGTAAATGCCACTTCCAGCTTAGCTGTGCAGAAGAAGAACAACAAGAAGAAGAAATATCTCGAAATCTGTCCGTCAGGCCCCTTCCCTTGAGATATATCTGCAAATATCTCGGAAACGAAGCGAGCTATGGCAAAATGTTAAGAGACCTTTTTTGTAGAGAATTATGTTTCCTACAATTTATCTTCTATGATATTTTTTGATCAGAAGCGTAGTTTTCGAGATACATCGAGATATTTAAAAGTTCCGAAGCCGCACCAACATAATAGAGATACAGAAACACCGTGGCCCCTTTCTTTGAGATAACTCTGCACTATTGCGAGCTGTAAATGCCACTTCCAGCTTAGCTGTGCAGAAGAAGAACAACAAGAAGAAGAAATATCTCGAAATATGTCCGTCAGGCCCCTTCCCTCGAGATAAATCTGCAAATATCTCGGAAACGAAGCGAGCTATGGCAAAATGTTAAGAGACCTTTTTTGTAGAGAATTAAGCTTCCTACTTTTTATCTTCTATGATATTTTTTGATCAGATGCGTAGTTCTCGAGATATATCAAGATATTTAAAAGTTCCGAAGCCGCACCAACATAATAGAGATACAGAAACACCGTGGCCCCTCTCTTTGAGATAACTCTGCACTATTGCGAGCTGGAAATGCCACTTCCAGTTTAGCTGTGCAGAAGAAGAACAACAAGAAGAAGAAATATCTCGAAATATGTCCGTTAGGCCCCTTCCCTTGAGATAAATCTGCAAATATCTCGGAAACGAAGCGAGCTATGGCAAAATGTTAAGAGACCTCTTTTGTAGAGAATTAAGTTTCCTACTTTTTATGTTCTATGATATTTTTTGATCAGATGCGTAGTTCTCGAGATATATCAAGATATTTAAAAGTTCCGAAGCCGCACCAACATAATAGAGATACAGAAACACCGTGGCCCCTTTCTTTGAGATAACTCTGCACTATTGCGAGCTGTAAATGCCACTTCCAGCTTAGCTGTGCAGAAGAAGAACAACAAGAAGAAGAAATATCTCGAAATATGTCCGTCAGGCCCCTTCCCTTGAGATAAATCTGCACATATCTCGGAAACGAAGCGAGCTATGGCAAAATGTTAAGAGACCTTTTTTGTAGAGAATTAAGTTTCCTACTTCTTATGTTCTATGATATTTTTTGATCAGATGCGTAGTTCTCGAGATATATCAAGTTATTTAAAAGTTCCGAAGCCGCACCAACATAATAGAGATACAGAAACACCGTGGCCCCTTTCTTTGAGATAACTCTGCACTATTGCGAGCTGCAAATGCCACTTCCAGCTTAGCTGTGCAGAGGAAGAACAACAAGAAGAAGAAATATCTCGAAATATGTCCGTCAGGCCAGTTCCTTTGAGCTGAATCTGCAAATATCTCGGAAACGAAGCGAGCTATGGCAAAATGTTAAGAGACGTTTTTTGTAGAGAATTATGTTTCCTACAATTTATGTTCTATGATATTTTTTGATCAGAAGCGTAGTTTTCGAGATATATCGAGATATTTAAAAGTTCCGAAGCCGCACCAACATAAAAGGGATACAGAAACACCGTGGCCCCTTTCTTTGAGATAACTCTGCACTAGTGCGAGCCGCAAATGCCACTTCCAGCTTAGCTGTGCAGAAGAAGAACAACAAGAAGAAGAAATATCTCGAAATATGTCCGTCAGGCCCCTTCCCTTGAGATAAATCTGCAAATATCTCGGAAACGAAGCGAGCTATGGCAAAATGTTAAGAGACCTTTTTTGTACAGAATTAAGTTTCCTACTTTTTATGTTGTATGATATTTTTTGATCAGATGCGTAGTTCTCGAGATGTATCAAGATATTTAAAAGTTCCGTAGCCGCACCAACATAATAGAGATACAGAAACACCGTGGCCCCTTTCTTTGAGATAACTCTGCACTATTGCGAGCTGTAAATGCCACTTCCAGCTTAGCTGTGCAGAAGAAGAACAACAAGAAGAAGAAATATCTCGAAATCTGTCCGTCAGGCCCCTTCCCTTGAGATATATCTGCAAATATCTCGGAAACGAAGCGAGCTATGGCAAAATGTTAAGAGACCTTTTTTGTAGAGAATTATGTTTCCTACAATTTATCTTCTATGATATTTTTTGATCAGAAGCGTAGTTTTCGAGATACATCGAGATATTTAAAAGTTCCGAAGCCGCACCAACATAATAGAGATACAGAAACACCGTGGCCCCTTTCTTTGAGATAACTCTGCACTAGTGCGAGCCGCAAATGCCACTTCCAGCTTAGCTGTGCAGAAGAAGAACAACAAGAAGAAGAAATATCTCGAAATATGTCCGTTAGGCCCCTTCCCTTGAGATAAATCTGCAAATATCTCGGAAACGAAGCGAGCTATGGCAAAATGTTAAGAGACCTCTTTTGTAGAGAATTAAGTTTCCTACTTTTTATGTTCTATGATATTTTTTGATCAGATGCGTAGTTCTCGAGATATATCAAGATATTTAAAAGTTCCGAAGCCGCACCAACATAATAGAGATACAGAAACACCGTGGCCCCTTTCTTTGAGATAACTCTGCACTATTGCGAGCTGTAAATGCCACTTCCAGCTTAGCTGTGCAGAAGAAGAACAACAAGAAGAAGAAATATCTCGAAATATGTCCGTCAGGCCCCTTCCCTTGAGATAAATCTGCACATATCTCGGAAACGAAGCGAGCTATGGCAAAATGTTAAGAGACCTTTTTTGTAGAGAATTAAGTTTCCTACTTCTTATGTTCTATGATATTTTTTGATCAGATGCGTAGTTCTCGAGATATATCAAGTTATTTAAAAGTTCCGAAGCCGCACCAACATAATAGAGATACAGAAACACCGTGGCCCCTTTCTTTGAGATAACTCTGCACTATTGCGAGCTGCAAATGCCACTTCCAGCTTAGCTGTGCAGAGGAAGAACAACAAGAAGAAGAAATATCTCGAAATATGTCCGTCAGGCCAGTTCCTTTGAGCTGAATCTGCAAATATCTCGGAAACGAAGCGAGCTATGGCAAAATGTTAAGAGACGTTTTTTGTAGAGAATTATGTTTCCTACAATTTATGTTCTATGATATTTTTTGATCAGAAGCGTAGTTTTCGAGATATATCGAGATATTTAAAAGTTCCGAAGCCGCACCAACATAAAAGGGATACAGAAACACCGTGGCCCCTTTCTTTGAGATAACTCTGCACTAGTGCGAGCCGCAAATGCCACTTCCAGCTTAGCTGTGCAGAAGAAGAACAACAAGAAGAAGAAATATCTCGAAATATGTCCGTCAGGCCCCTTCCCTTGAGATAAATCTGCAAATATCTCGGAAACGAAGCGAGCTATGGCAAAATGTTAAGAGACCTTTTTTGTACAGAATTAAGTTTCCTACTTTTTATGTTGTATGATATTTTTTGATCAGATGCGTAGTTCTCGAGATGTATCAAGATATTTAAAAGTTCCGTAGCCGCACCAACATAATAGAGATACAGAAACACCGTGGCCCCTTTCTTTGAGATAACTCTGCACTATTGCGAGCTGTAAATGCCACTTCCAGCTTAGCTGTGCAGAAGAAGAACAACAAGAAGAAGAAATATCTCGAAATCTGTCCGTCAGGCCCCTTCCCTTGAGATATATCTGCAAATATCTCGGAAACGAAGCGAGCTATGGCAAAATGTTAAGAGACCTTTTTTGTAGAGAATTATGTTTCCTACAATTTATCTTCTATGATATTTTTTGATCAGAAGCGTAGTTTTCGAGATACATCGAGATATTTAAAAGTTCCGAAGCCGCACCAACATAATAGAGATACAGAAACACCGTGGCCCCTTTCTTTGAGATAACTCTGCACTAGTGCGAGCCGCAAATGCCACTTCCAGCTTAGCTGTGCAGAAGAAGAACAACAAGAAGAAGAAATATCTCGAAATATATCCGGCAGGCCCCTTCCCTTGAGATATATCTGCAAATATCTCGGAAACGAAGCGAGCTATGGCAAAATGTTAAGAGACCTTTTTTGTAGAGAATTCTCTTTCCTACAATTTATGTTCTATGATATTTTTTGATCAGAAGCGTAGTTTTCGAGATATATCGAGATATTTAAAAGTTCCGAAGCCGCACCAACATAATAGAGATACAGAAACACCGTGGCCCCTTTCTTTGAGATAACTCTGCACTAGTGCGAGCCGCAAATGCCACTTCCAGCTTAGCTGTGCAGAAGAAGAACAACAAGAAGAAGAAATATCTCGAAATATGTCCGTCAGGCCCCTTCCCTTGAGATAAATCTGCAAATATCTCGGAAACGAAGCGAGCTATGGCAAAATGTTAACAGACCTTTTTAGTAGAGAATTAAGTTTCCTACTTTTTATGTTCTATGATATTTTTTGATCAGATGCGTAGTTCTCGAGATATATCAAGATATTTAAAAGTTCCGAAGCCGCACCAACATAATAGAGATACAGAAACACCGTGGCCCCTTTCTTTGAGATAACTCTGCACTATTGCGAGCTGTAAATGCCACTTCCAGCTTAGCTGTGCAGAAGAAGAACAACAAGAAGAAGAAATATCTCGAAATATGTCCGTCAGGCCCCTTCCCTTGAGATATATCTGCAAATATCTCGGAAACGAAGCGAGCTATGGCAAAATGTTAAGAGACCTTTTTTGTAGAGAATTATGTTTCCTACAATTTATGCTCTATGATATTTTTTGATCAGATGCGTAGTTCTCGAGATATATCAAGATATTTAAAAGTTCCGAAGCCGCACTAACATAATAGAGATACAGAAACACCGTGGCCCCTTTCTTTGAGATAACTCTGCACTAGTGCCAGCCGCAAATGCCACTTCCAGCTTAGCTGTGCAGAAGAAGAACAACAAGAAGAAGAAATATCTCGAAATATGTCCGTCAGGCCCCTTCCCTTGAGATAAATCTGCACATATCTCGGAAACGAAGCGAGCTATTGCAAAATGTTAAGAGACCTTTTTTGTAGAGAATTATGTTTCCTACTATTTATGTTCTATGATATTTTTTGATCCGAAGCGTAGTTTTCGAGATATATCCGGATATTTAAAAGTTCCGAAGCCGCACCAACATTATAGGGATACAGAAACACCGTGGCCCCTTTCTTTGAGATAACTCTGCACTAGTGCGAGCCGCAAATGCCACTTCCAGCTTAGCTGTGCAGAAGAAGAACAACAAGAAGAAGAAATATCTCGAAATATGTCCGTCAGGCCCCTTCCCTTGAGATAAATCTGCAAATATCTCGGAAACGAAGCGAGCTATGGCAAAATGTTAAGAGACCTTTTTTGTAGAGAATTAAGTTTCCTACTTTTTATCTTCTATCATATTTTTTGATCAGATGCGTAGTTCTCGAGATATATCAAGATATTTAAAAGTTCCGAAGCCGCACCAACATAATAGAGATACAGAAACACCGTGGCCCCTCTCTTTGAGATAACTCTGCACTATTGCGAGCTGGAAATGCCACTTCCAGTTTAGCTGTGCAGAAGAAGGACAACAAGAAGAAGAAATATCTCGAAATATGTCCGTTAGGCCCCTTCCCTTGAGATAAATCTGCAAATATCTCGGAAACGAAGCGACCTATGGCAAAATGTTAAGAGCCCTTTTTTGTAGAGAATTAAGTTTCCTACTTTTTATGTTCTATGATATTTTTTGATCAGATGCGTAGTTCTCGAGATATATCAAGGTATTTAAAAGTTCCGAAGCCGCACCAACATAATAGAGATACAGAAACGCCGTGGCCCCTTTCTTTGAGATAACTCTGCACTATTGCGAGCTGCAAATGCCACTTCTAGCTTAGCTGTGCAGAGGAAGAACAACAAGAAGAAGAAACATCTCGAAATATGTCCGTCAGGCCAGTTCCTTTGAGATGAATCTGCAAATGTCTCGGAAACGAAGCGAGCTATGGCAAAATGTTAAGAGACGTTTTTTATAGAGAATTATGTTTCCTACAATTTATGTTCCATGATATTTTTTGATCAGAAGCGTAGTTTTCGAGATACATCGAGATATTTAAAAGTTCCGAAGCCGCACCAACATAATAGAGATACAGAAACACCGTGGCCCCTTTCTTTGAGATAACTCTGCACTAGTGCGAGCCGCAAATGCCACTTCCAGCTTAGCTGTGCAGAAGAAGAACAACAAGAAGAAGAAATATCTCGAAATATGTCCGTCAGGCCCCTTCCCTTGAGATAAATCTGCACATATCTCGGAAACGAAGCGAGCTATGGCAAAATGTTAAGAGACGTTTTTTGTAGAGAATTATGTTTCCTACTATTTATGTTCTATGATATTTTTTGATCCGAAGCGTAGTTTTCGAGATATATCGAGATATTTAAAAGTTCCGAAGCCGCACCAACATAATAGGGATACAGAAACACCGTGGCCCCTTTGTTTGAGATAACTCTGCACTAGTGCGAGCCGCAAATGCCACTTCCAGCTTAGCTGTGCAGAAGAAGAACAACAAGAAGAAGAAATATCTCGAAATATGTCCGTCAGGCCCCTTCCCTTGAGATAAATCTGCAAATATCTCGGAAACCAAGCGAGTTATGGCAAAATGTTAAGAGGCCTTTTTTGTAGAGAATTAAGTTTCCTACTTTTTATCTTCTATGATATTTTTTGATCAGATGCGTAGTTCTCGAGATATATCAAGATATTTAAAAGTTCCGAAGCCGCACCAACATAATAGAGATGCAGAAACACCGTGGCCCCTCTCTTTGAGATAACTCTGCACTATTGCGAGCTGGAAATGCCACTTCCAGCTTAGCTGTGCAGAAGAAGAACAACAAGAAGAAGAAATATCTCGAAATATGTCCGTCAGGCCCCTTCCCTTGAGATAATTCTGCAAATATCTCGGAAACGAAGCGAGCTATGGCAAAATGTTAAGAGACCTTTTTTGTAGAGAATTATATTTCCTACAATTTATGTTCTATGATATTTTTTGATCAGAAGCGTAGTTTTCGAGATATATCGAGATATTTAAAAGTTCCGAAGCCGCACCAACATAATAGAGATACAGAAACACCGTGGCCCCTTTCTTTGAGATAACTCTGCACTAGTGCGAGCCGCAAATGCCACTTCCAGCTTAGCTGTGCAGAAGAAGAACAACAAGAAGAAGAAATATCTCGAAATATGTCCGACAGGCCCCTTCCCTTGAGATAAATCTGCAAATATCTCGGAAACGAAGCGAGCTATGGCGAAATGTTAAGAGACCTTTTTTGTAGAGAATTAAGTTTCCTACTTTTTATCTTCTATGATATTTTTTGATCAGATGCGTAGTTCTCGAGATATATCAAGATATTTAAAAGTTCCGAAGCCGCACCAACATAATAGAGATACAGAAACACCGTGGCCCCTCTCTTTGAGATAACTCTGCACTATTGCGAGCTGCAAATGCCACTTCCAGCTTAGCTGTGCAGAAGAAGAACAACAAGAAGAAGAAATATCTCGAAATATGTCCGTCAGGCCAGTTCCTTTGAGCAGAATCTGCAAATATCTCGGAAACGAAGCGAGCTATGGCAAAATGTTAAGAGACGTTTTTTGTAGAGAATTATGTTTCCTACAATTTATGTTCTATGATATTTTTTGATCAGAAGCGTAGTTTTCGAGATATATCGAGATATTTAAAAGTTCCGAAGACGCACCAACATAATAGAGATACAGAAACACCGTGGCCCCTTTCTTTGAGATAACTGTGCACTAGTGCGAGCCGCAAATGCCACTTCCAGCTTAGCTGTGCAGAAGAAGAACAACAAGAAGAAGAAATATCTCGAAATATGTCCGTCAGGCCCCTTCCCTTGAGATAAATCTGCAAATATCTCGGAAACGAAGCGAGCTATGGCAAAATGTTAAGAGACCTTTTTTGTAGAGAATTATGTTTCCTACAATTTATGTTCTATGATATTTTTTGATCAGAAGCGTAGTTTTCGAGATATATCGAGATATTTAAAAGTTCCGAAGCCGCACCAACATAATAGAGATACAGAAACACCGTGGCCCCTTTCGTTGAGATAACTCTGCACTAGTGCGAGCCGCAAATGCCACTTCCAGCTTAGCTGTGCAGAAGAAGAACAACAAGAAGAAGAAATATCTCGAAATATGTCCGTCAGGCCCCTTCCCTTGAGATAAATCTGCACATATCTCGGAAACGAAGCGAGCTATTGCAAAATGTTAAGAGACGTTTTTTGTAGAGAATTATGTTTCCTATTATTTATGTTCTATGACATTTTTTGATCCGAAGCGTAGTTTTCGAGATATATCCAGATATTTAAAAGTTCCGAAGCCGCACCAACATTATAGGGATACAGAAACACCGTGGCCCCTTTCTTTGAGATAACTCTGCACTAGTGCGAGCCGCAAATGCCACTTCCAGCTTAGCTGTGCAGAAGAAGAACAACAAGAAGAAGAAATATCTCGAAATATGTCCGTCAGGCCCCTTCCCTCGAGATAAATCTGCAAATATCTCGGAAACGAAGCGAGCTATGGCAAAATGTTAAGAGACCTTTTTTGTAGAGAATTAAGCTTCCTACTTTTTATCTTCTATGATATTTTTTGATCAGATGCGTAGTTCTCGAGATATATCAAGATATTTAAAAGTTCCGAAGCCGCACCAACATAATAGAGATACAGAAACACCGTGGCCCCTCTCTTTGAGATAACTCTGCACTATTGCGAGCTGGAAATGCCACTTCCAGTTTAGCTGTGCAGAAGAAGAACAACAAGAAGAAGAAATATCTCGAAATATGTCCGTTAGGCCCCTTCCCTTGAGATAAATCTGCAAATATCTCGGAAACGAAGCGAGCTATGGCAAAATGTTAAGAGACCTCTTTTGTAGAGAATTAAGTTTCCTACTTTTTATGTTCTATGATATTTTTTGATCAGATGCGTAGTTCTCGAGATATATCAAGATATTTAAAAGTTCCGAAGCCGCACCAACATAATAGAGATACAGAAACACCGTGGCCCCTTTCTTTGAGATAACTCTGCACTATTGCGAGCTGTAAATGCCACTTCCAGCTTAGCTGTGCAGAAGAAGAACAACAAGAAGAAGAAATATCTCGAAATATGTCCGTCAGGCCCCTTCCCTTGAGATAAATCTGCACATATCTCGGAAACGAAGCGAGCTATGGCAAAATGTTAAGAGACCTTTTTTGTAGAGAATTAAGTTTCCTACTTCTTATGTTCTATGATATTTTTTGATCAGATGCGTAGTTCTCGAGATATATCAAGTTATTTAAAAGTTCCGAAGCCGCACCAACATAATAGAGATACAGAAACACCGTGGCCCCTTTCTTTGAGATAACTCTGCACTATTGCGAGCTGCAAATGCCACTTCCAGCTTAGCTGTGCAGAGGAAGAACAACAAGAAGAAGAAATATCTCGAAATATGTCCGTCAGGCCAGTTCCTTTGAGCTGAATCTGCAAATATCTCGGAAACGAAGCGAGCTATGGCAAAATGTTAAGAGACGTTTTTTGTAGAGAATTATGTTTCCTACAATTTATGTTCTATGATATTTTTTGATCAGAAGCGTAGTTTTCGAGATATATCGAGATATTTAAAAGTTCCGAAGCCGCACCAACATAAAAGGGATACAGAAACACCGTGGCCCCTTTCTTTGAGATAACTCTGCACTAGTGCGAGCCGCAAATGCCACTTCCAGCTTAGCTGTGCAGAAGAAGAACAACAAGAAGAAGAAATATCTCGAAATATGTCCGTCAGGCCCCTTCCCTTGAGATAAATCTGCAAATATCTCGGAAACGAAGCGAGCTATGGCAAAATGTTAAGAGACCTTTTTTGTACAGAATTAAGTTTCCTACTTTTTATGTTGTATGATATTTTTTGATCAGATGCGTAGTTCTCGAGATGTATCAAGATATTTAAAAGTTCCGTAGCCGCACCAACATAATAGAGATACAGAAACACCGTGGCCCCTTTCTTTGAGATAACTCTGCACTATTGCGAGCTGTAAATGCCACTTCCAGCTTAGCTGTGCAGAAGAAGAACAACAAGAAGAAGAAATATCTCGAAATCTGTCCGTCAGGCCCCTTCCCTTGAGATATATCTGCAAATATCTCGGAAACGAAGCGAGCTATGGCAAAATGTTAAGAGACCTTTTTTGTAGAGAATTATGTTTCCTACAATTTATCTTCTATGATATTTTTTGATCAGAAGCGTAGTTTTCGAGATACATCGAGATATTTAAAAGTTCCGAAGCCGCACCAACATAATAGAGATACAGAAACACCGTGGCCCCTTTCTTTGAGATAACTCTGCACTAGTGCGAGCCGCAAATGCCACTTCCAGCTTAGCTGTGCAGAAGAAGAACAACAAGAAGAAGAAATATCTCGAAATATGTCCGGCAGGCCCCTTCCCTTGAGATATATCTGCAAATATCTCGGAAACGAAGCGAGCTATGGCAAAATGTTAAGAGACCTTTTTTGTAGAGAATTCTCTTTCCTACAATTTATGTTCTATGATATTTTTTGATCAGAAGCGTAGTTTTCGAGATATATCGAGATATTTAAAAGTTCCGAAGCCGCACCAACATAATAGAGATACAGAAACACCGTGGCCCCTTTCTTTGAGATAACTCTGCACTAGTGCGAGCCGCAAATGCCACTTCCAGCTTAGCTGTGCAGAAGAAGAACAACAAGAAGAAGAAATATCTCGAAATATGTCCGTCAGGCCCCTTCCCTTGAGATAAATCTGCAAATATCTCGGAAACGAAGCGAGCTATGGCAAAATGTTAACAGACCTTTTTAGTAGAGAATTAAGTTTCCTACTTTTTATGTTCTATGATATTTTTTGATCAGATGCGTAGTTCTCGAGATATATCAAGATATTTAAAAGTTCCGAAGCCGCACCAACATAATAGAGATACAGAAACACCGTGGCCCCTTTCTTTGAGATAACTCTGCACTATTGCGAGCTGTAAATGCCACTTCCAGCTTAGCTGTGCAGAAGAAGAACAACAAGAAGAAGAAATATCTCGAAATATGTCCGTCAGGCCCCTTCCCTTGAGATATATCTGCAAATATCTCGGAAACGAAGCGAGCTATGGCAAAATGTTAAGAGACCTTTTTTGTAGAGAATTATGTTTCCTACAATTTATGCTCTATGATATTTGTTGATCAGATGCGTAGTTCTCGAGATATATCAAGATATTTAAAAGTTCCGAAGCCGCACTAACATAATAGAGATACAGAAACACCGTGGCCCCTTTCTTTGAGATAACTCTGCACTAGTGCCAGCCGCAAATGCCACTTCCAGCTTAGCTGTGCAGAAGAAGAACAACAAGAAGAAGAAATATCTCGAAATATGTCCGTCAGGCCCCTTCCCTTGAGATAAATCTGCACATATCTCGGAAACGAAGCGAGCTATTGCAAAATGTTAAGAGACCTTTTTTGTAGAGAATTATGTTTCCTACTATTTATGTTCTATGATATTTTTTGATCCGAAGCGTAGTTTTCGAGATATATCCGGATATTTAAAAGTTCCGAAGCCGCACCAACATTATAGGGATACAGAAACACCGTGGCCCCTTTCTTTGAGATAACTCTGCACTAGTGCGAGCCGCAAATGCCACTTCCAGCTTAGCTGTGCAGAAGAAGAACAACAAGAAGAAGAAATATCTCGAAATATGTCCGTCAGGCCCCTTCCCTTGAGATAAATCTGCAAATATCTCGGAAACGAAGCGAGCTATGGCAAAATGTTAAGAGACCTTTTTTGTACAGAATTAAGTTTCCTACTTTTTATGTTGTATGATATTTTTTGATCAGATGCGTAGTTCTCGAGATGTATCAAGATATTTAAAAGTTCCGTAGCCGCACCAACATAATAGAGATACAGAAACACCGTGGCCCCTTTCTTTGAGATAACTCTGCACTATTGCGAGCTGTAAATGCCACTTCCAGCTTAGCTGTGCAGAAGAAGAACAACAAGAAGAAGAAATATCTCGAAATCTGTCCGTCAGGCCCCTTCCCTTGAGATATATCTGCAAATATCTCGGAAACGAAGCGAGCTATGGCAAAATGTTAAGAGACCTTTTTTGTAGAGAATTATGTTTCCTACAATTTATCTTCTATGATATTTTTTGATCAGAAGCGTAGTTTTCGAGATACATCGAGATATTTAAAAGTTCCGAAGCCGCACCAACATAATAGAGATACAGAAACACCGTGGCCCCTTTCTTTGAGATAACTCTGCACTAGTGCGAGCCGCAAATGCCACTTCCAGCTTAGCTGTGCAGAAGAAGAACAACAAGAAGAAGAAATATCTCGAAATATGTCCGGCAGGCCCCTTCCCTTGAGATATATCTGCAAATATCTCGGAAACGAAGCGAGCTATGGCAAAATGTTAAGAGACCTTTTTTGTAGAGAATTCTCTTTCCTACAATTTATGTTCTATGATATTTTTTGATCAGAAGCGTAGTTTTCGAGATATATCGAGATATTTAAAAGTTCCGAAGCCGCACCAACATAATAGAGATACAGAAACACCGTGGCCCCTTTCTTTGAGATAACTCTGCACTAGTGCGAGCCGCAAATGCCACTTCCAGCTTAGCTGTGCAGAAGAAGAACAACAAGAAGAAGAAATATCTCGAAATATGTCCGTCAGGCCCCTTCCCTTGAGATAAATCTGCAAATATCTCGGAAACGAAGCGAGCTATGGCAAAATGTTAACAGACCTTTTTAGTAGAGAATTAAGTTTCCTACTTTTTATGTTCTATGATATTTTTTGATCAGATGCGTAGTTCTCGAGATATATCAAGATATTTAAAAGTTCCGAAGCCGCACCAACATAATAGAGATACAGAAACACCGTGGCCCCTTTCTTTGAGATAACTCTGCACTATTGCGAGCTGTAAATGCCACTTCCAGCTTAGCTGTGCAGAAGAAGAACAACAAGAAGAAGAAATATCTCGAAATATGTCCGTCAGGCCCCTTCCCTTGAGATATATCTGCAAATATCTCGGAAACGAAGCGAGCTATGGCAAAATGTTAAGAGACCTTTTTTGTAGAGAATTATGTTTCCTACAATTTATGCTCTATGATATTTTTTGATCAGATGCGTAGTTCTCGAGATATATCAAGATATTTAAAAGTTCCGAAGCCGCACTAACATAATAGAGATACAGAAACACCGTGGCCCCTTTCTTTGAGATAACTCTGCACTAGTGCCAGCCGCAAATGCCACTTCCAGCTTAGCTGTGCAGAAGAAGAACAACAAGAAGAAGAAATATCTCGAAATATGTCCGTCAGGCCCCTTCCCTTGAGATAAATCTGCACATATCTCGGAAACGAAGCGAGCTATTGCAAAATGTTAAGAGACCTTTTTTGTAGAGAATTATGTTTCCTATTATTTATGTTCTATGATATTTTTTGATCCGAAGCGTAGTTTTCGAGATATATCGGGATATTTAAAAGTTCCGAAGCCGCACCAACATTATAGGGATACAGAAACACCGTGGCCCCTTTCTTTGAGATAACTCTGCACTAGTGCGAGCCGCAAATGCCACTTCCAGCTTAGCTGTGCAGAAGAAGAACAACAAGAAGAAGAAATATCTCGAAATATGTCCGTCAGGCCCCTTCCCTTGAGATAAATCTGCAAATATCTCGGAAACGAAGCGAGCTATGGCAAAATGTTAAGAGACCTTTTTTGTAGAGAATTAAGTTTCCTACTTTTTATCTTCTATGATATTTTTTGATCAGATGCGTAGTTCTCGAGATATATCAAGATATTTAAAAGTTCCGAAGCCGCACCAACATAATAGAGATACAGAAACACCGTGGCCCCTCTCTTTGAGATAACTCTGCACTGTTGCGAGCTGGAAATGCCACTTCCAGTTTAGCTGTGCAGAAGAAGGACAACAAGAAGAAGAAATATCTCGAAATATGTCCGTGAGGCCCCTTCCCTTGAGATAAATCTGCAAATATCTCGGAAACGAAGCGACCTATGGCAAAATGTTAAGAGCCCTTTTTTGTAGAGAATTAAGTTTCCTACTTTTTATGTTCTATGATATTTTTTGATCAGATGCGTAGTTCTCGAGATATATCAAGGTATTTAAAAGTTCCGAAGCCGCACCAACATAATAGAGATACAGAAACGCCGTGGCCCCTTTCTTTGAGATAACTCTGCACTATTGCGAGCTGCAAATGCCACTTCTAGCTTAGCTGTGCAGAGGAAGAACAACAAGAAGAAGAAACATCTCGAAATATGTCCGTCAGGCCAGTTCCTTTGAGATGAATCTGCAAATATCTCGGAAACGAAGCGAGCTATGGCAAAATGTTAAGAGACGTTTTTTATAGAGAATTATGTTTCCTACAATTTATGTTCCATGATATTTTTTGATCAGAAGCGTAGTTTTCGAGATACATCGAGATATTTAAAAGTTCCGAAGCCGCACCAACATAATAGAGATACAGAAACACCGTGGCCCCTTTCTTTGAGATAACTCTGCACTAGTGCGAGCCGCAAATGCCACTTCCAGCTTAGCTGTGCAGAAGAAGAACAACAAGAAGAAGAAATATCTCGAAATATGTCCGTCAGGCCCCTTCCCTTGAGATAAATCTGCAAATATCTCGGAAACGAAGAGAGCTATGGCAAAATGTTAAGAGACCTTTTTTGTAGAGAATTAAGTTTCCTACTTTTTATGTTCTATGATATTTTTTGATCAGATGCGTAGTTCTCGAGATATATCAAGATATTTAAAAGTTCCGAAGCCGCACCAACATAATAGAGATACAGAAACACCGTGGCCCCTTTCTTTGAGATAACTCTGCACTAGTGCGAGCCGCAAATGCCACTTCCAGCTTAGATGTGCAGAAGAAGAACAACAAGAAGAAGAAATATCTCGAAATATGTCCGTCAGGCCCCTTCCCTTGAGATAAATCTGCAAATATCTCGGAAACGAAGAGAGCTATGGCAAAATGTTAAGAGACCTTTTTTGTAGAGAATCAAGTTTCCTACTTTTTATGTTCTATGATATTTTTTGATCAGATGCGTAGTTCTCGAGATATATCAAGATATTTAAAAGTTCCGAAGCCGCACCAACATAATAGAGATACAGAAACACCGTGGCCCCTTTCTTTGAGATAACTCTGCACTAGTGCGAGCCGCAAATGCCACTTCCAGCTTAGATGTGCAGAAGAAGAACAACAAGAAGAAGAAATATCTCGAAATATGTCCGTCAGGCCCCTTCCCTTGAGATAAATCTGCAAATATCTCGGAAACGAAGCGAGCTATGGCAAAATGTTAAGAGACCTTTTTTGTAGAGAATTAAGTTTCCTACTTTTTATCTTCTATGATATTTTTTGATCAGATGCGTAGTTCTCGAGATATATCAAGATATTTAAAAGTTCCGAAGCCGCACCAACATACTAGAGATACAGAAACACCGTGGCCCCTCTCTTTGAGATAACTCTGCACTATTGCGAGCTGGAAATGCCACTTCCAGTTTAGCTGTGCAGAAGAAGGACAACAAGAAGAAGAAATATCTCGAAATATGTCCGTTAGGCCCCTTCCCTTGAGATAAATCTGCAAATATCTCGGAAACGAAGAGAGCTATGGCAAAATGTTAAGAGACCTTTTTTGTAGAGAATTAAGTTTCCTACTTTTTATGTTCTATGATATTTTTTGATCAGATGCGTAGTTCTCGAGATATATCAAGATATTTAAAAGTTCCGAAGCCGCACCAACATAATAGAGATACAGAAACACCGTGGCCCCTTTCTTTGAGATAACTCTGCACTATTTCGAGCTGTAAATGCCACTTCCAGCTTAGCTGTGCAGAAGAAGAACAACAAGAAGAAGAAATATCTCGAAATATGTCCGTCAGGCCCCTTCCCTTGAGATATATCTGCAAATATCTCGGAAACGAAGCGAGCTATGGCAAAATGTTGAGAGACCTTTTTTGTAGAGAATTCTGTTTCCTACAATTTATGTTCTATGATATTTTTTGATCAGAAGCGTAGTTTTCGAGATATATCGAGATATTTACAAGTTCCGAAGCCGCTCCAACATAATAGAGATACAGAAACACCGTGGCCCCTTTCGTTGAGATAACTCTGCACTAGTGCGAGCCGCAAATGCCACTTCCAGCTTAGCTGTGCAGAAGAAGAACAACAAGAAGAAGAAATATCTCGAAATATGTCCGTCAGGCCCCTTCCCTTGAGATAAATCTGCACATATCTCGGAAACGAAGCGAGCTATGGCAAAATGTTAAGAGACGTTTTTTGTAGAGAATTATGTTTCCTACTATTTATGTTCTATGATATTTTTTGATCCGAAGCGTAGTTTTCGAGATATATCGAGATATTTAAAAGTTCCGAAGCCGCACCAACATAATAGGGATACAGAAACACCGTGGCCCCTTTGTTTGAGATAACTCTGCACTAGTGCGAGCCGCAAATGCCACTTCCAGCTTAGCTGTGCAGAAGAAGAACAACAAGAAGAAGAAATATCTCGAAATATGTCCGTCAGGCCCCTTCCCTTGAGATAAATCTGCAAATATCTCGGAAACCAAGCGAGCTATGGCAAAATGTTAAGAGGCCTTTTTTGTAGAGAATTAAGTTTCCTACTTTTTATCTTCTATGATATTTTTTGATCAGATGCGTAGTTCTCGAGATATATCAAGATATTTAAAAGTTCCGAAGCCGCACCAACATAATAGAGATGCAGAAACACCGTGGCCCCTCTCTTTGAGATAACTCTGCACTATTGCGAGCTGGAAATGCCACTTCCAGCTTAGCTGTGCAGAAGAAGAACAACAAGAAGAAGAAATATCTCGAAATATGTCCGTCAGGCCCCTTCCCTTGAGATAATTCTGCAAATATCTCGGAAACGAAGCGAGCTATGGCAAAATGTTAAGAGACCTTTTTTGTAGAGAATTATATTTCCTACAATTTATGTTCTATGATATTTTTTGATCAGAAGCGTAGTTTTCGAGATATATCGAGATATTTAAAAGTTCCGAAGCCGCACCAACATAATAGAGATACAGAAACACCGTGGCCCCTTTCTTTGAGATAACTCTGCACTAGTGCGAGCCGCAAATGCCACTTCCAGCTTAGCTGTGCAGAAGAAGAACAACAAGAAGAAGAAATATCTCGAAATATGTCCGACAGGCCCCTTCCCTTGAGATAAATCTGCAAATATCTCGGAAACGAAGCGAGCTATGGCGAAATGTTAAGAGACCTTTTTTGTAGAGAATTAAGTTTCCTACTTTTTATCTTCTATGATATTTTTTGATCAGATGCGTAGTTCTCGAGATATATCAAGATATTTAAAAGTTCCGAAGCCGCACCAACATAATAGAGATACAGAAACACCGTGGCCCCTCTCTTTGAGATAACTCTGCACTATTGCGAGCTGCAAATGCCACTTCCAGCTTAGCTGTGCAGAAGAAGAACAACAAGAAGAAGAAATATCTCGAAATATGTCCGTCAGGCCAGTTCCTTTGAGCAGAATCTGCAAATATCTCGGAAACGAAGCGAGCTATGGCAAAATGTTAAGAGACGTTTTTTGTAGAGAATTATGTTTCCTACAATTTATGTTCTATGATATTTTTTGATCAGAAGCGTAGTTTTCGAGATATATCGAGATATTTAAAAGTTCCGAAGACGCACCAACATAATAGAGATACAGAAACACCGTGGCCCCTTTCTTTGAGATAACTGTGCACTAGTGCGAGCCGCAAATGCCACTTCCAGCTTAGCTGTGCAGAAGAAGAACAACAAGAAGAAGAAATATCTCGAAATATGTCCGTCAGGCCCCTTCCCTTGAGATAAATCTGCAAATATCTCGGAAACGAAGCGAGCTATGGCAAAATGTTAAGAGACCTTTTTTGTAGAGAATTATGTTTCCTACAATTTATGTTCTATGATATTTTTTGATCAGAAGCGTAGTTTTCGAGATATATCGAGATATTTAAAAGTTCCGAAGCCGCACCAACATAATAGAGATACAGAAACACCGTGGCCCCTTTCGTTGAGATAACTCTGCACTAGTGCGAGCCGCAAATGCCACTTCCAGCTTAGCTGTGCAGAAGAAGAACAACAAGAAGAAGAAATATCTCGAAATATGTCCGTCAGGCCCCTTCCCTTGAGATAAATCTGCACATATCTCGGAAACGAAGCGAGCTATTGCAAAATGTTAAGAGACGTTTTTTGTAGAGAATTATGTTTCCTACTATTTATGTTCTATGACATTTTTTGATCCGAAGCGTAGTTTTCGAGATATATCCAGATATTTAAAAGTTCCGAAGCCGCACCAACATTATAGGGATACAGAAACACCGTGGCCCCTTTCTTTGAGATAACTCTGCACTAGTGCGAGCCGCAAATGCCACTTCCAGCTTAGCTGTGCAGAAGAAGAACAACAAGAAGAAGAAATATCTCGAAATATGTCCGTCAGGCCCCTTCCCTTGAGATAAATCTGCAAATATCTCGGAAACGAAGCGAGCTATGGCAAAATCTTAAGAGATCTTTTTTGTAGAGAATTAAGTTTCCTACTTTTTATCTTCTATGATATTTTTTGATCAGATGCGTAGTTCTCGAGATATATCAAGATATTTAAAAGTTCCGAAGCCGCACCAACATAATAGAGATACAGAAACACCGTGGCCCCTCTCTTTGAGATAACTCTGCACTATTGCGAGCTGGAAATGCCACTTCCAGTTTAGCTGTGCAGAAGAAGGACAACAAGAAGAAGAAATATCTCGAAATATGTCCGTTAGGCCCCTTCCCTTGAGATAAATCTGCAAATATCTCGGAAACGAAGCGACCTATGGCAAAATGTTAAGAGACCTTTTTTGTAGAGAATTAAGTTTCCTACTTTTTATGTTCTATGCTATTTTTTGATCAGATGCGTAGTTCTCGAGATATATCAAGATATTTAAAAGTTCCGAAGCCGCACCAACATAATAGGGATACAGAAACACCGTGGCCCCTTTGTTTGAGATAACTCTGCACTAGTGCGAGCCGCAAATGCCACTTCCAGCTTAGCTGTGCAGAAGAAGAACAACAAGAAGAAGAAATATCTCGAAATATGTCCGTCAGGCCCCTTCCCTTGAGATAAATCTGCAAATATCTCGGAAACCAAGCGAGCTATGGCAAAATGTTAAGAGGCCTTTTTTGTAGAGAATTAAGTTTCCTACTTTTTATCTTCGATGATATTTTTTGATCAGATGCGTAGTTCTCGAGATATATCAAGATATTTAAAAGTTCCGAAGCCGCACCAACATAATAGAGATGCAGAAACACCGTGGCCCCTCTCTTTGAGATAACTCTGCACTATTGCGAGCTGGAAATGCCACTTCCAGCTTAGCTGTGCAGAAGAAGAACAACAAGAAGAAGAAATATCTCGAAATATGTCCGTCGGGCCCCTTCCCTTGAGATAATTCTGCAAATATCTCGGAAACGAAGCGAGCTATGGCAAAATGTTAAGAGACCTTTTTTGTAGAGAATTATATTTCCTACAATTTATGTTCTATGATATTTTTTGATCAGAAGCGTAGTTTTCGAGATATATCGAGATATTTAAAAGTTCCGAAGCCGCACCAACATAATAGAGATACAGAAACACCGTGGCCCCTTTCTTTGAGATAACTCTGCACTAGTGCGAGCCGCAAATGCCACTTCCAGCTTAGCTGTGCAGAAGAAGAACAACAAGAAGAAGAAATATCTCGAAATATGTCCGACAGGCCCCTTCCCTTGAGATAAATCTGCAAATATCTCGGAAACGAAGCGAGCTATGGCGAAATGTTAAGAGACCTTTTTTGTAGAGAATTAAGTTTCCTACTTTTTATCTTCTATGATATTTTTTGATCAGATGCGTAGTTCTCGAGATATATCAAGATATTTAAAAGTTCCGAAGCCGCACCAACATAATAGAGATACAGAAACACCATGGCCCCTCTCTTTGAGATAACTCTGCACTATTGCGAGCTGGAAATGCCACTTCCAGCTTAGCTGTGCAGAAGAAGAACAACAAGAAGAAGAAATATCTCGAAATATGTCCGTCAGGCCAGTTCCTTTGAGCAGAATCTGCAAATATCTCGGAAACGAAGCGAGCTATGGCAAAATGTTAAGAGACGTTTTTTGTAGAGAATTATGTTTCCTACAATTTATGTTCTATGATATTTTTTGATCAGAAGCGTAGTTTTCGAGATATATCGAGATATTTAAAAGTTCCGAAGACGCACCAACATAATAGAGATACAGAAACACCGTGGCCCCTTTCTTTGAGATAACTGTGCACTAGTGCGAGCCGCAAATCCCACTTCCAGCTTAGCTGTGCAGAAGAAGAACAACAAGAAGAAGAAATATCTCGAAATATGTCCGTCAGGCCCCTTCCCTTGAGATAAATCTGCAAATATCTCGGAAACGAAGCGAGCTATGGCAAAATGTTAAGAGACCTTTTTTGTAGAGAATTATGTTTCCTACAATTTATGTTCTATGATATTTTTTGATCAGAAAGCGTAGTTTTCGAGATATATCGAGATATTTAAAAGTTCCGAAGCCGCACCAACATAATAGAGATACAGAAACACCGTGGCCCCTTTCGTTGAGATAACTCTGCACTAGTGCGAGCCGCAAATGCCACTTCCAGCTTAGCTGTGCAGAAGAAGAACAACAAGAAGAAGAAATATCTCGAAATATGTCCGTCAGGCCCCTTCCCTTGAGATAAATCTGCACATATCTCGGAAACGAAGCGAGCTATTGCAAAATGTTAAGAGACGTTTTTTGTAGAGAATTATGTTTCCTACTATTTATGTTCTATGACATTTTTTGATCCGAAGCGTAGTTTTCGAGATATATCCAGATATTTAAAAGTTCCGAAGCCGCACCAACATTATAGGGATACAGAAACACCGTGGCCCCTTTCTTTGAGATAACTCTGCACTAGTGCGAGCCGCAAATGCCACTTCCAGCTTAGCTGTGCAGAAGAAGAACAACAAGAAGAAGAAATATCTCGAAATATGTCCGTCAGGCCCCTTCCCTTGAGATAAATCTGCAAATATCTCGGAAACGAAGCGAGCTATGGCAAAATCTTAAGAGATCTTTTTTGTAGAGAATTAAGTTTCCTACTTTTTATCTTCTATGATATTTTTTGATCAGATGCGTAGTTCTCGAGATATATCAAGATATTTAAAAGTTCCGAAGCCGCACCAACATAATAGAGATACAGAAACACCGTGGCCCCTCTCTTTGAGATAACTCTGCACTATTGCGAGCTGGAAATGCCACTTCCAGTTTAGCTGTGCAGAAGAAGGACAACAAGAAGAAGAAATATCTCGAAATATGTCCGTTAGGCCCCTTCCCTTGAGATAAATCTGCAAATATCTCGGAAACGAAGCGACCTATGGCAAAATGTTAAGAGACCTTTTTTGTAGAGAATTAAGTTTCCTACTTTTTATGTTCTATGCTATTTTTTGATCAGATGCGTAGTTCTCGAGATATATCAAGGTATTTAAAAGTTCCGAAGCCGCACCAACATAATAGAGATACAGAAACGCCGTGGCCCCTTTCTTTGAGATAACTCTGCACTATTGCGAGCTGCAAATGCCACTTCTAGCTTAGCTGTGCAGAGGAAGAACAACAAGAAGAAGAAATATCTCGAAATATGTCCGTCAGGCCAGTTCCTTTGAGATGAATCTGCAAATATCTCGGAAACGAAGCGAGCTATGGCAAAATGTTAAGAGACGTTTTTTATAGAGAATTATGTTTCCTACAATTTATGTTCCATGATATTTTTTGATCAGAAGCGTAGTTTTCGAGATACATCGAGATATTTAAAAGTTCCGAAGCCGCACCAACATAATAGAGATACAGAAACACCGTGGCCCCTTTCTTTGAGATAACTCTGCACTAGTGCGAGCCGCAAATGCCACTTCCAGCTTAGCTGTGCAGAAGAAGAACAACAAGAAGAAGAAATATCTCGAAATATGTCCGTCAGGCCCCTTCCCTTGAGATAAATCTGCAAATATCTCGGAAACGAAGAGAGCTATGGCAAAATGTTAAGAGACCTTTTTTGTAGAGAATTAAGTTTCCTACTTTTTATGTTCTATGATATTTTTTGATCCGATGCGTAGTTCTCGAGATATATCAAGATATTTAAAAGTTCCGAAGCCGCACCAACATAATAGAGATACAGAAACACCGTGGCCCCTTTCTTTGAGATAACTCTGCACTAGTGCGAGCCGCAAATGCCACTTCCAGCTTAGCTGTGCAGAAGAAGAACAACAAGAAGAAGAAATATCTCGAAATATGTCCGTCAGGCCCCTTCCCTTGAGATAAATCTGCAAATATCTCGGAAACGAAGCGAGCTATGGCAAAATGTTAAGAGACCTTTTTTGTAGAGAATTAAGTTTCCTACTTTTTATCTTCTATGATATTTTTTGATCAGATGCGTAGTTCTCGAGATATATCAAGATATTTAAAAGTTCCGAAGCCGCACCAACATAATAGAGATACAGAAACACCGTGGCCCCTCTCTTTGAGATAACTCTGCACTATTGCGAGCTGGAAATGCCACTTCCAGTTTAGCTGTGCAGAAGAAGGACAACAAGAAGAAGAAATATCTCGAAATATGTCCGTTAGGCCCCTTCCCTTGAGATAAATCTGCAAATATCTCGGAAACGAAGCGACCTATGGCAAAATGTTAAGAGACCTTTTTTGTAGAGAATTAAGTTTCCTACTTTTTATGTTCTATGATATTTTTTGATCAGATGCGTAGTTCTCGAGATATATCAAGATATTTAAAAGTTCCGAAGCCGCACCAACATAATAGAGATACAGAAACACCGTGGCCCCTTTCTTTGAGATAACTCTGCACTATTGCGAGCTGTAAATGCCACTTCCAGCTTAGCTGTGCAGAAGAAGAACAACAAGAAGAAGAAATATCTCGAAATATGTCCGTCAGGCCCCTTCCCTTGAGATATATCTGCAAATATCTCGGAAACGAAGCGAGCTATGGCAAAATGTTGAGAGACCTTTTTTGTAGAGAATTCTGTTTCCTACAATTTATGTTCTATGATATTTTTTGATCAGAAGCGTAGTTTTCGAGATATATCGAGATATTTAAAAGTTCCGAAGCCGCTCCAACATAATAGAGATACAGAAACACCGTGGCCCCTTTCGTTGAGATAACTCTGCACTAGTGCGAGCCGCAAATGCCACTTCCAGCTTAGCTGTGCAGAAGAAGAACAACAAGAAGAAGAAATATCTCGAAATATGTCCGTCAGGCCCCTTCCCTTGAGATAAATCTGCACATATCTCGGAAACGAAGCGAGCTATGGCAAAATGTTAAGAGACGTTTTTTGTAGAGAATTATGTTTCCTACTATTTATGTTCTATGATATTTTTTGATCCGAAGCGTAGTTTTCGAGATATATCGAGATATTTAAAAGTTCCGAAGCCGCACCAACATAATAGGGATACAGAAACACCGTGGCCCCTTTCTTTGAGATAACTCTGCACTAGTGCGAGCCGCATATGCCACTTCCAGCTTAGCTGTGCAGAAGAAGAACAACAAGAAGAAGAAATATCTCGAAATATGTCCGACAGGCCCCTTCCCTTGAGATAAATCTGCAAATATCTCGGAAACGAAGCGAGCTATGGCGAAATGTTAAGAGACCTTTTTTGTAGAGAATTAAGTTTCCTACTTTTTATCTTCTATGATATTTTTTGATCAGATGCGTAGTTCTCGAGATATATCAAGATATTTAAAAGTTCCGAAGACGCACCAACATAATAGAGATACAGAAACACCGTGGCCCCTTTCTTTGAGATAACTGTGCACTAGTGCGAGCCGCAAATGCCACTTCCAGCTTAGCTGTGCAGAAGAAGAACAACAAGAAGAAGAAATATCTCGAAATATGTCCGTCAGGCCAGTTCCTTTGAGCTGAATCTGCAAATATCTCGGAAACGAAGAGAGCTATGGCAAAATGTTGAGAGACCTTTTTTGTAGAGAATTAAGTTTCCTACTTTTCATCTTCTATGATATTTTTTGATCAGATGCGTAGTTCTCGAGATATATCAAGATATTTAAAAGTTCCGAAGCCGCACCAACATAATAGAGATACAGAAACACCGTGGCCCCTTTCTTTGAGATAACTCTGCACTATTGCGAGCTGTAAATGCCACTTCCAGCTTAGCTGTGCAGAAGAAGAACAACAAGAAGAAGAAATATCTCGAAATATGTCCGTCAGGCCCCTTCCCTTGAGATATATCTGCAAATATCTCGGAAACGAAGCGAGCTATGACAAAATGTTAAGAGACCTTTTTTGTAGAGAATTATGCTTCCTACAATTTATGTTCTATGATATTTTTTGATCAGAAGCGTAGTTTTCGAGATATATCGAGATATTTAAAAGTTCCGAAGCCGCACCAACATAATAGAGATACAGAAACACCGTGGCTCCTTTCTTTGAGATAACTCTGCACTAGTGCGAGCCGCAAATGCCACTTCCAGCTTAGCTGTGCAGAAGAAGAACAACAAGAAGAAGAAATATCTCGAAATATGTCCGTCAGGCCCCTTCCCTTGAGATATATCTGCAAATATCTCGGAAACGAAGCGAGCTATGGCAAAATGTTAAGAGACCTTTTTTGTAGAGAATTATGCTTCCTACAATTTATGTTCTATGATATTTTTTGATCAGAAGCGTAGTTTTCGAGATATATCGAGATATTTAAAAGTTCCGAAGCCGCACCAACATAATAGAGATACAGAAACACCGTGGCCCCTTTCGTTGAGACAACTCTGCACTAGTGCGAGCCGCAAATGCCACTTCCAGCTTAGCTGTGCAGAAGAGGAACAACAAGAAGAAGAAATATCTCGAAATATGTCCGTCAGGCCCCTTCCCTTGAGATAAATCTGCAAATATCTCGGAAACGAAGCGAGCTATGGCAAAATGTTAAGAGACCTTTTTTGTAGAGAATTATGTTTCCTACTTTTTATGTTCTATCATATTTTTTGATCAGATGCGTAGTTCTCGAGATATATCAAGATATTTAAAAGTTCCGAAGCCGCACCAACATAATAGAGATACAGAAACACCGTGGCTCCTTTCTTTGAGATAACTCTGCACTAGTGCGAGCGGCAAATGCCACTTCCAGCTTAGCTGTGCAGAAGAAGAACAACAAGAAGAAGAAATATCTCGAAATATGTCCGTCAGGCCCCTTCCCTTGAGATAAATCTGCAAGTATCTCGGAAACGAAGAGAGCTATGGCAAAATGTTAAGAGACCTTTTTTGTAGAGAATTAAGTTTCCTACTTTTCATGTTCTATGATATTTTTTGATCAGATGCGTAGTTCTCGAGATATATCAAGATATTTAAAAGTTCCGAAGCCGCACCAACATAATAGAGATACAGAAACACCGTGGCCCCTTTCTTTGAGATAACTCTGCACTATTGCGAGCTGTAAATGCCACTTCCAGCTTAGCTGTGCAGAAGAAGAACAACAAGAAGAAGAAATATCTCGAAATATGTCCGTCAGGCCCCTTCCCTTGAGATATATCTGCAAATATCTCGGAAACGAAGCGAGCTATGGCAAAATGTTAAGAGACCTTTTTTGTAGAGAATTATGCTTCCTACAATTTATGTTCTATGATATTTTTTGATCAGAAGCGTAGTTTTCGAGATATATCGAGATATTTAAAAGTTCCGAAGCCGCACCAACATAATAGAGATACAGAAACACCGTGGCCCCTTTCGTTGAGACAACTCTGCACTAGTGCGAGCCGCAAATGCCACTTCCAGCTTAGCTGTGCAGAAGAAGAACAACAAGAAGAAGAAATATCTCGAAATATGTCCGTCAGGCCCCTTCCCTTGAGATAAATCTGCAAATATCTCGGAAACGAAGCGAGCTATGGCAAAATGTTAAGAGACCTTTTTTGTAGAGAATTAAGTTTCCTACTTTTCATGTTCTATGATATTTTTTGATCAGATGCGTAGTTCTCGAGATATATCAAGATATTTAAAAGTTCCGAAGCCGCACCAACATAATAGAGATACAGAAACACCGTGGCCCCTTTCTTTGAGATAACTCTGCACTATTGCGAGCTGTAAATGCCACTTCCAGCTTAGCTGTGCAGAAGAAGAACAACAAGAAGAAGAAATATCTCGAAATATGTCCGTCAGGCCCCTTCCCTTGAGATATATCTGCAAATATCTCGGAAACGAAGCGAGCTATGGCAAAATGTTAAGAGACCTTTTTTGTAGAGAATTATGCTTCCTACTTTTTATGTTCTATGATATTTTTTGATCAGACGCGTAGTTCTCGAGATATATCAAGATATTTAAAAGTTCCGAAGCCGCACCAACATAATAGAGATACAGAAACACCGTGGCTCCTTTCTTTGAGATAACTCTGCACTATTGCGACCTGCAAATGCCACTTCCAGCTTAGCTGTGCAGAAGAGGAACAACAAGAAGAAGAAATATCTCGGAATATGTCCGTCAGGCCCCTTCCCTTGAGATAAATCTGCAAATATCTCGGAAACGATGCCAGCTATGGGAAAATGTTAAGAGACCTTTTTTGTAGAGAATTAAGTTTCCTACTTTTTATGTTGTATGATATTTTTTGATCAGATGCGTAGTTCTCGAGATATATCAAGATATTTAAAAGTTCCGAAGCCGCACCAACATAATAGAGATACAGAAACACCGTGGCCCCTTTCTTTGAGATAACTCTGCACTATTGCGCGCTGCAAATGCCACTTCCAGCTTAGCTGTGCAGAAGAAGAACAACAAGAAGAAGAAATATCTCGAAATATGTCCGTCAGGCCCCTTCCCTTGAGATAAATCTGCAAATATCTCGGAAACGAAGCGAGCTACGGCAAAATGTTAAGAGACCTTTTTTGTAGAAAATTAGGTTTCCTACTTTTTATGTTCTATGATATTTTTTGATCAGATGCGTAGTTCTCGAGATATATCAAGATATTTAAAAGTTCCGAAGCCGCACCAACATAATAGAGATACAGAAACACCGTGGCCCCTTTCTTTGCGATAACTCTGCACTATTGCGAGCTGCAAATGCCACTTCCAGCTTAGCTGTGCAGAAGAAGAACAACAAGAAGAAGAAATATCTCGGAATATGTCCGTCAGGCCCCTTCCCTTGAGCTAAATCTGCAAATATCTCGGAAACGATGCCAGCTATGGGAAAATGTTGAGACCTTTTTTGTAGAGAATTAAGTTTTCTACTTTTTATGTTTTATGATATTTCTTGATCAGATGCGTAGTTCTCGAGATATATCAAGATATTTAAAAGTTCCGAAGCCGCACCAACATAATAGAGATACAGAAACACCGTGGCCCCTTTCTTTGAGATAACTCTGCACTATTGCGACCTGCAAATGCCACTTCCAGCTTAGCTGTGCAGAAGAGGAACAACAAGAAGAAGAAATATCTCGGAATATGTCCGTCAGGCCCCTTCCCTTGAGCTAAATCTGCAAATATCTCGGAAACGATGCCAGTTATGGGAAAATGTTAAGAGACCTTTTTTGTAGAGAATTAAGTTTCCTACTTTTTATGTTCTATGATATTTTTTGATCAGATGCGTAGTTCTCGAGATATATCAAGATATTTAAAAGTTCCGAAGCCGCACCAACATAATAGAGATACAGAAACACCGTGGCCCCTTTCTTTGAGATAACTCTGCACTATTGCGAGCTGCAAATGCCACTTCCAGCTTAGCTGTGCAGAAGAAGAACAACAAGAAGAAGAAATATCTGGAAATATGTCCGTCAGGGCCCTTCCCTTGAGATAAATCTGCAAATATCTCGGAAACGAAGCGAGCTACGGCAAAATGTTAAGAGACCTTTTTTGTAGAAAATTAGGATTCCTACTTTTTATGTTCTATGATATTTTTTGAACAGATGCGTAGTTCTCGAGATATATCAAGATATTTAAAAGTTCCGAAGCCGCACCAACATAATAGAGATACAGAAACACCGTGGCCCCTTTCTTTGAGATAACTCTGCACTATTGCGCGCTGCAAATGCCACTTCCAGCTTAGCTGTGCAGAAGAAGAACAACAAGAAGAAGAAATATCTCGAAATATGTCCGTCAGGCCCCTTCCCTTGAGATAAATCTGCAAATATCTCGGAAACGAAGCGAGCTATGGCAAAATGTTAAGAGACCTTTTTTGTAGAGAATTAAGTTTCCTACAATTTATGTTCTATTATATTTTTTGATCAGATGCGTAGTTCTCGAGATATATCATGATATGTAAAAGCTCCGAAGCTGCACCAACATAATAGAGGTACAGAAACACCGTGGCCCCTTTCTTTGAGATAACTCTGCACTATTGCGAGCTGCAAATGCCACTTCCAGCTTAGCTGTGCAGAAGAAGAACAACAAGAAGAAGAAATATCTCGAAATATGTCCGTCAGGCCCCTTCCCTTGAGATAAATCTGCAAATATCTCGGAAACGAAGCGAGCTATGGCAAAATGTTAAGAGACCTTTTTTGTAGAGAATTAAGTTTCCTACTTTTTATGTTCTATGATATTTTTCGATCAGAGGCGTAGTTCTCGAGATATATCAAGATATTTAAAAGTTCCGAAGCCGCACCAACATAATAGAGATACAGAAACACCGTGGCCCCTTTCTTTGCGATAACTCTGCACTATTGCGAGCTGCAAATGCCACTTCCAGCTTAGCTGTGCAGAAGAAGAACAACAAGAAGAAGAAATATCTCGAAATATGTCCGTCAGGCCACTTCCCTTGAGATAAATCTGCAAATATCTCGGAAACGAAACGAGCTATGGCAAAATGTTAGGAGACCTTTTTTGTAGAGAATTAAGTTTCCTACTTTTTATGTTGTATGATATTTTTCGATCAGAGGCGTAGTTCTTGAGATATATCAAGATATTTAAAAGTTCCGAAGCCGCACCAACATAATAGAGATACAGAAACACCGTGGCCCCTTTCTTTGAGATTACTCTGCACGATTGCGAGCTGGAAATGCCACTTCCAGTTTAGCTGTGCAGAAGAAGAACAACAAGAAGAAGAAATATCTCGAAATATGTCCATCAGGACCCTTCCCTTGAGATAAATCTGCAAATATCTCGGAAACGAAGCGAGCGATGGCAAAATGTTAAGAGACCTTTTTTGTAGAGAATTATGTTTCCTACTTTTTATGTTCTATGATATATTTTGATCAGATGCGTAGTTCTCGAGATATATCATGATATGTAAAAGCTCCGAAGCTGCACCAACATAATAGAGGTACAGAAACACCGTGGCCCCTTTCTTTGAGATAACTCTGCACTATTGCGAGCTGCAAATGCCACTTCCAGCTTAGCTGTGCAGAAGAAGAACAACAAGAAGAAGAAATATCTCGAAATATGTCCGTCAGGACCCTTCCCTTGAGATATATCTGCAAATATCTCGGAAACGAAGCGAGCTATGGCAAAATCTTAAGAGACCTTTTTTGTAGAGAATTAAGTTTCCTACTTTTTATGTTCTATGATATTTTTCGATCAGAGGCGTAGTTCTCGAGATATATCAAGATATTTAAAAGTTCCGAAGCCGCACCAACATAATAGAGATACAGAAACACCGTGGCCCCTTTCTTTGCGATAACTCTGCACTATTGCGAGCTGCAAATGCCACTTCCAGCTTAGCTGTGCAGAAGAAGAACAACAAGAAGAAGAAATATCTCGAAATATGTCCGTCAGGCCCCTTCCCTTGAGATATATCTGCAAATATCTCGGAAACGAAGCGAGCTATGGCAAAATGTTAAGAGACCTTTTTTGTAGAGAATTATGCTTCCTACTTTTTATGTTCTATGATATTTTTTGATCAGACGCGTAGTTCTCGAGATATATCAAGATATTTAAAAGTTCCGAAGCCGCACCAACATAATAGAGATACAGAAACACCGTGGCTCCTTTCTTTGAGATAACTCTGCACTATTGCGACCTGCAAATGCCACTTCCAGCTTAGCTGTGCAGAAGAGGAACAACAAGAAGAAGAAATATCTCGGAATATGTCCGTCAGGCCCCTTCCCTTGAGATAAATCTGCAAATATCTCGGAAACGATGCCAGCTATGGGAAAATGTTAAGAGACCTTTTTTGTAGAGAATTAAGTTTCCAACTTTTTATGTTGTATGATATTTTTTGATCAGATGCGTAGTTCTCGAGATATATCAAGATATTTAAAAGTTCCGAAGCCGCACCAACATAATAGAGATACAGAAACACCGTGGCCCCTTTCTTTGAGATAACTCTGCACTATTGCGCGCTGCAAATGCCACTTCCAGCTTAGCTGTGCAGAAGAAGAACAACAAGAAGAAGAAATATCTCGAAATATGTCCGTCAGGCCCCTTCCCTTGAGATAAATCTGCAAATATCTCGGAAACGAAGCGAGCTACGGCAAAATGTTAAGAGACCTTTTTTGTAGAAAATTAGGTTTCCTACTTTTTATGTTCTATGATATTTTTTGATCAGATGCGTAGTTCTCGAGATATATCAAGATATTTAAAAGTTCCGAAGCCGCACCAACATAATAGAGATACAGAAACACCGTGGCCCCTTTCTTTGCGATAACTCTGCACTATTGCGAGCTGCAAATGCCACTTCCAGCTTAGCTGTGCAGAAGAAGAACAACAAGAAGAAGAAATATCTCGGAATATGTCCGTCAGGCCCCTTCCCTTGAGCTAAATCTGCAAATATCTCGGAAACGATGCCAGCTATGGGAAAATGTTAAGAGACCTTTTTTGTAGAGAATTAAGTTTTCTACTTTTTATGTTTTATGATATTTCTTGATCAGATGCGTAGTTCTCGAGATATATCAAGATATTTAAAAGTTCCGAATCCGCACCAACATAATAGAGATACAGAAACACCGTGACCCCTTTCTTTGAGATAACTCTGCACTATTGCGACCTGCAAATGCCACTTCCAGCTTAGCTGTGCAGAAGAGGAACAACAAGAAGAAGAAATATCTCGGAATATGTCCGTCAGACCCCTTCCCTTGAGCTAAATCTGCAAATATCTCGGAAACGATGCCAGCTATGGGAAAATGTTAAGAGACCTTTTTTGTAGAGAATTAAGTTTCCTACTTTTTATGTTCTATGATATTTTTTGATCAGATGCGTAGTTCTCGAGATATATCAAGATATTTAAAAGCTCCGAAGCTGCACCAACATAATAGAGGTACAGAAACACCGTGGCCCCTTTCTTTGAGATAACTCTGCACTATTGCGACCTGCAAATGCCACTTCCAGCTTAGCTGTGCAGAAGAGGAACAACAAGAAGAAGAAATATCTCGGAATATGTCCGTCAGGCCCCTTCCCTTGAGCTAAATCTGCAAATATCTCGGAAACGATGCCAGTTATGGGAAAATGTTAAGAGACCTTTTTTGTAGAGAATTAAGTTTCCTACTTTTTATGTTCTATGATATTTTTTGATCAGATGCGTAGTTCTCGAGATATATCAAGATATTTAAAAGTTCCGAAGCCGCACCAACATAATAGAGATACAGAAACACCGTGGCCCCTTTCTTTGAGATAACTCTGCACTATTGCGAGCTGCAAATGCCACTTCCAGCTTAGCTGTGCAGAAGAAGAACAACAAGAAGAAGAAATATCTGGAAATATGTCCGTCAGGGCCCTTCCCTTGAGATAAATCTGCAAATATCTCGGAAACGAAGCGAGCTACGGCAAAATGTTAAGAGACCTTTTTTGTAGAAAATTAGGATTCCTACTTTTTATGTTCTATGATATTTTTTGAATAGATGCGTAGTTCTCGAGATATATCAAGATATTTAAAAGTTCCGAAGCCGCACCAACATAATAGAGATACAGAAACACCGTGGCCCCTTTCTTTGAGATAACTCTGCACTATTGCGCGCTGCAAATGCCACTTCCAGCTTAGCTGTGCAGAAGAAGAACAACAAGAAGAAGAAATATCTCGAAATATGTCCGTCAGGCCCCTTCCCTTGAGATAAATCTGCAAATATCTCGGAAACGAAGCGAGCTATGGCAAAATGTTAAGAGACCTTTTTTGTAGAGAATTAAGTTTCCTACAATTTATGTTCTATTATATTTTTTGATCAGATGCGTAGTTCTCGAGATATATCATGATATGTAAAAGCTCCGAAGCTGCACCAACATAATAGAGGTACAGAAACACCGTGGCCCCTTTCTTTGAGATAACTCTGCACTATTGCGAGCTGCAAATGCCACTTCCAGCTTAGCTGTGCAGAAGAAGAACAACAAGAAGAAGAAATATCTCGAAATATGTCCGTCAGGCCCCTTCCCTTGAGATAAATCTGCAAATATCTCGGAAACGAAGCGAGCTATGGCAAAATGTTAAGAGACCTTTTTTGTAGAGAATTAAGTTTCCTACTTTTTATGTTCTATGATATTTTTCGATCAGAGGCGTAGTTCTCGAGATATATCAAGATATTTAAAAGTTCCGAAGCCGCACCAACATAATAGAGATACAGAAACACCGTGGCCCCTTTCTTTGCGATAACTCTGCACTATTGCGAGCTGCAAATGCCACTTCCAGCTTAGCTGTGCAGAAGAAGAACAACAAGAAGAAGAAATATCTCGAAATATGTCCGTCAGGCCACTTCCCTTGAGATAAATCTGCAAATATCTCGGAAACGAAACGAGCTATGGCAAAATGTTAGGAGACCTTTTTTGTAGAGAATTAAGTTTCCTACTTTTTATGTTGTATGATATTTTTCGATCAGAGGCGTAGTTCTTGAGATATATCAAGATATTTAAAAGTTCCGAAGCCGCACCAACATAATAGAGATACAGAAACACCGTGGCCCCTTTCTTTGAGATTACTCTGCACGATTGCGAGCTGGAAATGCCACTTCCAGTTTAGCTGTGCAGAAGAAGAACAACAAGAAGAAGAAATATCTCGAAATATGTCCATCAGGACCCTTCCCTTGAGATAAATCTGCAAATATCTCGGAAACGAAGCGAGCGATGGCAAAATGTTAAGAGACCTTTTTTGTAGAGAATTATGTTTCCTACTTTTTATGTTCTATGATATATTTTGATCAGATGCGTAGTTCTCGAGATATATCATGATATGTAAAAGCTCCGAAGCTGCACCAACATAATAGAGGTACAGAAACACCGTGGCCCCTTTCTTTGAGATAACTCTGCACTATTGCGAGCTGCAAATGCCACTTCCAGCTTAGCTGTGCAGAAGAAGAACAACAAGAAGAAGAAATATCTCGAAATATGTCCGTCAGGACCCTTCCCTTGAGATATATCTGCAAATATCTCGGAAACGAAGCGAGCTATGGCAAAATGTTAAGAGACCTTTTTTGTAGAGAATTAAGTTTCCTACTTTTTATGTTCTATGATATTTTTCGATCAGAGGCGTAGTTCTCGAGATATATCAAGATATTTAAAAGTTCCGAAGCCGCACCAACATAATAGAGATACAGAAACACCGTGGCCCCTTTCTTTGCGATAACTCTGCACTATTGCGAGCTGCAAATGCCACTTCCAGCTTAGCTGTGCAGAAGAAGAACAACAAGAAGAAGAAATATCTCGGAATATGTCCGTCAGGCCCCTTCCCTTGAGCTAAATCTGCAAATATCTCGGAAACGATGCCAGCTATGGGAAAATGTTAAGAGACCTTTTTTGTAGAGAATTAAGTTTTCTACTTTTTATGTTTTATGATATTTCTTGATCAGATGCGTAGTTCTCGAGATATATCAAGATATTTAAAAGTTCCGAAGCCGCACCAACATAATAGAGATACAGAATCACCGTGGCCCCTTTCTTTGAGATAACTCTGCACTATTGCGCGCAGCAAATGCCACTTCCAGCTTAGCTGTGCAGAAGAAGAACAACAAGAAGAAGAAATATCTCGAAATATGTCCGTCAGGCCCCTTCCCTTGAGATAAATCTGCAAATATCTCGGAAACGAAGCGAGCTATGGCAAAATGTTAAGAGACCTTTTTTGTAGAGAATTAAGTTTCCTACTTTTTATGTTCTATGATATTTTTCGATCAGAGGCGTAGTTCTCGAGATATATCAAGATATTTAAAAGTTTCGAAGCCGCACCAACATAATAGAGATACAGAAACACCGTGGCCCCTCTCTTTGAGATAACTCTGCATGATTGCGAGCTGGAAATGCCACTTCCAGTTTAGCTGTGCAGAAGAAGAACAACAAGAAGAAGAAATATCTCGAAATATGTCCGTCAGGACCCTTCCCTTGAGATAAATCTGCAAATATCTCGGAAACGAAGCGAGCTATTGCAAAACGTTAAGAGACCTTTTTTGCAGAGAATTAAGTTTCCTACTTTTTATGTTCTATGATATTTTTTGATCAGATGCGTAGTTCTCGAGATATATCAAGATATTTAAAAGCTCCGAAGCTGCACCAACATAATAGAGGTACAGAAACACAGTGGCCCCTTTCTTTGAGATAACTCTGCACTATTGCGAGCTGCAAATGCCACTTCCAGCTTAGCTGTGCAAAAGAAGAACAACAAGAATAAGAAATATTTCGAAATATGTCCGTCAGGCCCCTTCCCTTGAGATAAATCTGCAAATATCTCGGAAACGAAGCGAGCTACGGCAAAATGTTAAGAGACCTTTTTTGTAGAAAATTAGGTTTCCTACTTTTTATGTTCTATGATATTTTTTGATCAGATGCGTAGTTCTCGAGATATATCAAGATATTTGAAAGTTCCGAAGCCGCACCAACATAATAGAGATACAGAAACACCGTGGCCCCTTTCTTTGGGATAACTCTGCACTATTGCGAGCTGGAAATGCCACTTCCAGTTTAGCTGTGCGGAAGAAGAACAACAAGAAGAAGAAATATCTCGAAATATGTCCGTCAGGCCCCTTCCCTTGAGATAAATATGCAAATATCTCGGAAACGAAGCGAGCTATGGCAAAATGTTAAGAGACCTTTTTTGTAGAGAATTAAGTTTCCTACTTTTTATGTTCTATGATATTTTTTGATCAGATGCGTAGTTCTCGAGATATATCAAGATATTTAAAAGTTCCGAAGCCGCACGAACATAATAGAGATACAGAAACACCGTGGCCCCTTTCTTTGAGATATCTCTGCACTATTGCGAGCTGCAAATGCCACTTCCAGCTTAGCTGTGCAGAAGAAGAACAACAAGAAGAAGAAATATCTCGAAATATGTCCGTCAGGCCCCTTCCCTTGAGATATATCTGCAAATATCTCGGAAACGAAGCGAGCTATGGCAAAATGTTAAGAGACCTTTTTTGTAGAGAATTATGTTTCCTACAATTTATGTTCTACGATATTTTTTGATCAGAAGCGTAGTTTTCGAGATATATCGAGATATTTAAAAGTTCCGAAGCCGCACCAACATAATAGAGATACAGAAACACCGTGGCCCCTTTCTTTGAGATAACTCTGCACTATTGCGAGCTGTAAATGCCACTTCCAGCTTAGCTGTGCACAAAGGGGAACAACAAGAAGAAGAAATATCTCGAAATATGTCCGTCAGGCCCCTTCCCTTGAGATATATCTGCAAATATCTCGGAAACGAAGCGAGCTATGGCAAAATGTTAAGAGACCTTTTTTGTAGAGAATTATGTTTCCTACAATTTATGTTCTACGATATTTTTTGATCAGAAGCGTAGTTTTCGAGATATATCGAGATATTTAAAAGTTCCGAAGCCGCACCAACATAATAGAGATACAGAAACACCGTGGCCCCTTTCTTTGAGATAACTCTGCACTAGTGCGAGCTGCAAATGCCACTTCCAGCTTAGCTGTGCAGAAGAAGAACAACAAGAAGAAGAAATATCTCGAAATATGTCCGTCAGGCCCCTTCCCTTGAGATAAATCTGCACATATCTCGGAAACGAAGTGAGCTATGGCAAAATGGTAAGAGACCTTTTTTGTAGAGAATTAAGTTTCCTACTTTTTATGTTCTATGATATTTTTTGATCAGATGCGTAGTTCTCGAGATATATCAAGATATTTAAAAGTTCCGAAGCCGCACCAACATAATAGGGATACAGAAACACCGTGGCCCCTTTCTTTGAGATCACTCTGCACTAGTGCGAGCCGCAAATGCCACTTCCAGCTTAGCTGTGCAGAAGAAGAACAACAAGAAGAAGAAATATCTCGAAATATGTCCGTCAGGCCCCTTCCCTTGAGATAAATCTGCAAATATCTCGGAAACGAAGCGAGCTATGGCAAAATGTTAGGAGACCTTTTTTGTAGAGAATTAAGTTTCCTACTTTTTATGTTGTATGATATTTTTCGATCAGAGGCGTAGTTCTCGAGATATATCAAGATATTTAAAAGTTCCGAAGCCGCACCAACATAATAGAGATACAGAAACACCGTGGCCCCTTTCTTTGAGATATCTCTGCACTATTGCGAGCTGCAAATGCCACTTCCAGCTTAGCTGTGCAGAAGAAGAACAACAAGAAGAAGAAATATCTCGAAATATGTCCGTCAGGCCCCTTCCCTTGAGATAAATCTGCAAATATCTCGGAAACGAAGAGAGCTATGACAAAATGTTAAGAGACCTTTTTTGTAGAGAATTAAGTTTCCTACTTTTTATGTTCTATGGTATTTTTTGATCAGATGCGTAGTTCTCGAGATAGATCAAGATATTTAAAAGTTCCGAAGCCGCACCAACATAATAGAGATACAGAAACACCGTGGCCCCTTTCTTTGAGATAACTCTGCACTATTGCGAGCTGTAAATGCCACTTCCAGCTTAGCTGTGCAGAAGAAGAACAACAAGAAGAAGAAATATCTCGAAATATGTCCGTCAGGCCCCTTCCCTTGAGACATATCTGCAAATATCTCGGAAACGAAGCGAGCTATGGCAAAATGTTAAGAGACCTTTTTTGTAGAGAATTATGTTTCCTACAATTTATGTTCTACGATATTTTTTGATCAGAAGCGTAGTTCTCGAGATATATCAAGATATTTAAAAGTTCCGAAGCCGCACGAACATAATAGAGATACAGAAACACCGTGGCCCCTTTCTTTGAGATATCTCTGCACTATTGCGAGCTGCAAATGCCACTTCCAGCTTAGCTGTGCAGAAGAAGAACAACAAGAAGAAGAAATATCTCGAAATATGTCCGTCAGGCCCCTTCCCTTGAGATATATCTGCAAATATCTCGGAAACGAAGCGAGCTATGGCAAAATGTTAAGAGACCTTTTTTGTAGAGAATTATGTTTCCTACAATTTATGTTCTACGATATTTTTTGATCAGAAGCGTAGTTTTCGAGATATATCGAGATATTTAAAAGTTCCGAAGCCGCACCAACATAATAGAGTTACAGAAACACCGTGGCCCCTTTCTTTGAGATAACTCTGCACTATTGCGAGCTGTAAATGCCACTTCCAGCTTAGCTGTGCACAAAGGGGAACAACAAGAAGAAGAAATATCTCGAAATATGTCCGTCAGGCCCCTTCCCTTGAGATATATCTGCAAATATCTCGGAAACGAAGCGAGCTATGGCCAAATGTTAAGAGACCTTTTTTGTAGAGAATTATGTTTCCTACAATTTATGTTCTACGATATTTTTTGATCAGAAGCGTAGTTTTCGAGATATATCGAGATATTTAAAAGTTCCGAAGCCGCACCAACATAATAGAGATACAGAAACACCGTGGCCCCTTTCTTTGAGATAACTCTGCACTAGTGCGAGCTGCAAATGCCACTTCCAGCTTAGCTGTGCAGAAGAAGAACAACAAGAAGAAGAAATATCTCGAAATATGTCCGTCAGGCCCCTTCCCTTGAGATAAATCTGCACATATCTCGGAAACGAAGTGAGCTATGGCAAAATGGTAAGAGACCTTTTTTGTAGAGAATTAAGTTTCCTACTTTTTATGTTCTATGATATTTTTTGATCAGATGCGTAGTTCTCGAGATATATCAAGATATTTAAAAGTTCCGAAGCCGCACCAACATAATAGGGATACAGAAACACCGTGGCCCCTTTCTTTGAGATCACTCTGCACTAGTGCGAGCCGCAAATGCCACTTCCAGCTTAGCTGTGCAGAAGAAGAACAACAAGAAGAAGAAATATCTCGAAATATGTCCGTCAGGCCCCTTCCCTTGAGATAAATCTGCAAATATCTCGGAAACGAAGCGAGCTATGGCAAAATGTTAGGAGACCTTTTTTGTAGAGAATTAAGTTTCCTACTTTTTATGTTGTATGATATTTTTCGATCAGAGGCGTAGTTCTCGAGATATATCAAGATATTTAAAAGTTCCGAAGCCGCACCAACATAATAGAGATACAGAAACACCGTGGCCCCTTTCTTTGAGATTACTCTGCACGATTGCGAGCTGGAAATGCCACTTCCAGTTTAGCTGTGCAGAAGAAGAACAACAAGAAGAAGAAATATCTCGAAATATGTCCATCAGGACCCTTCCCTTGAGATAAATCTGCAAATATCTCGGAAACGAAGCGAGCGATGGCAAAATGTTAAGAGACCTTTTTTGTAGAGAATTATGTTTCCTACAATTTATGTTCTATGATATTTTTTGATCAGAAGCGTAGTTTTCGAGATATATCGAGATATTTAAAAGTGCCGAAGCCGCACCAACATAATAGAGATACAGAAACACCGTGGCCCCTTTCTTTGGGATAACTCTGCACTATTGCGAGCTGGAAATGCCACTTCCAGTTTAGCTGTGCGGAAGAAGAACAACAAGAAGAAGAAATATCTCGAAATATGTCCGTCAGGCCCCTTCCCTTGAGATAAATCTGCACATATCTCGGAAACGAAGTGAGCTATGGCAAAATGTTAAGAGACCTTTTTTGTAGAGAATTAAGTTTCCTACTTTTTATGTTCTATGATATTTTTTGATCAGATGCGTAGTTCTCGAGATATATCAAGATATTTAAAAGTTCCGAAGCCGCACCAACATAATAGGGATACAGAAACACCGTGGCCCCTTTCTTTGAGATAACTCTGCACTAGTGCGAGCCGCAAATGCCACTTCCAGCTTAGCTGTGCAGAAGAAGAACAACAAGAAGAAGAAATATCTCGAAATATGTCCGTCAGGCCCCTTCCCTTGAGATAAATCTGCAAATATCTCGGAAACGAAGCGAGCTATGGCAAAATGTTAAGAGACCTTTTTTGTAGAGAATTAAGTTTCCTACTTTTTATGTTCTATGATATTTTTTGATCAGATGCGTAGTTCTCGAGATATATCAAGATATTTAAAAGTTCCGAAGCCGCACCAACATAATAGAGATACAGAAACACCGTGGCCCCTTTCTTTGAGATAACTCTGCACTATTGCGAGCTGTAAATGCCACTTCCAGCTCAGCTGTGCAGAAGAAGAACAACAAGAAGAAGAAATATCTGGAAATATGTCCGTCAGGCCCCTTCCCTTGAGATAAATCTGCAAATATCTCGGAAACGAAGCGAGCTATGGCAAAATGTTGAGAGACCTTTTTTGTGGAGAATTAAGTTTCCTACTATTTATGTTCTATGATATTTTTGGATCAGATGCGTAGTCCTCGAGATATATCAAGATATTTAAAAGTTCCGAAGCCGCACCAACATAATAGAGATACAGAAACACCGTGGCCCCTTTCTTTGAGATAACTCTGCACTAGTGCGAGCCGCAAATGCCACTTCCAGCTTAGCTGTGCAGAAGAAGAACAACAAGAAGAAGAAATATCTCGAAATATGTCCGTCAGGCCACTTCCCTTGAGATAAATCTGCAAATATCTCGGAAACGAAGCGAGCTATGGCAAAATGTTGAGAGACCTTTTTTGTAGAGAATTATGTTTCCTACTTTTTATGTTCTATGATATTTTTTGATCAGACGCGTAGTTCTCGAGATATATCAAGATATTTAAAAGTTCCGAAGCCGCACCAACATAATAGAGATACAGAAACACCGTGGCCCCTTTCTTTGAGATATCTCTGCACTATTGCGAGCTGCAAATGCCACTTCCAGCTTAGCTGTGCAGAAGAAGAACAACAAGAAGAAGAAATATCTCGAAATATGTCCGTCAGGCCCCTTCCCTTGAGATAAATCTGCAAATATCTCGGAAACGAAGAGAGCTATGACAAAATGTTAAGAGACCTTTTTTGTAGAGAATTAAGTTTCCTACTTTTTATGTTCTATGGTATTTTTTGATCAGATGCGTAGTTCTCGAGATATATCAAGATATTTAAAAGTTCCGAAGCCGCACCAACATAATAGAGATACAGAAACACCGTGGCCCCTTTCTTTGAGATAACTCTGCACTATTGCGAGCTGGAAATGCCACTTCCAGTTTAGCTGTGCGGAAGAAGAACAACAAGAAGAAGAAATATCTCGAAATATGTCCGTCAGGCCCCTTCCCTTGAGATAAATCTGCACATATCTCGGAAACGAAGTGAGCTATGGCAAAATGTTAAGAGACCTTTTTTGTAGAGAATTAAGTTTCCTACTTTTTATGTTCTATGATATTTTTTGATCAGATGCGTAGTTTTCGAGATATATCAAGATATTTAAAAGTTCCGAAGCCGCACCAACATAATAGGGATACAGAAACACCGTGGCCCCTTTCTTTGAGATAACTCTGCACTAGTGCGAGCCGCAAATGCCACTTCCAGCTTAGCTGTGCAGAAGAAGAACAACAAGAAGAAGAAATATCTCGAAATATGTCCGTCAGGCCCCTTCCCTTGAGATAAATCTGCAAATATCTCGGAAACGAAGCGAGCTATGGCAAAATGTTGAGAGACCTTTTTTGTGGAGAATTAAGTTTCCTACTATTTATGTTCTATGATATTTTTGGATCAGATGCGTAGTTCTCGAGATATATCAAGATATTTAAAAGTTCCGAAGCCGCACCAACATAATAGAGATACAGAAACACCGTGGCCCCTTTCTTTGAGATAACTCTGCACTAGTGCGAGCCGCAAATGCCACTTCCAGCTTAGCTGTGCAGAAGAAGAACAACAAGAAGAAGAAATATCTCGAAATATGTCCGTCAGGCCACTTCCCTTGAGATAAATCTGCAAATATCTCGGAAACGAAGCGAGCTATGGCAAAATGTTGAGAGACCTTTTTTGTAGAGAATTATGTTTCCTACTTTTTATGTTCTATGATATTTTTTGATCAGACGCGTAGTTCTCGAGATATATCAAGATATTTAAAAGTTCCGAAGCCGCACCAACATAATAGAGATACAGAAACACCGTGGCCCCTTTCTTTGAGATATCTCTGCACTATTGCGAGCTGCAAATGCCACTTCCAGCTTAGCTGTGCAGAAGAAGAACAACAAGAAGAAGAAATATCTCGAAATATGTCCGTCAGGCCCCTTCCCTTGAGATAAATCTGCAAATATCTCGGAAACGAAGAGAGCTATGACAAAATGTTAAGAGACCTTTTCTGTAGAGAATTAAGTTTCCTACTTTTTATGTTCTATGGTATTTTTTGATCAGATGCGTAGTTCTCGAGATATATCAAGATATTTAAAAGTTCCGAAGCCGCACCAACATAATAGAGATAGAGAAACACCGTGGCCCCTTTCTTTGAGATAACTCTGCACTATTGCGAGCTGTAAATGCCACTTCCAGCTTAGCTGTGCAGAAGAAGAACAACAAGAAGAAGAAATATCTCGAAATATGTCCGTCAGGCCCCTTCCCTTGAGATATATCTGCAAATATCTCGGAAACGAAGCGAGCTATGGCAAAATGTTAAGAGACCTTTTTTGTAGTGAATTATGTTTCCTACAATTTATGTTCTACGATATTTTTTGATCAGAAGCGTAGTTTTCGAGATATATCGAGATATTTAAAAGTTCCGAAGCCGCACCAACATAATAGAGATACAGAAACACCGTGGCCCCTTTCTTTGAGATAACTCTGCACCAGTGCGAGCTGCAAATGCCACTTCCAGCGTAGCTGTGCAGAAGAAGAACAACAAGAAGAAGAAATATCTCGAAATATGTCCGTCAGGCCCCTTCCCTTGAGATAAATCTGCAAATATCTCGGAAACGAAGCGAGCTATGGCAAAATGTTAAGAGACCTTTTTTGTAGAGAATTAAGTTTCCTACTTTTTATGTTCTATGATATTTTTTGATCAGATGCGTAGTTCTCGAGATATATCAAGATATTTAAAAGTTCCGAAGCCGCACGAACATAATAGAGATACAGAAACACCGTGGCCCCTTTCTTTGAGATATCTCTGCACTATTGCGAGCTGCAAATGCCACTTCCAGCTTAGCTGTGCAGAAGAAGAACAACAAGAAGAAGAAATATCTCGAAATATGTCCGTCAGGCCCCTCCCCTTGAGATAAATCTGCAAATATCTCGGAAACGAAGAGAGCTATGACAAAATGTTAAGAGACCTTTTTTGTAGAGGATTAAGTTTCCTACTTTTTACGTTCTATGATATTTTTTGATCAGATGCGTAGTTCTCGAGATATATCAAGATATTTAAAAGTTCCGAAGCCGCACCAACATAAGAGAGATAGAGAAACACCGTGGCCCCTTTCTTTGAGATAACTCTGCACTATTGCGAGCTGTAAATGCCACTTCCAGCTTAGCTGTGCAGAAGAAGAACAACAAGAAGAAGAAATATCTCGAAATATGTCCGTCAGGCCCCTTCCCTTGAGATATATCTGCAAATATCTCGGAAACGAAGCGAGCTATGGCAAAATGTTAAGAGACCTTTTTTGTAGAGAATTATGTTTCCTACAATTTATGTTCTACGATATTTTTTGATCAGAAGCGTAGTTTTCGAGATATATCGAGATATTTAAAAGTTCCGAAGCCGCACCAACATAATAGAGATACAGAAACACCGTGGCCCCTTTCTTTGAGATAACTCTGCACTAGTGCGAGCTGCAAATGCCACTTCCAGCTTAGCTGTGCAGAAGAAGAACAACAAGAAGAAGAAATATCTCGAAATATGTCCGTCAGGCCCCTTCCCTTGAGATAAATCTGCAAATATCTCGGAAACGAAGCGAGCTATGGCAAAATGTTAAGAGACCTTTTTTGTAGAGAATTAAGTTTCCTACTTTTTATGTTCTATGATATTTTTTGATCAGATGCGTAGTTCTCGAGATATATCAAGATATTTAAAAGTTCCGAAGCCGCACGAACATAATAGAGATACAGAAACACCGTGGCCCCTTTCTTTGAGATATCTCTGCACTATTGCGAGCTGCAAATGCCACTTCCAGCTTAGCTGTGCAGAAGAAGAACAACAAGAAGAAGAAATATCTCGAAATATGTCCGTCAGGCCCCTTCCCTTGAGATAAATCTGCAAATATCTCGGAAACGAAGCAAGCTGCGGCAAAATGTTAAGAGACCTTTTTTGTAGAGAATTAAGTTTCCTACTTTTTATGTTCTATGATATTTTTTGATCAGATGCGTAGTTCTCGAGATATATCAAGATATTTAAAAGTTCCGAAGCCGCACCAACATAATAGAGATACAGAAACACCGTGGCCCCTTTCTTTGAGATAACTCTGCACTACTGCGAGCTGCAAATGCCACTTCCAGCTTAGCTGTGCAGAAGAAGAACAACAAGAAGAAGAAATATCTCGAAATATGTCCGTCAGGCCCCTTCCCTTGAGATAAATCTGCACATATCTCGGAAACGAAGTGAGCTATGGCAAAATGTTAAGAGACCTTTTTTGTAGAGAATTAAGTTTCCTACTTTTTATGTTCTATGATATTTTTTGATCAGATGCGTAGTTTTCGAGATATATCAAGATATTTAAAAGTTCCGAAGCCGCACCAACATAATAGGGATACAGAAACACCGTGGCCCCTTTCTTTGAGATAACTCTGCACTAGTGCGAGCCGCAAATGCCACTTCCAGCTTAGCTGTGCTGAAGAAGAACAACAAGAAGAAGAAATATCTCGAAATATGTCCGTCAGGCCCCTTCCCTTGAGATAAATCTGCAAATATCTCGGAAACGAAGCGAGCTATGGCAAAATGTTAAGAGACCTTTTTTGTAGAGAATTAAGTTTCCTACTTTTTATGTTCTATGATATTTTTTGATCAGATGCGTAGTTCTCGAGATATATCAAGATATTTAAAAGTTCCGAAGCCGCACCAACATAATAGAGATACAGAAACACCGTGGCCCCTTTCTTTGAGATAACTCTGCACTAGTGCGAGCTGCAAATGCCACTTCCAGCTTAGCTGTGCAGAAGAAGAACAACAAGAAGAAGAAATATCTCGAAATATGTCCGTCAGGCCCCTTCCCTTGAGATAAATCTGCACATATCTCGGAAACGAAGTGAGCTATGGCAAAATGGTAAGAGACCTTTTTTGTAGAGAATTAAGTTTCCTACTTTTTATGTTCTATGATATTTTTTGATCAGATGCGTAGTTCTCGAGATATATCAAGATATTTAAAAGTTCCGAAGCCGCACCAACATAATAGGGATACAGAAACACCGTGGCCCCTTTCTTTGAGATCACTCTGCACTAGTGCGAGCCGCAAATGCCACTTCCAGCTTAGCTGTGCAGAAGAAGAACAACAAGAAGAAGAAATATCTCGAAATATGTCCGTCAGGCCCCTTCCCTTGAGATAAATCTGCAAATATCTCGGAAACGAAGCGAGCTATGGCAAAATGTTAGGAGACCTTTTTTGTAGAGAATTAAGTTTCCTACTTTTTATGTTGTATGATATTTTTCGATCAGAGGCGTAGTTCTCGAGATATATCAAGATATTTAAAAGTTCCGAAGCCGCACCAACATAATAGAGATACAGAAACACCGTGGCCCCTTTCTTTGAGATATCTCTGCACTATTGCGAGCTGCAAATGCCACTTCCAGCTTAGCTGTGCAGAAGAAGAACAACAAGAAGAAGAAATATCTCGAAATATGTCCGTCAGGCCCCTTCCCTTGAGATATATCTGCAAATATCTCGGAAACGAAGCGAGCTATGGCAAAATGTTAAGAGACCTTTTTTGTAGAGAATTATGTTTCCTACAATTTATGTTCTACGATATTTTTTGATCAGAAGCGTAGTTTTCGAGATATATCGAGATATTTAAAAGTTCCGAAGCCGCACCAACATAATAGAGTTACAGAAACACCGTGGCCCCTTTCTTTGAGATAACTCTGCACTATTGCGAGCTGTAAATGCCACTTCCAGCTTAGCTGTGCACAAAGGGGAACAACAAGAAGAAGAAATATCTCGAAATATGTCCGTCAGGCCCCTTCCCTTGAGATATATCTGCAAATATCTCGGAAACGAAGCGAGCTATGGCCAAATGTTAAGAGACCTTTTTTGTAGAGAATTATGTTTCCTACAATTTATGTTCTACGATATTTTTTGATCAGAAGCGTAGTTTTCGAGATATATCGAGATATTTAAAAGTTCCGAAGCCGCACCAACATAATAGAGATACAGAAACACCGTGGCCCCTTTCTTTGAGATAACTCTGCACTAGTGCGAGCTGCAAATGCCACTTCCAGCTTAGCTGTGCAGAAGAAGAACAACAAGAAGAAGAAATATCTCGAAATATGTCCGTCAGGCCCCTTCCCTTGAGATAAATCTGCACATATCTCGGAAACGAAGTGAGCTATGGCAAAATGGTAAGAGACCTTTTTTGTAGAGAATTAAGTTTCCTACTTTTTATGTTCTATGATATTTTTTGATCAGATGCGTAGTTCTCGAGATATATCAAGATATTTAAAAGTTCCGAAGCCGCACCAACATAATAGGGATACAGAAACACCGTGGCCCCTTTCTTTGAGATCACTCTGCACTAGTGCGAGCCGCAAATGCCACTTCCAGCTTAGCTGTGCAGAAGAAGAACAACAAGAAGAAGAAATATCTCGAAATATGTCCGTCAGGCCCCTTCCCTTGAGATATATCTGCAAATATCTCGGAAACGAAGCGAGCTATGGCAAAATGTTAAGAGACCTTTTTTGTAGAGAATTATGTTTCCTACAATTTATGTTCTACGATATTTTTTGATCAGAAGCGTAGTTTTCGAGATATATCGAGATATTTAAAAGTTCCGAAGCCGCACCAACATAATAGAGTTACAGAAACACCGTGGCCCCTTTCTTTGAGATAACTCTGCACTATTGCGAGCTGTAAATGCCACTTCCAGCTTAGCTGTGCACAAAGGGGAACAACAAGAAGAAGAAATATCTCGAAATATGTCCGTCAGGCCCCTTCCCTTGAGATATATCTGCAAATATCTCGGAAACGAAGCGAGCTATGGCCAAATGTTAAGAGACCTTTTTTGTAGAGAATTATGTTTCCTACAATTTATGTTCTACGATATTTTTTGATCAGAAGCGTAGTTTTCGAGATATATCGAGATATTTAAAAGTTCCGAAGCCGCACCAACATAATAGAGATACAGAAACACCGTGGCCCCTTTCTTTGAGATAACTCTGCACTAGTGCGAGCTGCAAATGCCACTTCCAGCTTAGCTGTGCAGAAGAAGAACAACAAGAAGAAGAAATATCTCGAAATATGTCCGTCAGGCCCCTTCCCTTGAGATAAATCTGCACATATCTCGGAAACGAAGTGAGCTATGGCAAAATGGTAAGAGACCTTTTTTGTAGAGAATTAAGTTTCCTACTTTTTATGTTCTATGATATTTTTTGATCAGATGCGTAGTTCTCGAGATATATCAAGATATTTAAAAGTTCCGAAGCCGCACCAACATAATAGGGATACAGAAACACCGTGGCCCCTTTCTTTGAGATCACTCTGCACTAGTGCGAGCCGCAAATGCCACTTCCAGCTTAGCTGTGCAGAAGAAGAACAACAAGAAGAAGAAATATCTCGAAATATGTCCGTCAGGCCCCTTCCCTTGAGATAAATCTGCAAATATCTCGGAAACGAAGCGAGCTATGGCAAAATGTTAGGAGACCTTTTTTGTAGAGAATTAAGTTTCCTACTTTTTATGTTGTATGATATTTTTCGATCAGAGGCGTAGTTCTCGAGATATATCAAGATATTTAAAAGTTCCGAAGCCGCACCAACATAATAGAGATACAGAAACACCGTGGCCCCTTTCTTTGAGATTACTCTGCACGATTGCGAGCTGGAAATGCCACTTCCAGTTTAGCTGTGCAGAAGAAGAACAACAAGAAGAAGAAATATCTCGAAATATGTCCATCAGGACCCTTCCCTTGAGATAAATCTGCAAATATCTCGGAAACGAAGCGAGCGATGGCAAAATGTTAAGAGACCTTTTTTGTAGAGAATTATGTTTCCTACAATTTATGTTCTATGATATTTTTTGATCAGAAGCGTAGTTTTCGAGATATATCGAGATATTTAAAAGTGCCGAAGCCGCACCAACATAATAGAGATACAGAAACACCGTGGCCCCTTTCTTTGGGATAACTCTGCACTATTGCGAGCTGGAAATGCCACTTCCAGTTTAGCTGTGCGGAAGAAGAACAACAAGAAGAAGAAATATCTCGAAATATGTCCGTCAGGCCCCTTCCCTTGAGATAAATCTGCACATATCTCGGAAACGAAGTGAGCTATGGCAAAATGTTAAGAGACCTTTTTTGTAGAGAATTAAGTTTCCTACTTTTTATGTTCTATGATATTTTTTGATCAGATGCGTAGTTCTCGAGATATATCAAGATATTTAAAAGTTCCGAAGCCGCACCAACATAATAGGGATACAGAAACACCGTGGCCCCTTTCTTTGAGATAACTCTGCACTAGTGCGAGCCGCAAATGCCACTTCCAGCTTAGCTGTGCAGAAGAAGAACAACAAGAAGAAGAAATATCTCGAAATATGTCCGTCAGGCCCCTTCCCTTGAGATAAATCTGCAAATATCTCGGAAACGAAGCGAGCTATGGCAAAATGTTAAGAGACCTTTTTTGTAGAGAATTAAGTTTCCTACTTTTTATGTTCTATGATATTTTTTGATCAGATGCGTAGTTCTCGAGATATATCAAGATATTTAAAAGTTCCGAAGCCGCACCAACATAATAGAGATACAGAAACACCGTGGCCCCTTTCTTTGAGATAACTCTGCACTATTGCGAGCTGTAAATGCCACTTCCAGCTCAGCTGTGCAGAAGAAGAACAACAAGAAGAAGAAATATCTGGAAATATGTCCGTCAGGCCCCTTCCCTTGAGATAAATCTGCAAATATCTCGGAAACGAAGCGAGCTATGGCAAAATGTTGAGAGACCTTTTTTGTGGAGAATTAAGTTTCCTACTATTTATGTTCTATGATATTTTTGGATCAGATGCGTAGTCCTCGAGATATATCAAGATATTTAAAAGTTCCGAAGCCGCACCAACATAATAGAGATACAGAAACACCGTGGCCCCTTTCTTTGAGATAACTCTGCACTAGTGCGAGCCGCAAATGCCACTTCCAGCTTAGCTGTGCAGAAGAAGAACAACAAGAAGAAGAAATATCTCGAAATATGTCCGTCAGGCCACTTCCCTTGAGATAAATCTGCAAATATCTCGGAAACGAAGCGAGCTATGGCAAAATGTTGAGAGACCTTTTTTGTAGAGAATTATGTTTCCTACTTTTTATGTTCTATGATATTTTTTGATCAGACGCGTAGTTCTCGAGATATATCAAGATATTTAAAAGTTCCGAAGCCGCACCAACATAATAGAGATACAGAAACACCGTGGCCCCTTTCTTTGAGATATCTCTGCACTATTGCGAGCTGCAAATGCCACTTCCAGCTTAGCTGTGCAGAAGAAGAACAACAAGAAGAAGAAATATCTCGAAATATGTCCGTCAGGCCCCTTCCCTTGAGATAAATCTGCAAATATCTCGGAAACGAAGAGAGCTATGACAAAATGTTAAGAGACCTTTTTTGTAGAGAATTAAGTTTCCTACTTTTTATGTTCTATGGTATTTTTTGATCAGATGCGTAGTTCTCGAGATATATCAAGATATTTAAAAGTTCCGAAGCCGCACCAACATAATAGAGATACAGAAACACCGTGGCCCCTTTCTTTGAGATAACTCTGCACTATTGCGAGCTGGAAATGCCACTTCCAGTTTAGCTGTGCGGAAGAAGAACAACAAGAAGAAGAAATATCTCGAAATATGTCCGTCAGGCCCCTTCCCTTGAGATAAATCTGCACATATCTCGGAAACGAAGTGAGCTATGGCAAAATGGTAAGAGACCTTTTTTGTAGAGAATTAAGTTTCCTACTTTTTATGTTCTATGATATTTTTTGATCAGATGCGTAGTTCTCGAGATATATCAAGATATTTAAAAGTTCCGAAGCCGCACCAACATAATAGGGATACAGAAACACCGTGGCCCCTTTCTTTGAGATCACTCTGCACTAGTGCGAGCCGCAAATGCCACTTCCAGCTTAGCTGTGCAGAAGAAGAACAACAAGAAGAAGAAATATCTCGAAATATGTCCGTCAGGCCCCTTCCCTTGAGATATATCTGCAAATATCTCGGAAACGAAGCGAGCTATGGCAAAATGTTAAGAGACCTTTTTTGTAGAGAATTATGTTTCCTACAATTTATGTTCTACGATATTTTTTGATCAGAAGCGTAGTTTTCGAGATATATCGAGATATTTAAAAGTTCCGAAGCCGCACCAACATAATAGAGTTACAGAAACACCGTGGCCCCTTTCTTTGAGATAACTCTGCACTATTGCGAGCTGTAAATGCCACTTCCAGCTTAGCTGTGCACAAAGGGGAACAACAAGAAGAAGAAATATCTCGAAATATGTCCGTCAGGCCCCTTCCCTTGAGATATATCTGCAAATATCTCGGAAACGAAGCGAGCTATGGCCAAATGTTAAGAGACCTTTTTTGTAGAGAATTATGTTTCCTACAATTTATGTTCTACGATATTTTTTGATCAGAAGCGTAGTTTTCGAGATATATCGAGATATTTAAAAGTTCCGAAGCCGCACCAACATAATAGAGATACAGAAACACCGTGGCCCCTTTCTTTGAGATAACTCTGCACTAGTGCGAGCTGCAAATGCCACTTCCAGCTTAGCTGTGCAGAAGAAGAACAACAAGAAGAAGAAATATCTCGAAATATGTCCGTCAGGCCCCTTCCCTTGAGATAAATCTGCACATATCTCGGAAACGAAGTGAGCTATGGCAAAATGGTAAGAGACCTTTTTTGTAGAGAATTAAGTTTCCTACTTTTTATGTTCTATGATATTTTTTGATCAGATGCGTAGTTCTCGAGATATATCAAGATATTTAAAAGTTCCGAAGCCGCACCAACATAATAGGGATACAGAAACACCGTGGCCCCTTTCTTTGAGATCACTCTGCACTAGTGCGAGCCGCAAATGCCACTTCCAGCTTAGCTGTGCAGAAGAAGAACAACAAGAAGAAGAAATATCTCGAAATATGTCCGTCAGGCCCCTTCCCTTGAGATAAATCTGCAAATATCTCGGAAACGAAGCGAGCTATGGCAAAATGTTAGGAGACCTTTTTTGTAGAGAATTAAGTTTCCTACTTTTTATGTTGTATGATATTTTTCGATCAGAGGCGTAGTTCTCGAGATATATCAAGATATTTAAAAGTTCCGAAGCCGCACCAACATAATAGAGATACAGAAACACCGTGGCCCCTTTCTTTGAGATTACTCTGCACGATTGCGAGCTGGAAATGCCACTTCCAGTTTAGCTGTGCAGAAGAAGAACAACAAGAAGAAGAAATATCTCGAAATATGTCCATCAGGACCCTTCCCTTGAGATAAATCTGCAAATATCTCGGAAACGAAGCGAGCGATGGCAAAATGTTAAGAGACCTTTTTTGTAGAGAATTATGTTTCCTACAATTTATGTTCTATGATATTTTTTGATCAGAAGCGTAGTTTTCGAGATATATCGAGATATTTAAAAGTGCCGAAGCCGCACCAACATAATAGAGATACAGAAACACCGTGGCCCCTTTCTTTGGGATAACTCTGCACTATTGCGAGCTGGAAATGCCACTTCCAGTTTAGCTGTGCGGAAGAAGAACAACAAGAAGAAGAAATATCTCGAAATATGTCCGTCAGGCCCCTTCCCTTGAGATAAATCTGCACATATCTCGGAAACGAAGTGAGCTATGGCAAAATGTTAAGAGACCTTTTTTGTAGAGAATTAAGTTTCCTACTTTTTATGTTCTATGATATTTTTTGATCAGATGCGTAGTTCTCGAGATATATCAAGATATTTAAAAGTTCCGAAGCCGCACCAACATAATAGGGATACAGAAACACCGTGGCCCCTTTCTTTGAGATAACTCTGCACTAGTGCGAGCCGCAAATGCCACTTCCAGCTTAGCTGTGCAGAAGAAGAACAACAAGAAGAAGAAATATCTCGAAATATGTCCGTCAGGCCCCTTCCCTTGAGATAAATCTGCAAATATCTCGGAAACGAAGCGAGCTATGGCAAAATGTTAAGAGACCTTTTTTGTAGAGAATTAAGTTTCCTACTTTTTATGTTCTATGATATTTTTTGATCAGATGCGTAGTTCTCGAGATATATCAAGATATTTAAAAGTTCCGAAGCCGCACCAACATAATAGAGATACAGAAACACCGTGGCCCCTTTCTTTGAGATAACTCTGCACTATTGCGAGCTGTAAATGCCACTTCCAGCTCAGCTGTGCAGAAGAAGAACAACAAGAAGAAGAAATATCTGGAAATATGTCCGTCAGGCCCCTTCCCTTGAGATAAATCTGCAAATATCTCGGAAACGAAGCGAGCTATGGCAAAATGTTGAGAGACCTTTTTTGTGGAGAATTAAGTTTCCTACTATTTATGTTCTATGATATTTTTGGATCAGATGCGTAGTCCTCGAGATATATCAAGATATTTAAAAGTTCCGAAGCCGCACCAACATAATAGAGATACAGAAACACCGTGGCCCCTTTCTTTGAGATAACTCTGCACTAGTGCGAGCCGCAAATGCCACTTCCAGCTTAGCTGTGCAGAAGAAGAACAACAAGAAGAAGAAATATCTCGAAATATGTCCGTCAGGCCACTTCCCTTGAGATAAATCTGCAAATATCTCGGAAACGAAGCGAGCTATGGCAAAATGTTGAGAGACCTTTTTTGTAGAGAATTATGTTTCCTACTTTTTATGTTCTATGATATTTTTTGATCAGACGCGTAGTTCTCGAGATATATCAAGATATTTAAAAGTTCCGAAGCCGCACCAACATAATAGAGATACAGAAACACCGTGGCCCCTTTCTTTGAGATATCTCTGCACTATTGCGAGCTGCAAATGCCACTTCCAGCTTAGCTGTGCAGAAGAAGAACAACAAGAAGAAGAAATATCTCGAAATATGTCCGTCAGGCCCCTTCCCTTGAGATAAATCTGCAAATATCTCGGAAACGAAGAGAGCTATGACAAAATGTTAAGAGACCTTTTTTGTAGAGAATTAAGTTTCCTACTTTTTATGTTCTATGGTATTTTTTGATCAGATGCGTAGTTCTCGAGATATATCAAGATATTTAAAAGTTCCGAAGCCGCACCAACATAATAGAGATACAGAAACACCGTGGCCCCTTTCTTTGAGATAACTCTGCACTATTGCGAGCTGGAAATGCCACTTCCAGTTTAGCTGTGCGGAAGAAGAACAACAAGAAGAAGAAATATCTCGAAATATGTCCGTCAGGCCCCTTCCCTTGAGATAAATCTGCACATATCTCGGAAACGAAGTGAGCTATGGCAAAATGTTAAGAGACCTTTTTTGTAGAGAATTAAGTTTCCTACTTTTTATGTTCTATGATATTTTTTGATCAGATGCGTAGTTTTCGAGATATATCAAGATATTTAAAAGTTCCGAAGCCGCACCAACATAATAGGGATACAGAAACACCGTGGCCCCTTTCTTTGAGATAACTCTGCACTAGTGCGAGCCGCAAATGCCACTTCCAGCTTAGCTGTGCAGAAGAAGAACAACAAGAAGAAGAAATATCTCGAAATATGTCCGTCAGGCCCCTTCCCTTGAGATAAATCTGCAAATATCTCGGAAACGAAGCGAGCTATGGCAAAATGTTGAGAGACCTTTTTTGTGGAGAATTAAGTTTCCTACTATTTATGTTCTATGATATTTTTGGATCAGATGCGTAGTTCTCGAGATATATCAAGATATTTAAAAGTTCCGAAGCCGCACCAACATAATAGAGATACAGAAACACCGTGGCCCCTTTCTTTGAGATAACTCTGCACTAGTGCGAGCCGCAAATGCCACTTCCAGCTTAGCTGTGCAGAAGAAGAACAACAAGAAGAAGAAATATCTCGAAATATGTCCGTCAGGCCACTTCCCTTGAGATAAATCTGCAAATATCTCGGAAACGAAGCGAGCTATGGCAAAATGTTGAGAGACCTTTTTTGTAGAGAATTATGTTTCCTACTTTTTATGTTCTATGATATTTTTTGATCAGACGCGTAGTTCTCGAGATATATCAAGATATTTAAAAGTTCCGAAGCCGCACCAACATAATAGAGATACAGAAACACCGTGGCCCCTTTCTTTGAGATATCTCTGCACTATTGCGAGCTGCAAATGCCACTTCCAGCTTAGCTGTGCAGAAGAAGAACAACAAGAAGAAGAAATATCTCGAAATATGTCCGTCAGGCCCCTTCCCTTGAGATAAATCTGCAAATATCTCGGAAACGAAGAGAGCTATGACAAAATGTTAAGAGACCTTTTCTGTAGAGAATTAAGTTTCCTACTTTTTATGTTCTATGGTATTTTTTGATCAGATGCGTAGTTCTCGAGATATATCAAGATATTTAAAAGTTCCGAAGCCGCACCAACATAATAGAGATAGAGAAACACCGTGGCCCCTTTCTTTGAGATAACTCTGCACTATTGCGAGCTGTAAATGCCACTTCCAGCTTAGCTGTGCAGAAGAAGAACAACAAGAAGAAGAAATATCTCGAAATATGTCCGTCAGGCCCCTTCCCTTGAGATATATCTGCAAATATCTCGGAAACGAAGCGAGCTATGGCAAAATGTTAAGAGACCTTTTTTGTAGTGAATTATGTTTCCTACAATTTATGTTCTACGATATTTTTTGATCAGAAGCGTAGTTTTCGAGATATATCGAGATATTTAAAAGTTCCGAAGCCGCACCAACATAATAGAGATACAGAAACACCGTGGCCCCTTTCTTTGAGATAACTCTGCACCAGTGCGAGCTGCAAATGCCACTTCCAGCGTAGCTGTGCAGAAGAAGAACAACAAGAAGAAGAAATATCTCGAAATATGTCCGTCAGGCCCCTTCCCTTGAGATAAATCTGCAAATATCTCGGAAACGAAGCGAGCTATGGCAAAATGTTAAGAGACCTTTTTTGTAGAGAATTAAGTTTCCTACTTTTTATGTTCTATGATATTTTTTGATCAGATGCGTAGTTCTCGAGATATATCAAGATATTTAAAAGTTCCGAAGCCGCACGAACATAATAGAGATACAGAAACACCGTGGCCCCTTTCTTTGAGATATCTCTGCACTATTGCGAGCTGCAAATGCCACTTCCAGCTTAGCTGTGCAGAAGAAGAACAACAAGAAGAAGAAATATCTCGAAATATGTCCGTCAGGCCCCTCCCCTTGAGATAAATCTGCAAATATCTCGGAAACGAAGAGAGCTATGACAAAATGTTAAGAGACCTTTTTTGTAGAGGATTAAGTTTCCTACTTTTTACGTTCTATGATATTTTTTGATCAGATGCGTAGTTCTCGAGATATATCAAGATATTTAAAAGTTCCGAAGCCGCACCAACATAAGAGAGATAGAGAAACACCGTGGCCCCTTTCTTTGAGATAACTCTGCACTATTGCGAGCTGTAAATGCCACTTCCAGCTTAGCTGTGCAGAAGAAGAACAACAAGAAGAAGAAATATCTCGAAATATGTCCGTCAGGCCCCTTCCCTTGAGATATATCTGCAAATATCTCGGAAACGAAGCGAGCTATGGCAAAATGTTAAGAGACCTTTTTTGTAGAGAATTATGTTTCCTACAATTTATGTTCTACGATATTTTTTGATCAGAAGCGTAGTTTTCGAGATATATCGAGATATTTAAAAGTTCCGAAGCCGCACCAACATAATAGAGATACAGAAACACCGTGGCCCCTTTCTTTGAGATAACTCTGCACTAGTGCGAGCTGCAAATGCCACTTCCAGCTTAGCTGTGCAGAAGAAGAACAACAAGAAGAAGAAATATCTCGAAATATGTCCGTCAGGCCCCTTCCCTTGAGATAAATCTGCAAATATCTCGGAAACGAAGCGAGCTATGGCAAAATGTTAAGAGACCTTTTTTGTAGAGAATTAAGTTTCCTACTTTTTATGTTCTATGATATTTTTTGATCAGATGCGTAGTTCTCGAGATATATCAAGATATTTAAAAGTTCCGAAGCCGCACGAACATAATAGAGATACAGAAACACCGTGGCCCCTTTCTTTGAGATATCTCTGCACTATTGCGAGCTGCAAATGCCACTTCCAGCTTAGCTGTGCAGAAGAAGAACAACAAGAAGAAGAAATATCTCGAAATATGTCCGTCAGGCCCCTTCCCTTGAGATAAATCTGCAAATATCTCGGAAACGAAGCAAGCTGCGGCAAAATGTTAAGAGACCTTTTTTGTAGAGAATTAAGTTTCCTACTTTTTATGTTCTATGATATTTTTTGATCAGATGCGTAGTTCTCGAGATATATCAAGATATTTAAAAGTTCCGAAGCCGCACCAACATAATAGAGATACAGAAACACCGTGGCCCCTTTCTTTGAGATAACTCTGCACTACTGCGAGCTGCAAATGCCACTTCCAGCTTAGCTGTGCAGAAGAAGAACAACAAGAAGAAGAAATATCTCGAAATATGTCCGTCAGGCCCCTTCCCTTGAGATAAATCTGCACATATCTCGGAAACGAAGTGAGCTATGGCAAAATGTTAAGAGACCTTTTTTGTAGAGAATTAAGTTTCCTACTTTTTATGTTCTATGATATTTTTTGATCAGATGCGTAGTTTTCGAGATATATCAAGATATTTAAAAGTTCCGAAGCCGCACCAACATAATAGGGATACAGAAACACCGTGGCCCCTTTCTTTGAGATAACTCTGCACTAGTGCGAGCCGCAAATGCCACTTCCAGCTTAGCTGTGCTGAAGAAGAACAACAAGAAGAAGAAATATCTCGAAATATGTCCGTCAGGCCCCTTCCCTTGAGATAAATCTGCAAATATCTCGGAAACGAAGCGAGCTATGGCAAAATGTTAAGAGACCTTTTTTGTAGAGAATTAAGTTTCCTACTTTTTATGTTCTATGATATTTTTTGATCAGATGCGTAGTTCTCGAGATATATCAAGATATTTAAAAGTTCCGAAGCCGCACCAACATAATAGAGATACAGAAACACCGTGGCCCCTTTCTTTGAGATAACTCTGCACTACTGCGAGCTGCAAATGCCACTTCCAGCTTAGCTGTGCAGAAGAAGAACAACAAGATGAAGAAATATCTCGAAATATGTCCGTCAGGCCCCTTCCCTTGAGATAAATCTGCACATATCTCGGAAACGAAGTGAGCTATGGCAAAATGTTAAGAGACCTTTTTTGTAGAGAATTAAGTTTCCTACTTTTCATGTTCTATGATATTTTTTGATCAGATGCGTAGTTTTCGAGATATATCGAGATATTTAAAAGTTCCGAAGCCGCACCAACATAATAGAGATAGAGAAACACCGTGGCCCCTTTCTTTGAGATAACTCTGCACTATTGCGAGCTGTAAATGCCACTTCCAGCTTAGCTGTGCAGAAGAAGAACCACAAGAAGAAGAAATATCTCGAAATATGTCCGTCAGGCCCCTTCCCTTGAGATATATCTGCAAATATCTCGGAAACGAAGCGAGCTATGGCAAAATGTTAAGAGACCTTTTTTGTAGAGAATTATGTTTCCTACAATTTATGTTCTACGATATTTTTTGATCAGAAGCGTAGTTTTCGAGATATATCGAGATATTTAAAAGTTCCGAAGCCGCACCAACATAATAGAGATACAGAAACACCGTGGCCCCTTTCTTTGAGATAACTCTGCACTATTGCGAGCTGTAAATGCCACTTCCAGCTTAGCTGTGCAGAAGAAGAACAACAAGAAGAAGAAATATCTCGAAATATGTCCGTCAGGCCCCTTCCCTTGAGATATATCTGCAAATATCTCGGAAACGAAGCGCTATGGCAAAATGTTAAGAGACCTTTTTTGTAGAGAATTATGTGTCCTACATTTTATGTTCTACGATATTTTTTGATCAGAAGCGTAGTTTTCGAGATATATCGAGATATTTAAAAGTTCCGAAGCCGCACCAACATAATAGAGATACAGAAACACCGTGGCCCCTTTCTTTGAGATAACTCTGCACTATTGCGAGCTGTAAATGCCACTTCCAGCTTAGCTGTGCAGAAGAAGAACAACAAGAAGAAGAAATATCTCGAAATATGTCCGTCAGGCCCCTTCCCTTGAGATAAATCTGCAAATATCTCGGAAACGAAGCGAGCTATGGCAAAATGTTAAGAGACCTTTTTTGTAGAGAATTAAGTTTCCTACTTTTTATGTTCTATGATATTTTTTGATCAGATGCGTAGTTCTCGAGATATATCAAGATATTTAAAAGTTCCGAAGCCGCACCAACATAATAGAGATACAGAAACACCGTGGCCCCTTTCTTTGAGATAACTCTGCACTACTGCGAGCTGCAAATGCCACTTCCAGCTTAGCTGTGCAGAAGAAGAACAACAAGAAGAAGAAATATCTCGAAATATGTCCGTCAGGCCCCTTCCCTTGAGATAAATCTGCACATATCTCGGAAACGAAGTGAGCTATGGCAAAATGTTAAGAGACCTTTTTTGTAGAGAATTAAGTTTCCTACTTTTCATGTTCTATGATATTTTTTGATCAGATGCGTAGTTTTCGAGATATATCGAGATATTTAAAAGTTCCGAAGCCGCACCAACATAATAGAGATAGAGAAACACCGTGGCCCCTTTCTTTGAGATAACTCTGCACTATTGCGAGCTGTAAATGCCACTTTCAGCTTAGCTGTGCAGAAGAAGAACCACAAGAAGAAGAAATATCTCGAAATATGTCCGTCAGGCCCCTTCCCTTGAGATATATCTGCAAATATCTCGGAAACGAAGCGAGCTATGGCAAAATGTTAAGAGACCTTTTTTGTAGAGAATTATGTTTCCTACAATTTATGTTCTACGATATTTTTTGATCAGAAGCGTAGTTTTCGAGATATATCGAGATATTTAAAAGTTCCGAAGCCGCACCAACATAATAGAGATACAGAAACACCGTGGCCCCTTTCTTTGAGATAACTCTGCACCAGTGCGAGCTGCAAATGCCACTTCCAGCTTAGCTGTGCAGAAGAAGAACAACAAGAAGAAGAAATATCTCGAAATATGTCCGTCAGGCCCCTTCCCTTGAGATAAATCTGCAAATATCTCGGAAACGAAGCGAGCTATGGCAAAATGTTAAGAGACCTTTTTTGTAGAGAATTAAGTTTCCTACTTTTTATGTTCTATGATATTTTTTGATCAGATGCGTAGTTCTCGAGATATATCAAGGTATTTAAAAGTTCCGAAGCCGCACGAACATAATAGAGATACAGAAACACCGTGGCCCCTTTCTTTGAGATATCTCTGCACTATTGCGAGCTGCAAATGCCACTTCCAGCTTAGCTGTGCAGAAGAAGAACAACAAGAAGAAGAAATTTCTCGAAATATGTCCGTCAGGCCCCTTCCCTTGAGATAAATCTGCAAATATCTCGGAAACGAAGCGAGCTGCGGCAAAATGTTAAGAGACCTTTTTTGTAGAGAATTAAGTTTCCTACTTTTTATGTTCTATGATATTTTTTGATCAGATGCGTAGTTCTCGAGATATATCAAGATATTTAAAAGTTCCGAAGCCGCACCAACATAATAGAGATACAGAAACACCGTGGCCCCTTTCTTTGAGATAACTCTGCACTACTGCGAGCTGCAAATGCCACTTCCAGCTTAGCTGTGCAGAAGAAGAACAACAAGAAGAAGAAATATCTCGAAATATGTCCGTCAGGCCCCTTCCCTTGAGATAAATCTGCAAATATCTCGGAAACGAAGAGAGCTATGACAAAATGTTAAGAGACCTTTTTTGTAGAGAATTAAGTTTCCTATTTTTTATGTTCTATGATATTTTTTGATCAGATGCGTAGTTCTCGAGATATATCAAGATATTTAAAAGTTCCGAAGCCGCACCAACATAAGAGAGATAGAGAAACACCGTGGCCCCTTTCTTTGAGATAACTCTGCACTATTGCGAGCTGGAAATGCCACTTCCAGTTTAGCTGCGCAGAAGAAGAACAACAAGAAGAAGAAATATCTCGAAATATGTCCGTCAGGCCAGTTCCTTTGAGCTGTATCTGCAAATATGTCGGAAACGAAGCGAGCTATGGCAAAATGTTAAGAGAACTTTTTTGTAGAGAATTATGTTTCCTACAATTTATGTTCTATGATATTTTTTGATGAGAAGCGTAGTTTTCGAGATATATCGAGATATTTAAAAGTTCCGAAGCCGCACCAACATAATAGAGATACAGAAACACCGTGGCCCCTTTCTTTGAGATAACTCTGCACTAGTGCGAGCCGCAAATGCCACTTCCAGCTTAGCTGTGCAGAAGAAGAACAACAAGAAGAAGAAATATCTCGAAATATGTCCGTTAGGCCCCTTCCCTTGAGATAAACCTGCAAATATCTCGGAAACGAAGCGAGGTATGGCAAAATGTTAAGAGACCTTTTTTGTAGAGAATTAAGTTTCCTACTTTTTATGTTCTATGATATTTTTTGATCAGATGCGTAGTTCTCGAGATATATCAAGATATTTAAAAGTTCCGAAGCCGCACCAACATAATAGAGATACAGAAACACCGTGGCCCCTTTCTTTGAGATAACTCTGCACTATTGCGAGCTGCAAATGCCACTTCCAGGTTAGCTATGCAGAAGAAGAACAACAAGAAGAAGAAATATCTCGAAATATGTCCGTCAGGCCCCTTCCCTTGAGATATATCTGCAAATATCACGGAAACGAAGCGAGCTATGGCAAAATGTTAAGAGAACTTTTTTGTAGAGAATTATGTTTCCTACAATTTATGTTCTCTGATATTTTTTGATCAGAAGCGTAGTTTTCGAGATATATCGAGATATTTAAAAGTTCCGAAGCCGCACCAACATAATAGAGATACAGAAACACCGTGGCCCCTTTCTTTGAGATAACTCTGCACTAGTGCGAGCCGCAAATGCCACTTCCAGCTTAGCTGTGCAGAAGAAGAACAACAAGAAGAAGAAATATCTCGAAATATGTCCGTCATGCCCCTTCCCTTGAGATAAATCTGCAAATATCTCGGAAACGAAGCGAGCTATGGCAAAATGTTAAGAGACCTTTTTTGTAGAGAATTAAGTTTCCTACTTTTTATGTTCTATCATATTTTTTGATCAGATGCGTAGTTCTCGAGATATATCAAGATATTTAAAAGTTCCGAAGCCGCACCAACATAATAGAGATACAGAAACACCGTGGCCCCTTTCTTTGAGATAACGCTGCACTAGTGCGAGCCGCAAATGCCACTTCCAGCTTAGCTGTGCAGAAGAAGAACAACAAGAAGAAGAAATATCTCGAAATAAGTCCGTCAGGCCCCTTCCCTTGAGATAAATCTGCAAATATCTCGGAAACGAAGCGAGCTATGGCAAAATGTTAAGAGATCTTTTTTGTAGAGAATTAAGTTTCCTACTTTTTATGTTCTATGATATTTTTTGATCAGATGCGTAGTTCTCGAGATATATCAAGATATTTAAAAGTTCCGAAGCCGCACGAACATAATAGAGATACAGAAACACCGTGGCCCCTTTCTTTGAGATAACTCTGCACTAGTGCGAGCCGCAAATGCCACTTCCAGCTTAGCTGTGCAGAAGAAGAACAACAAGAAGAAGAAATATCTCGAAATATGTCCGTCAGGCCCCTTCCCTTGAGATAAATCTGCAAATATCTCGGAAACGAAGCGAGCTGCGGCAAAATGTTAAGAGACCTTTTTTGTAGAGAATTAAGTTTCCTACTTTTTATGTTCTATGATATTTTTTGATCAGATGCGTAGTTCTCGAGATATATCAAGATATTTAAAAGTTCCGAAGCCGCACCAACATAATAGAGATACAGAAACACCGTGGCCCCTTTCTTTGAGATAACTCTGCACTACTGCGAGCTGCAAATGCCACTTCCAGCTTAGCTGTGCAGAAGAAGAACAACAAGAAGAAGAAATATCTCGAAATATGTCCGTCAGGCCCCTTCCCTTGAGATAAATCTGCAAATATCTCGGAAACGAAGAGAGCTATGACAAAATGTTAAGAGACCTTTTTTGTAGAGAATTAAGTTTCCTACTTTTTATGTTCTATGATATTTTTTGATCAGATGCGTAGTTCTCGAGATATATCAAGATATTTAAAAGTTCCGAAGCCGCACCAACATAAGAGAGATAGAGAAACACCGTGGCCCCTTTCTTTGAGATAACTCTGCACTATTGCGAGCTGTAAATGCCACTTCCAGCTTAGCTGTGCAGAAGAAGAACAACAAGAAGAAGAAATATCTCGAAATATGTCCGTCAGGCCCCTTCCCTTGAGATATATCTGCAAATATTTCGGAAACGAAGCGAGCTATGGCAAAATGTTGAGAGACCTTTTTTGTAGAGAATTATGTTTCCTACAATTTATGTTCTACGATATTTTTTGATCAGAAGCGTAGTTTTCGAGATATATCGAGATATTTAAAAGTTCCGAAGCCGCACCAACATAATAGAGATACAGAAACACCGTGGCCCCTTTCTTTGAGATAACTCTGCACTAGTGCGAGCTGCAAATGCCACTTCCAGCTTAGCTGTGCAGAAGAAGAACAACAAGAAGAAGAAATATCTCGAAATATGTCCGTCAGGCCCCTTCCCTTGAGATAAATCTGCAAATATCTCGGAAACGAAGCGAGCTATGGCAAAATGTTAAGAGACCTTTTTTGTAGAGAATTATGTTTCCTACAATTTATGTTCTCTGATATTTTTTGATCAGAAGCGTAGTTTTCGAGATATATCGAGATATTTAAAAGTTCCGAAGCCGCACCAACATAATAGAGATACAGAAACACCGTGGCCCCTTTCTTTGAGATAACTCTGCACTAGTGCGAGCCGCAAATGCCACTTCCAGCTTAGCTGTGCAGAAGAAGAACAACAAGAAGAAGAAATATCTCGAAATATGTCCGTCATGCCCCTTCCCTTGAGATAAATCTGCAAATATCTCGGAAACGAAGCGAGCTGCGGCAAAATGTTAAGAGACCTTTTTTGTAGAGAATTAAGTTTCCTACTTTTTATGTTCTATGATATTTTTTGATCAGATGCGTAGTTCTCGAGATATATCAAGATATTTAAAAGTTCCGAAGCCGCACCAACATAATAGAGATACAGAAACACCGTGGCCCCTTTCTTTGAGATAACTCTGCACTACTGCGAGCTGCAAATGCCACTTCCAGCTTAGCTGTGCAGAAGAAGAACAACAAGAAGAAGAAATATCTCGAAATAAGTCCGTCAGGCCCCTTCCCTTGAGATAAATCTGCAAATATCTCGGAAACGAAGAGAGCTATGACAAAATGTTAAGAGACCTTTTTTGTAGAGAATTAAGTTTCCTACTTTTTATGTTCTATGATATTTTTTGATCAGATGCGTAGTTCTCGAGATATATCAAGATATTTAAAAGTTCCGAAGCCGCACCAACATAAGAGAGATAGAGAAACACCGTGGCCCCTTTCTTTGAGATAACTCTGCACTATTGCGAGCTGGAAATGCCACTTCCAGTTTAGCTGCGCAGAAGAAGAACAACAAGAAGAAGAAATATCTCGAAATATGTCCGTCAGGCCAGTTCCTTTGAGCTGTATCTGCAAATATGTCGGAAACGAAGCGAGCTATGGCAAAATGTTAAGAGAACTTTTTTGTAGAGAATTATGTTTCCTACAATTTATGTTCTATGATATTTTTTGATGAGAAGCGTAGTTTTCGAGATATATCGAGATATTTAAAAGTTCCGAAGCCGCACCAACATAATAGAGATACAGAAACACCGTGGCCCCTTTCTTTGAGATAACTCTGCACTAGTGCGAGCCGCAAATGCCACTTCCAGCTTAGCTGTGCAGAAGAAGAACAACAAGAAGAAGAAATATCTCGAAATATGTCCGTTAGGCCCCTTCCCTTGAGATAAACCTGCAAATATCTCGGAAACGAAGCGAGGTATGGCAAAATGTTAAGAGACCTTTTTTGTAGAGAATTAAGTTTCCTACTTTTTATGTTCTATGATATTTTTTGATCAGATGCGTAGTTCTCGAGATATATCAAGATATTTAAAAGTTCCGAAGCCGCACCAACATAATAGAGATACAGAAACACCGTGGCCCCTTTCTTTGAGATAACTCTGCACTATTGCGAGCTGCAAATGCCACTTCCAGGTTAGCTATGCAGAAGAAGAACAACAAGAAGAAGAAATATCTCGAAATATGTCCGTCAGGCCCCTTCCCTTGAGATATATCTGCAAATATCACGGAAACGAAGCGAGCTATGGCAAAATGTTAAGAGAACTTTTTTGTAGAGAATTATGTTTCCTACAATTTATGTTCTCTGATATTTTTTGATCAGAAGCGTAGTTTTCGAGATATATCGAGATATTTAAAAGTTCCGAAGCCGCACCAACATAATAGAGATACAGAAACACCGTGGCCCCTTTCTTTGAGATAACTCTGCACTAGTGCGAGCCGCAAATGCCACTTCCAGCTTAGCTGTGCAGAAGAAGAACAACAAGAAGAAGAAATATCTCGAAATATGTCCGTCATGCCCCTTCCCTTGAGATAAATCTGCAAATATCTCGGAAACGAAGCGAGCTATGGCAAAATGTTAAGAGACCTTTTTTGTAGAGAATTAAGTTTCCTACTTTTTATGTTCTATCATATTTTTTGATCAGATGCGTAGTTCTCGAGATATATCAAGATATTTAAAAGTTCCGAAGCCGCACCAACATAATAGAGATACAGAAACACCGTGGCCCCTTTCTTTGAGATAACGCTGCACTAGTGCGAGCCGCAAATGCCACTTCCAGCTTAGCTGTGCAGAAGAAGAACAACAAGAAGAAGAAATATCTCGAAATAAGTCCGTCAGGCCCCTTCCCTTGAGATAAATCTGCAAATATCTCGGAAACGAAGCGAGCTATGGCAAAATGTTAAGAGATCTTTTTTGTAGAGAATTAAGTTTCCTACTTTTTATGTTCTATGATATTTTTTGATCAGATGCGTAGTTCTCGAGATATATCAAGATATTTAAAAGTTCCGAAGCCGCACGAACATAATAGAGATACAGAAACACCGTGGCCCCTTTCTTTGAGATAACTCTGCACTAGAGCGAGCCGCAAATGCCACTTCCAGCTTAGCTGTGCAGAAGAAGAACAACAAGAAGAAGAAATATCTCGAAATATGTCCGTCAGGCCCCTTCCCTTGAGATAAATCTGCAAATATCTCGGAAACGAAGCGAGCTGCGGCAAAATGTTAAGAGACCTTTTTTGTAGAGAATTAAGTTTCCTACTTTTTATGTTCTATGATATTTTTTGATCAGATGCGTAGTTCTCGAGATATATCAAGATATTTAAAAGTTCCGAAGCCGCACCAACATAATAGAGATACAGAAACACCGTGGCCCCTTTCTTTGAGATAACTCTGCACTACTGCGAGCTGCAAATGCCACTTCCAGCTTAGCTGTGCAGAAGAAGAACAACAAGAAGAAGAAATATCTCGAAATATGTCCGTCAGGCCCCTTCCCTTGAGATAAATCTGCAAATATCTCGGAAACGAAGAGAGCTATGACAAAATGTTAAGAGACCTTTTTTGTAGAGAATTAAGTTTCCTACTTTTTATGTTCTATGATATTTTTTGATCAGATGCGTAGTTCTCGAGATATATCAAGATATTTAAAAGTTCCGAAGCCGCACCAACATAAGAGAGATAGAGAAACACCGTGGCCCCTTTCTTTGAGATAACTCTGCACTATTGCGAGCTGTAAATGCCACTTCCAGCTTAGCTGTGCAGAAGAAGAACAACAAGAAGAAGAAATATCTCGAAATATGTCCGTCAGGCCCCTTCCCTTGAGATATATCTGCAAATATTTCGGAAACGAAGCGAGCTATGGCAAAATGTTGAGAGACCTTTTTTGTAGAGAATTATGTTTCCTACAATTTATGTTCTACGATATTTTTTGATCAGAAGCGTAGTTTTCGAGATATATCGAGATATTTAAAAGTTCCGAAGCCGCACCAACATAATAGAGATACAGAAACACCGTGGCCCCTTTCTTTGAGATAACTCTGCACTAGTGCGAGCTGCAAATGCCACTTCCAGCTTAGCTGTGCAGAAGAAGAACAACAAGAAGAAGAAATATCTCGAAATATGTCCGTCAGGCCCCTTCCCTTGAGATAAATCTGCAAATATCTCGGAAACGAAGCGAGCTATGGCAAAATGTTAAGAGACCTTTTTTGTAGAGAATTAAGTTTCCTACTTTTTATGTTCTATGATATTTTTTGATCAGATGCGTAGTTCTCGAGATATATCAAGATATTTAAAAGTTCCGAAGCTGCACGAACATAATAGAGATACAGAAACACCGTGGCCCCTTTCTTTGAGATATCTCTGCACTATTGCGAGCTGCAAATGCCACTTCCAGCTTAGCTGTGCAGAAGAAGAACAACAAGAAGAAGAAATATCTCGAAATATGTCCGTCAGGCCCCTTCCCTTGAGATAAATCTGCAAATATCTCGGAAACGAAGCGAGCTGCGGCAAAATGTTAAGAGACCTTTTTTGTAGAGAATTAAGTTTCCTACTTTTTATGTTCTATGATATTTTTTGATCAGATGCGTAGTTCTCGAGATATATCAAGATATTTAAAAGTTCCGAAGCCGCACCAACATAATAGAGATACAGAAACACCGTGGCCCCTTTCTTTGAGATAACTCTGCACTACTGCGAGCTGCAAATGCCACTTCCAGCTTAGCTGTGCAGAAGAAGAACAACAAGAAGAAGAAATATCTCGAAATATGTCCGTCAGGCCCCTTCCCTTGAGATAAATCTGCAAATATCTCGGAAACGAAGAGAGCTATGACAAAATGTTAAGAGACCTTTTTTGTAGAGAATTAAGTTTCGTACTTTTTATGTTCTATGATATTTTTTGATCAGATGCGTAGTTCTCGAGATATATCAAGATATTTAAAAGTTCCGAAGCCGCACCAACATAATAGAGATACAGAAACACCGTGGCCCCTTTCTTTGAGATAACTCTGCACTATTGCGAGCTGTAAATGCCACTTCCAGCTTAGCTGTGCAGAAGAAGAACAACAAGAAGAAGAAATATCTCGAAATATGTCCGTCAGGCCCCTTCCCTTGAGATATATCTGCAAATATCTCGGAAACGAAGCGAGCTATGGCAAAATGTTAAGAGACCTTTTTTGTAGAGAATTATGTTTCCTACAATTTATGTTCTACGATATTTTTTGATCAGAAGCGTAGTTTTCGAGATATATCGAGATATTTAAAAGTTCCGAAGCCGCACCAACATAATAGAGATACAGAAACACCGTGGCCCCTTTCTTTGAGATAACTCTGCACTATTGCGAGCTGTAAATGCCACTTCCAGCTTAGCTGTGCAGAAGAAGAACAACAAGAAGAAGAAATATCTCGAAATATGTCCGTCAGGCCCCTTCCCTTGAGATATATCTGCAAATATCTCGGAAACGAAGCGCTATGGCAAAATGTTAAGAGACCTTTTTTGTAGAGAATTATATTTCCTACAATTTATGTTCTACGATATTTTTTGATCAGAAGCGTAGTTTTCGAGATATATCGAGATATTTAAAAGTTCCGAAGCCGCACCAACATAATAGAGATACAGAAACACCGTGGCCCCTTTCTTTGAGATAACTCTGCACTATTGCGAGCTGTAAATGCCACTTCCAGCTTAGCTGTGCAGAAGAAGAACAACAAGAAGAAGAAATATCTCGAAATATGTCCGTCAGGCCCCTTCCCTTGAGATATATCTGCAAATATCTCGGAAACGAAGCGAGCTATGGCAAAATGTTAAGAGACCTTTTTTGTAGAGAATTAAGTTTCCTACTTTTTATGTTCTATGATATTTTTTGATCAGATGCGTAGTTCTCGAGATATATCAAGATATTTAAAAGTTCCGAAGCCGCACGAACATAATAGAGATACAGAAACACCGTGGCCCCTTTCTTTGAGATAACTCTGCACTATTGCGAGCTGCAAATGCCACTTCCAGCTTAGCTGTGCAGAAGAAGAACAACAAGAAGAAGAAATATCTGGAAATATGTCCGTCAGGCCCCTTCCCTTGAGATAAATCTGCAAATATCTCGGAAACGAAGCGAGCTATGGCAAAATGTTGAGAGACCTTTTTTGTGGAGAATTAAGTTTCCTACTATTTATGTTCTATGATATTTTTGGATCAGATGCGTAGTTCTCGAGATATATCAAGATATTTAAAAGTTCCGAAGCCGCACCAACATAATAGAGATACAGAAACACCGTGGCCCCTTTCTTTGAGATAACTCTGCACTAGTGCGAGCCGCAAATGCCACTTCCAGCTTAGCTGTGCAGAAGAAGAACAACAAGAAGAAGAAATATCTCGAAATATGTCCGTCAGGCCACTTCCCTTGAGATAAATCTGCAAATATCTCGGAAACGAAGCGAGCTATGGCAAAATGTTGAGAGACCTTTTTTGTAGAGAATTATGTTTCCTACTTTTTATGTTCTATGATATTTTTTGATCAGACGCGTAGTTCTCGAGATATATCAAGATATTTAAAAGTTCCGAAGCCGCACCAACATAATAGAGATACAGAAACACCGTGGCCCCTTTCTTTGAGATATCTCTGCACTATTGCGAGCTGCAAATGCCACTTCCAGCTTAGCTGTGCAGAAGAAGAACAACAAGAAGAAGAAATATCTCGAAATATGTCCGTCAGGCCCCTTCCCTTGAGATAAATCTGCAAATATCTCGGAAACGAAGAGAGCTATGACAAAATGTTAAGAGACGTTTTTTGTAGAGAATTATGTTTCCTACAATTTATGTTCTATGATATTTTTTGATCAGAAGCGTAGTTTTCGAGATATATCGAGATATTTAAAAGTTCCGAAGCCGCACCAACATAATAGGGATACAGAAACACCGTGGCCCCTTTCTTTGAGATAACTCTGCATTAGTGCGAGCCGCAAATGCCACTTCCAGCTTAGCTGTGCAGAAGAAGAACAACAAGAAGAAGAAATATCTCGAAATATGTCCGTCAGGCCCCTTCCCTTGAGATAAATCTGCAAATATCTCGGAAACGAAGCGAGCTATGGCAAAATGTTGAGAGACCTTTTTTGTAGAGAATTAAGTTTCCTACTTTTTATGTTCTATGATATTTTTTGATCAGATGCGTAGTTCTCGAGATATATCAAGATATTTAAAAGTTCCGAAGCCGCACCAACATAATAGAGATACAGAAACACCGTGGCCCCTTTCTTTGAGATAACTCTGCACTATTGCGAGCTGGAAATGCCACTTCCAGTTTAGCTGCGCAGAAGAAGAACAACAAGAAGAAGAAATATCTCGAAATATGTCCGTCAGGCCAGTTCCTTTGAGCTGTATCTGCAAATATGTCGGAAACGAAGCGAGCTATGGCAAAATGTTAAGAGAACTTTTTTGTAGAGAATTATGTTTCCTACAATTTATGTTCTATGATATTTTTTGATGAGAAGCGTAGTTTTCGAGATATATCGAGATATTTAAAAGTTCCGAAGCCGCACCAACATAATAGAGATACAGAAACACCGTGGCCCCTTTCTTTGAGATAACTCTGCACTAGTGCGAGCCGCAAATGCCACTTCCAGCTTAGCTGTGCAGAAGAAGAACAACAAGAAGAAGAAATATCTCGAAATATGTCCGTTAGGCCCCTTCCCTTGAGATAAACCTGCAAATATCTCGGAAACGAAGCGAGGTATGGCAAAATGTTAAGAGACCTTTTTTGTAGAGAATTAAGTTTCCTACTTTTTATGTTCTATGATATTTTTTGATCAGATGCGTAGTTCTCGAGATATATCAAGATATTTAAAAGTTCCGAAGCCGCACCAACATAATAGAGATACAGAAACACCGTGGCCCCTTTCTTTGAGATAACTCTGCACTATTGCGAGCTGCAAATGCCACTTCCAGGTTAGCTATGCAGAAGAAGAACAACAAGAAGAAGAAATATCTCGAAATATGTCCGTCAGGCCCCTTCCCTTGAGATATATCTGCAAATATCACGGAAACGAAGCGAGCTATGGCAAAATGTTAAGAGAACTTTTTTGTAGAGAATTATGTTTCCTACAATTTATGTTCTATGATATTTTTTGATCAGAAGCGTAGTTTTCGAGATATATCGAGATATTTAAAAGTTCCGAAGCCGCACCAACATAATAGAGATACAGAAACACCGTGGCCCCTTTCTTTGAGATAACTCTGCACTAGTGCGAGCCGCAAATGCCACTTCCAGCTTAGCTGTGCAGAAGAAGAACAACAAGAAGAAGAAATATCTCGAAATATGTCCGTCATGCCCCTTCCCTTGAGATAAATCTGCAAATATCTCGGAAACGAAGCGAGCTATGGCAAAATGTTAAGAGACCTTTTTTGTAGAGAATTAAGTTTCCTACTTTTTATGTTCTATCATATTTTTTGATCAGATGCGTAGTTCTCGAGATATATCAAGATATTTAAAAGTTCCGAAGCCGCACCAACATAATAGAGATACAGAAACACCGTGGCCCCTTTCTTTGAGATAACGCTGCACTAGTGCGAGCCGCAAATGCCACTTCCAGCTTAGCTGTGCAGAAGAAGAACAACAAGAAGAAGAAATATCTCGAAATAAGTCCGTCAGGCCCCTTCCCTTGAGATAAATCTGCAAATATCTCGGAAACGAAGCGAGCTATGGCAAAATGTTAAGAGATCTTTTTTGTAGAGAATTAAGTTTCCTACTTTTTATGTTCTATGATATTTTTTGATCAGATGCGTAGTTCTCGAGATATATCAAGATATTTAAAAGTTCCGAAGCCGCACCAACATAATAGAGATACAGAAACACCGTGGCCCCTTTCTTTGAGATAACTCTGCACTAGTGCGAGCCGCAAATGCCACTTTCAGCTTAGCTGTGCAGAAGAAGAACAACAAGAAGAAGAAATATCTCGAAATATGTCCGTTAGGCCCCTTCCCTTGAGATAAACCTGCAAATATCTCGGAAACGAAGCGAGCTATGGCAAAATGTTAAGAGACCTTTTTTGTAGAGAATTAAGTTTTCTACTTTTTATGTTCTATGATATTTTTTGATCAGATGCGTAGTTCTCGAGATATATCAAGATATTTAAAAGTTCCGAAGCCGCACCAACATAATAGAGATACAGAAACACCGTGGCCCCTTTCTTTGACATAACTCTGCACTATTGCGAGCTGCAAATGCCACTTCCAGCTTAGCTGTGCAGAAGAAGAACAACAAGAAGAAGAAATATCTCGAAATATGTCCGTCAGGCCCCTTCCCTTGAGATAAATCTGCAAATATCTCGGAAACGAAGAGAGCTATGGCAAAATGTTAAGAGACCTTTTTTGTAGAGAATTAAGTTTCCTACAATTTATGTTCTATGATATTTTTTGATCAGAAGCGTAGTTTTCGAGATATATCGAGATATTTAAAAGTTCCGAAGCCGCACCAACATAATAGAGATACAGAAACACCGTGGCCCCTTTCTTTGAGATAACTTTGCACTATTGCGAGCTGTAAATGCCACTTTCAGCTTAGCTGTGCAGAAGAAGAACAACAAGAAGAAGAAATATCTCGAAATATGTCCGTCAGGCCCCTTCCCTTGAGATATATCTGCAAATATCTCGGAAACGAAGCGAGCTATGGCAAAATGTTAAGAGACCTTTTTTGTAGAGAATTATGTTTCCTACAATTTATGTTCTATGATATTTTTTGATCAGAAGCGTAGTTTTCGAGATATATCGAGATATTTAAAAGTTCCGAAGCCGCACCAACATAATAGAGATACAGAAACACCGTGGCCCCTTTCTTTGAGATAACGCTGCACTAGTGCGAGCCGCAAATGCCACTTCCAGCTTAGCTGTGCAGAAGAAGAACAACAAGAAGAAGAAATATCTCGAAATAAGTCCGTCAGGCCCCTTCCCTTGAGATAAATCTGCAAATATCTCGGAAACGAAGCGAGCTATGGCAAAATGTTAAGAGAGCTTTTTTGTAGAGAATTAAGTTTCCTACTTTTTATGTTCTATGATATTTTTTGATCAGATGCGTAGTTCTCGAGATATATCAAGATATTTAAAAGTTCCGAAGCCGCACCAACATAATAGAGATACAGAAACACCGTGGCCCCTTTCTTTGAGATAATTCTGCACTATTGCGAGCTGCAAATGCCACTTCCAGCTTAGCTGTGCAGAAGAAGAACAACAAGAATAAGAAATATCTCGAAATATGTCCGTCAGGCCCCTTCCCTTGAGATAAATCTGCAAATATCTCGGAAACGAAGCGAGCTATGGCAAAATGTTAAGAGACCTTATTTGTAGAGAATTATGTTTCCTACAATTTATGTTCTATGATATTTTTTGATCAGAAGCGTAGTTTTCGAGATATATCGAGATATTTAAAAGTTCCGAAGCCGCACCAACATAATAGAGATACAGAAACGCCGTGGCCCCTTTCTTTGAGATAACTGTGCACTAGTGCGAGCCGCAAATGCCACTTCCAGCTTAGCTGTGCAGAAGAAGAACAACAAGAAGAAGAAATATCTCGAAATATGTCCGTCAGGCCCCTTCCCTTGAGATAAATCTGCAAATATCTCGGAAACGAAGCGAGCTATGGCAAAATGTTAAGAGACCGTTTTTGTAGAGAATTAAGTTTCCTACTTTTTATGTTCTATGATATTTTTTGATCAGATGCGTAGTTCTCGAGATATATCAAGATATTTAAAAGTTCCGAAGCCGCACCAACATAATAGAGATACACAAACACCGTGGCCCCTTTCTTTGAGATAACGCTGCACTAGTGCGAGCCGCAAATGCCACTTCCAGCTTAGCTGTGCAGAAGAAGAACAACAAGAAGAAGAAATATCTCGAAATAAGTCCGTCAGGCCCCTTCCCTTGAGATAAATCTGCAAATATCTCGGAAACGAAGCGAGCTATGGCAAAATGTTAAGAGATCTTTTTTGTAGAGAATTAAGTTTCCTACTTTTTATGTTCTATGATATTTTTTGATCAGATGCGTAGTTCTCGAGATATATCAAGATATTTAAAAGTTCCGAAGCCGCACCAACATAATAGAGATACAGAAACACCGTGGCCCCTTTCTTTGAGATAACTCTGCACTAGTGCGAGCCGCAAATGCCACTTCCAGCTTAGCTGTGCAGAAGAAGAACAACAAGAAGAAGAAATATCTCGAAATATGTCCGTTAGGCCCCTTCCCTTGAGATAAACCTGCAAATATCTCGGAAACGAAGCGAGCTATGGCAAAATGTTAAGAGACCTTTTTTGTAGAGAATTAAGTTTTCTACTTTTTATGTTCTATGATATTTTTTGATCAGATGCGTAGTTCTCGAGATATATCAAGATATTTAAAAGTTCCGAAGCCGCACCAACATAATAGAGATACAGAAACACCGTGGCCCCTTTCTTTGAGATAACTCTGCACTATTGCGAGCTGCAAATGCCACTTCCAGCTTAGCTGTGCAGAAGAAGAACAACAAGAAGAAGAAATATCTCGAAATATGTCCGTCAGGCCCCTTCCCTTGAGATAAATCTGCAAATATCTCGGAAACGAAGAGAGCTATGGCAAAATGTTAAGAGACCTTTTTTGTAGAGAATTAAGTTTCCTACAATTTATGTTCTATGATATTTTTTGATCAGAAGCGTAGTTTTCGAGATATATCGAGATATTTAAAAGTTCCGAAGCCGCACCAACATAATAGAGATACAGAAACACCGTGGCCCCTTTCTTTGAGATAACTTTGCACTATTGCGAGCTGTAAATGCCACTTTCAGCTTAGCTGTGCAGAAGAAGAACAACAAGAAGAAGAAATATCTCGAAATATGTCCGTCAGGCCCCTTCCCTTGAGATATATCTGCAAATATCTCGGAAACGAAGCGAGCTATGGCAAAATGTTAAGAGACCTTTTTTGTAGAGAATTATGTTTCCTACAATTTATGTTCTATGATATTTTTTGATCAGAAGCGTAGTTTTCGAGATATATCGAGATATTTAAAAGTTCCGAAGCCGCACCAACATAATAGAGATACAGAAACACCGTGGCCCGTTTCTTTGAGATAACTTTGCACTATTGCGAGCTGTAAATGCCACTTTCAGCTTAGCTGTGCAGAAGAAGAACAACAAGAAGAAGAAATATCTCGAAATATCTCCGTCAGGCCCCTTCCCTTGAGATATATCTGCAAATATCTCGGAAACGAAGCGAGCTATGGCAAAATGTTAAGAGACCTTTTTTGTAGAGAATTAAGTTTCCTACTTTTTATGTTCTATGATATTTTATGATCAGATGCGTAGTTCTCGAGATATATCAAGATATTTATAAGTTCCGAAGCCGCACCAACAGAATAGAGATACAGAAACACCGTGGCTCCTTTCTTTGAGATAACTCTGCACTATTGCGAGCTGGAAATGCCACTTCCAGCTTAGCTGTGCAGAAGAAGAACAACAAGAAGAAGAAATATCTCGAAATATGTCCGTCAGGCCCCTTCCCTTGAGATAAATCTGCAAATATCTCGGAAACGAAGCGAGCTATGGCAAAATGTTAAGAGACCGTTTTTGTAGAGAATTAAGTTTCCTACTTTTTATGTTCTATGATATTTTTTGATCAGATGCGTAGTTCTCGAGATATATCAAGATATTTAAAAGTTCCGAAGCCGCACCAACATAATAGAGATACACAAACACCGTGGCCCCTTTCTTTGAGATAACGCTGCACTAGTGCGAGCCGCAAATGCCACTTCCAGCTTAGCTGTGCAGAAGAAGAACAACAAGAAGAAGAAATATCTCGAAATAAGTCCGTCAGGCCCCTTCCCTTGAGATAAATCTGCAAATATCTCGGAAACGAAGCGAGCTATGGCAAAATGTTAAGAGATCTTTTTTGTAGAGAATTAAGTTTCCTACTTTTTATGTTCTATGATATTTTTTGATCAGATGCGTAGTTCTCGAGATATATCAAGATATTTAAAAGTTCCGAAGCCGCACCAACATAATAGAGATACAGAAACACCGTGGCCCCTTTCTTTGAGATAACTCTGCACTAGTGCGAGCCGCAAATGCCACTTCCAGCTTAGCTGTGCAGAAGAAGAACAACAAGAAGAAGAAATATCTCGAAATATGTCCGTTAGGCCCCTTCCCTTGAGATAAACCTGCAAATATCTCGGAAACGAAGCGAGCTATGGCAAAATGTTAAGAGACCTTTTTTGTAGAGAATTAAGTTTTCTACTTTTTATGTTCTATGATATTTTTTGATCAGATGCGTAGTTCTCGAGATATATCATGATATTTAAAAGTTCCGAAGCCGCACCAACATAATAGAGATACAGAAACACCGTGGCCCCTTTCTTTGAGATAACTCTGCACTATTGCGAGCTGCAAATGCCACTTCCAGCTTAGCTGTGCAGAAGAAGAACAACAAGAAGAAGAAATATCTCGAAATATGTCCGTCAGGCCCCTTCCCTTGAGATAAATCTGCAAATATCTCGGAAACGAAGAGAGCTATGGCAAAATGTTAAGAGACCTTTTTTGTAGAGAATTAAGTTTCCTACAATTTATGTTCTATGATATTTTTTGATCAGAAGCGTAGTTTTCGAGATATATCGAGATATTTAAAAGTTCCGAAGCCGCACCAACATAATAGAGATACAGAAACACCGTGGCCCCTTTCTTTGAGATAACTTTGCACTATTGCGAGCTGTAAATGCCACTTTCAGCTTAGCTGTGCAGAAGAAGAACAACAAGAAGAAGAAATATCTCGAAATATGTCCGTCAGGCCCCTTCCCTTGAGATATATCTGCAAATATCTCGGAAACGAAGCGAGCTATGGCAAAATGTTAAGAGACCTTTTTTGTAGAGAATTATGTTTCCTACAATTTATGTTCTATGATATTTTTTGATCAGAAGCGTAGTTTTCGAGATATATCGAGATATTTAAAAGTTCCGAAGCCGCACCAACATAATAGAGATACAGAAACACCGTGGCCCGTTTCTTTGAGATAACTTTGCACTATTGCGAGCTGTAAATGCCACTTTCAGCTTAGCTGTGCAGAAGAAGAACAACAAGAAGAAGAAATATCTCGAAATATCTCCGTCAGGCCCCTTCCCTTGAGATATATCTGCAAATATCTCGGAAACGAAGCGAGCTATGGCAAAATGTTAAGAGACCTTTTTTGTAGAGAATTAAGTTTCCTACTTTTTATGTTCTATGATATTTTATGATCAGATGCGTAGTTCTCGAGATATATCAAGATATTTATAAGTTCCGAAGCCGCACCAACAGAATAGAGATACAGAAACACCGTGGCTCCTTTCTTTGAGATAACTCTGCACTATTGCGAGCTGGAAATGCCACTTCCAGTTTAGCTGTGCAGAAGAAGAACAACAAGAAGAAGAAATATCTCGAAATATGTCCGCTGGGCCCCTTCCCTTGAGATAAACCTGCAAATATCTCGGAAACGAAGCGAGCTATGGCAAAATGTTAAGAGACCTTTTTTGTAGAGAATTAAGTTTCCTACTTTTTATGTTCTATGATATTTTTGTGATCAGATGCGTATTTCTCGAGATATATCAAGATATTTAAAAGTTCCGAAGCCGCACCAACATAATAGAGATACAGAAACACCGTGGCCCCTTTCTTTGAGATAACTCTGCACTAGTGCGAGCCGCAAATGCCGCTTCCAGCTTAGCTGTGCAGAAGAAGAACAACAAGAAGAAGAAATATCTCGAAATATGTCCGTCAGGCCCCTTCCCTTGAGATAAATCTGCAAATATCTCGGAAACGAAGCGAGCTATGGCAAAATGTTAAGAGACCTTTTTTGTAGAGAATTAAGTTTCCTACTTATTATGTTCTATGATATTTTTTGATCAGATGCGTAGTTCTCGAGATATATCAAGATATTTAAAAGTTCCGAAGCCGCACCAACAGAATAGAGATACAGAAACACCGTGGCCCCTTTCTTTGAGATAACTTTGCACTATTGCGAGCTGTAAATGCCACTTTCAGCTTAGCTGTGCAGAAGAAGAACAACAAGAAGAAGAAATATCTCGAAATATGTCCGTCAGGCCCCTTCCCTTGAGATATATCTGCAAATATCTCGGAAACGAAGCGAGCTATGGCAAAATGTTAAGAGACCTTTTTTGTAGAGAATTATGTTTCCTACAATTTATGTTCTATGATATTTTTTGATCAGAAGCGTAGTTTTCGAGATATATCGCGATATTTAAAAGTTCCGAAGCCGCACCAACATAATAGAGATACAGAAACACCGTGGCCCCTTTCTTTGAGATAACTGTGCACTAGTGCGAGCCGCAAATGCCACTTCCAGCTTAGCTGTGCAGAAGAAGAACAACAAGAAGAAGAAATATCTCGAAATATGTCCGTTAGGCCCCTTCCCTTGAGATAAACCTGCAAATATCTCGGAAACGAAGCGAGCTATGGCAAAATGTTAAGAGACCTTTTTTGTAGAGAATTAAGTTTCCTACTTTTTATGTTCTATGATATTTTTTGATCAGATGCGTAGTTCTCGAGATATATCAAGATATTTAAAAGTTCCGAAGCCGCACCAACATAATAGAGATACAGAAACACCGTGGCCCCTTTCTTTGAGATAACGCTGCACTAGTGCGAGCCGCAAATGCCACTTCCAGCTTAGCTGTGCAGAAGAAGAACAACAAGAAGAAGAAATACCTCGAAATATGTCCGTCAGGCCCCTTCCCTTGAAATAAATCTGCAAATATCTCGGAAACGAAGCGAGCTATGGCAAAATGTTAAGAGACCTTATTTGTAGAGAATTATGTTTCCTACAATTTATGTTCTATGATATTTTTTGATCAGAAGCGTAGTTTTCGAGATATATCGAGATATTTAAAAGTTCCGAAGCCGCACCAACATAATAGAGATACAGAAACACCGTGGCCCCTTTCTTTGAGATAACTTTGCACTATTGCGAGCTGTAAATGCCACTTTCAGCTTAGCTGTGCAGAAGAAGAACAACAAGAAGAAGAAATATCTCGAAATATGTCCGTCAGGCCCCTTCCCTTGAGATAAATCTGCAAATATCTCGGAAACGAAGAGAGCTATGGCAAAATGTTAAGAGACCTTTTTTGTAGAGAATTATGTTTCCTACAATTTATGTTCTATGATATTTTTTGATCAGAATCGTAGTTTTCGAGATATATCGAGATATTTAAAAGTTCCGAAGCCGCACCAACATAATAGAGATACAGAAACACCGTGGCCCCTTTCTTTGAGATAACTCTGCACTAGTGCGAGCCGCAAATGCCACTTCCAGCTTAGCTGTGCAGAAGAAGAACAACAAGAAGAAGAAATATCTCGAAATATGTCCGTCATGCCCCTTCCCTTGAGATAAATCTGCAAATATCTCGGAAACGAAGCGAGCTATGGCAAAATGTTAAGAGACCTTATTTGTAGAGAATTATGTTTCCTACAATTTATGTTCTATGATATTTTTTGATCAGAAGCGTAGTTTTCGAGATATATCGAGATATTTAAAAGTTCCGAAGCCGCACCAACATAATAGAGATACAGAAACACCGTGGCCCCTTTCTTTGAGATAACTGTGCACTAGTGCGAGCCGCAAATGCCACTTCCAGCTTAGCTGTGCAGAAGAAGAACAACAAGAAGAAGAAATATCTCGAAATATGTCCGTTAGGCCCCTTCCCTTGAGATAAACCTGCAAATATCTCGGAAACGAAGCGAGCTATGGCAAAATGTTAAGAGACCTTTTTTGTAGAGAATTAAGTTTCCTACTTTTTATCTTCTATGATATTTTTTGATCAGATGCGTAGTTCTCGAGATATATCAAGATATTTAAAAGTTCCGAAGCCGCACCAACATAATAGAGATACAGAAACACCGTGGCCCCTTTCTTTGAGATATCTCTGCACTATTGCGAGCTGCACATGCCACTTCCAGCTTAGCTGTGCAGAAGAAGAACAACAAGAAGAAGAAATATCTCGAAATATGTCCGTCAGGCCCCTTCCCTTGAGATAAATCTGCAAATATCTCGGAAACGAAGCGAGCTATGGCAAAATGTTAAGAGACCTTATTTGTAGAGAATTATGTTTCCTACAATTTATGTTCTATGATATTTTTTGATCAGAAGCGTAGTTTTCGAGATATATCGAGATATTTAAAAGTTCCGAAGCCGCACCAACATAATAGAGATACAGAAACACCGTGGCCCCTTTCTTTGAGATAACTGTGCACTAGTGCGAGCCGCAAATGCCACTTCCAGCTTAGCTGTGCAGAAGAAGAACAACAAGAAGAAGAGATATCTCGAAATATGTCCGTCAGGCCCCTTCCCTTGAGATATATCTGCAAATATCTCGGAAACGAAGGGAGCTATGGCAAAATGTTAAGAGACCTTTTTTGTAGAGAATTAAGTTTCCTACAATTTATGTTCTATGATATTTTTTGATCAGAAGCGTAGTTTTCGAGATATATCGAGATATTTAAAAGTTCCGAAGCCGCACCAACATAATAGAGATACAGAAACACCGTGGCCCCTTTCTTTGAGACAACTCTGCACTCGTGCGAGCCGCAAATGCCACTTCCAGCTTAGCTGTGCAGAAGAAGAACAACAAGAAGAAGAAATATCTCGAAATATGTCCGTCAGGCCCCTTCCCTTGAGATAAATCTGCAAATATCTCGGAAACGAAGCGAGCTATGGCAAAATGTTAAGAGACCTTTTTTGTAGAGAATTAAGTTTCCTACTTATTATGTTCTATGATATTTTTTGATCAGATGCGTAGTTCTCGAGATATATCAAGATATTTAAAAGTTCCGAAGCCGCACCAACAGACTAGAGATACAGAAACACCGTGGCCCCTTTCTTTGAGATAACTTTGCACTATTGCGAGCTGTAAATGCCACTTTCAGCTTAGCTGTGCAGAAGAAGAACAACAAGAAGAAGAAATATCTCGAAATATGTCCGTCAGGCCCCTTCCCTTGAGATATATCTGCAAATATCTCGGAAACGAAGCGAGCTATGGCAAAATGTTAAGAGACCTTTTTTGTAGAGAATTATGTTTCCTACAATTTATGTTCTATGATATTTTTTGATCAGAAGCGTAGTTTTCGAGATATATCGAGATATTTAAAAGTTCCGAAGCCGCACCAACATAATAGAGATACAGAAACACCGTGGCCCCTTTCTTTGAGATAACTCTGCACTAGTGCGAGCCGCAAATGCCACTTCCAGCTTAGCTGTGCAGAAGAAGAACAACAAGAAGAAGAAATATCTCGAAATATGTCCGTCATGCCCCTTCCCTTGAGATAAATCTGCAAATATCTCGGAAACGAAGCGAGCTATGGCAAAATGTTAAGAGACCTTTTTTGTAGAGAATTAAGTTTCCTACTTTTTATGTTCTATGATATTTTTTGATCAGATGCGTAGTTCTCGAGATATATCAAGATATTTAAAAGTTCCGAAGCCGCACCAACAGAATAGAGATACAGAAACACCGTGGCTCCTTTCTTTGAGATAACTCTGCACTATTGCGAGCTGGAAATGCCACTTCCAGTTTAGCTGTGCAGAAGAAGAACAACAAGAAGAAGAAATATCTCGAAATATGTCCGTTAGGCCCCTTCCCTTGAGATAAATCTGCAAATATCGCGGAAACGAAGCGAGCTATGGCAAAATGTTAAGAGACCTTTTTTGTAGAGAATTAAGTTTCCTACTTTTTATGTTCTATGATATTTTTTGATCAGATGCGTAGTTCTCGAGATATATCAAGATATTTAAAAGTTCCGAAGACGCACCAACATAATAGAGATACAGAAACACCGTGGCCCCTTTCTTTGAGATATCTCTGCACTATTGCGAGCTGCACATGCCACTTCCAGCTTAGCTGTGCAGAAGAAGAACAACAAGAAGAAGAAATATCTCGAAATATGTCCGTCAGGCCCCTTCCCTTGAGATAAATCTGCAAATATCTCGGAAACGAAGCGAGCTATGGCAAAATGTTAAGAGACCTTATTTGTAGAGAATTATGTTTCCTACAATTTATGTTCTATGATATTTTTTGATCAGAAGCGTAGTTTTCGAGATATATCGAGATATTTAAAAGTTCCGAAGCCGCACCAACATAATAGAGATACAGAAACACCGTGGCCCCTTTCTTTGAGATATCTCTGCACTATTGCGAGCTGCACATGCCACTTCCAGCTTAGCTGTGCAGAAGAAGAACAACAAGAAGAAGAAATATCTCGAAATATGTCCGTCAGGCCCCTTCCCTTGAGATAAATCTGCAAATATCTCGGAAACGAAGCGAGCTATGGCAAAATGTTAAGAGACCTTATTTGTAGAGAATTATGTTTCCTACAATTCATGTTCTATGATATTTTTTGATCAGAAGCGTAGTTTTCGAGATATATCGAGATATTTAAAAGTTCCGAAGCCGCACCAACATAATAGAGATACAGAAACACCGTGGCCCCTTTCTTTGAGATAACTGTGCACTAGTGCGAGCCGCAAATGCCACTTCCAGCTTAGCTGTGCAGAAGAAGAACAACAAGAAGAAGAAATATCTCGAAATATGTCCGTTAGGCCCCTTCCCTTGAGATAAACCTGCAAATATCTCGGAAACGAAGCGAGCTATGGCAAAATGTTAAGAGACCTTTTTTGTAGAGAATTAAGTTTCCTACTTTTTATGTTCTATGATATTTTTTGATCAGATGCGTAGTTCTCGAGATATATCAAGATATTTAAAAGTTCCGAAGCCGCACCAACAGAATAGAGATACAGAAACACCGTGGCTCCTTTCTTTGAGATAACTCTGCACCATTGCGAGCTGGAAATGCCACTTCCAGTTTAGCTGTGCAGAAGAAGAACAACAAGAAGAAGAAATATCTCGAAATATGTCCGTTAGGCCCCTTCCTTTGAGATAAACCTGCAAATATTTCGGAAACGAAGCGAGCTATGGCAAAATGTTAAGAGACCTTTTTTGTAGAGAATTAAGTTTCCTACTTTTTATGTTCTATGATATTTTTTGATCAGATGCGTAGTTCTCGAGATATATCAAGATATTTAAAAGTTCCGAAGCCGCACCAACATAATAGAGATACAGAAACACCGTGGCCCCTTTCTTTGAGATATCTCTGCACTATTGCGAGCTGCACATGCCACTTCCAGCTTAGCTGTGCAGAAGAAGAACAACAAGAAGAAGAAATATCTCGAAATATGTCCGTCAGGCCCCTTCCCTTGAAATAAATCTGCAAATATCTCGGAAACGAAGCGAGCTATGGCAAAATGTTAAGAGACCTTATTTGTAGAGAATTATGTTTCCTACAATTTATGTTCTATGATATTTTTTGATCAGAAGCGTAGTTTTCGAGATATATCGAGATATTTAAAAGTTCCGAAGCCGCACCAACATAATAGAGATACAGAAACACCGTGGCCCCTTTCTTTGAGATAACTGTGCACTAGTGCGAGCCGCAAATGCCACTTCCAGCTTAGCTGTGCAGAAGAAGAACAACAAGAAGAAGAAATATCTCGAAATATGTCCGTCAGGCCCCTTCCCTTGAGATAAATCTGCAAATATCTCGGAAACGAAGAGAGCTATGGCAAAATGTTAAGAGACCTTTTTTGTAGAGAATTAAGTTTCCTACAATTTATGTTCTATGATATTTTTTGATCAGAAGCGTAGTTTTCGAGATATATCGAGATATTTAAAAGTTCCGAAGCCGCACCAACATAATAGAGATACAGAAACACCGTGGCCCCTTTCTTTGAGATAACTTTGCACTATTGCGAGCTGTAAATGCCACTTTCAGCTTAGCTGTGCAGAAGAAGAACAACAAGAAGAAGAAATATCTCGAAATATGTCCGTCAGGTCCCTTCCCTTGAGATATATCTGCAAATATCTCGGAAACGAAGCGAGCTATGGCAAAATGTTAAGAGACCTTTTTTGTAGAGAATTATGTTTCCTACAATTTATGTTCTATGATATTTTTTGATCAGAATCGTAGTTTTCGAGATATATCGAGATATTTAAAAGTTCCGAAGCCGCACCAACATAATAGAGATACAGAAACACCGTGGCCCCTTTCTTTGAGATATCTCTGCACTATTGCGAGCTGCACATGCCACTTCCAGCTTAGCTGTGCAGAAGAAGAACAACAAGAAGAAGAAATATCTCGAAATATGTCCGTCAGGCCCCTTCCCTTGAAATAAATCTGCAAATATCTCGGAAACGAAGCGAGCTATGGCAAAATGTTAAGAGACCTTATTTGTAGAGAATTATGTTTCCTACAATTCATGTTCTATGATATTCTTTGATCAGAAGCGTAGTTTTCGAGATATATCGAGATATTTAAAAGTTCCGAAGCCGCACCAACATAATAGAGATACAGAAACACCGTGGCCCCTTTCTTTGAGATAACTGTGCACTAGTGCGAGCCGCAAATGCCACTTCCAGCTTAGCTGTGCAGAAGAAGAACAACAAGAAGAAGAAATATCTCGAAATATGTCCGTCAGGCCCCTTCCCTTGAGATATATCTGCAAATATCTCGGAAACGAAGCGAGCTATGGCAAAATGTTAAGAGACCTTTTTTGTAGAGAATTATGTTTCCTACAATTTATGTTCTATGATATTTTTTGATCAGAAGCGTAGTTTTCGAGATATATCGAGATATTTAAAAGTTCCGAAGCCGCACCAACATAATAGAGATACAGAAACACCGTGGCCCTTTTCTTTGAGATAACTCTGCACTAGTGCGAGCCGCAAATGCCACTTCCAGCTTAGCTGTGCAGAAGAAGAACAACAAGAAGAAGAAATATCTCGAAATATGTCCGTCAGGCCCCTTCCCTTGAGATATATCTGCAAATATCTCGGAAACGAAGCGAGCTATGGCAAAATGTTAAGAGACCTTTTTTGTAGAGAATTATGTTTCCTACAATTTATGTTCTATGATATTTTTTGATCAGAAGCGTAGTTTTCGAGATATATCGAGATATTTAAAAGTTCCGAAGCCGCACCAACATAATAGAGATACAGAAACACCGTGGCCCTTTTCTTTGAGATAACTCTGCACTAGTGCGAGCCGCAAATGCCACTTCCAGCTTAGCTGTGCAGAAGAAGAACAACAAGAAGAAGAAATATCTCGAAATATGTCCGTCATGCCCCTTCCCTTGAGATAAATCTGCAAATATCTCGGAAACGAAGCGAGCTATGGCAAAATGTTAAGAGACCTTATTTGTAGAGAATTATGTTTGCTACAATTTATGTTCTATGATATTTTTTGATCAGAAGCGTAGTTTTCGAGATATATCGAGATATTTAAAAGTTCCGAAGCCGCACCAACATAATAGAGATACAGAAACACCGTGGCCCCTTTCTTTGAGATAACTGTGCACTAGTGCGAGCCGCAAATGCCACTTCCAGCTTAGCTGTGCAGAAGAAGAACAACAAGAAGAAGAAATATCTCGAAATATGTCCGTTAGGCCCCTTCCCTTGAGATAAACCTGCAAATATCTCGGAAACGACGCGAGCTATGGCAAAATGTTAAGAGACCTTTTTTGTAGAGAATTAAGTTTCCTACTTTTTATGTTCTATGATATTTTTTGATCAGATGCGTAGTTCTCGAGATATATCAAGATATTTAAAAGTTCCGAAGCCGCACCAACATAATAGAGATACAGAAACACCGTGGCCCCTTTCTTTGAGATAACTTTGCACTATTGCGAGCTCTAAATGCCACTTTCAGCTTAGCTGTGCAGAAGAAGAACAACAAGAAGAAGAAATATCTCGAAATATGTCCGTCAGGCCCCTTCCCTTGAGATATATCTGCAAATATCTCGGAAACGAAGCGAGCTATGGCAAAATGTTAAGAGACCTTTTTTGTAGAGAATTATGTTTCCTACAATTTATGTTCTATGATATTTTTTGATCAGAAGCGTAGTTTTCGAGATATATCGAGATATTTAAAAGTTCCGAAGCCGCACCAACATAATAGAGATACAGAAACACCGTGGCCCCTTTCTTTGAGATATCTCTGCAATATTGCGAGCTGCACATGCCACTTCCAGCTTAGCTGTGCAGAAGAAGAACAACAAGAAGAAGAAATATCTCGAAATATGTCCGTCAGGCCCCTTCCCTTGAAATAAATCTGCAAATATCTCGGAAACGAAGCGAGCTATGGCAAAATGTTAAGAGACCTTATTTGTAGAGAATTATGTTTCCTACAATTTATGTTCTATGATATTTTTTGATCAGAAGCGTAGTTTTCGAGATATATCGAGATATTTAAAAGTTCCGAAGCCGCACCAACATAATAGAGATACAGAAACACCGTGGCCCCTTTCTTTGAGATAACTTTGCACTATTGCGAGCTGTAAATGCCACTTTCAGCTTAGCTGTGCAGAAGAAGAACAACAAGAAGAAGAAATATCTCGAAATATGTCCGTCAGGCCCCTTCCCTTGAGATATATCTGCAAATATCTCGGAAACGAAGCGAGCTATGGCAAAATGTTAAGAGACCTTTTTTGTAGAGAATTATGTTTCCTACAATTTATGTTCTATGATATTTTTTGATCAGAATCGTAGTTTTCGAGATATATCGAGATATTTAAAAGTTCCGAAGCCGCACCAACATAATAGAGATACAGAAACACCGTGGCCCCTTTCTTTGAGATATCTCTGCACTATTGCGAGCTGCACATGCCACTTCCAGCTTAGCTGTGCAGAAGAAGAACAACAAGAAGAAGAAATATCTCGAAATATGTCCGTCAGGCCCCTTCCCTTGAAATAAATCTGCAAATATCTCGGAAACGAAGCGAGCTATGGCAAAATGTTAAGAGACCTTATTTGTAGAGAATTATGTTTCCTACAATTCATGTTCTATGATATTCTTTGATCAGAAGCGTAGTTTTCGAGATATATCGAGATATTTAAAAGTTCCGAAGCCGCACCAACATAATAGAGATACAGAAACACCGTGGCCCCTTTCTTTGAGATAACTGTGCACTAGTGCGAGCCGCAAATGCCACTTCCAGCTTAGCTGTGCAGAAGAAGAACAACAAGAAGAAGAAATATCTCGAAATATGTCCGTCAGGCCCCTTCCCTTGAGATATATCTGCAAATATCTCGGAAACGAAGAGAGCTATGGCAAAATGTTAAGAGACCTTTTTTGTAGAGAATTAAGTTTCCTACAATTTATGTTCTATGATATTTTTTGATCAGAAGCGTAGTTTTCGAGATATATCGAGATATTTAAAAGTTCCGAAGCCGCACCAACATAATAGAGATACAGAAACACCGTGGCCCCTTTCTTTGAGATAACTTTGCACTATTGCGAGCTGTAAATGCCACTTTCAGCTTAGCTGTGCAGAAGAAGAACAACAAGAAGAAGAAATATCTCGAAATATGTCCGTCAGGCCCCTTCCCTTGAGATATATCTGCAAATATCTCGGAAACGAAGCGAGCTATGGCAAAATGTTAAGAGACCTTTTTTGTAGAGAATTATGTTTCCTACAATTTATGTTCTATGATATTTTTTGATCAGAAGCGTAGTTTTCGAGATATATCGAGATATTTAAAAGTTCCGAAGCCGCACCAACATAATAGAGATACAGAAACACCGTGGCCCTTTTCTTTGAGATAACTCTGCACTAGTGCGAGCCGCAAATGCCACTTCCAGCTTAGCTGTGCAGAAGAAGAACAACAAGAAGAAGAAATATCTCGAAATATGTCCGTCATGCCCCTTCCCTTGAGATAAATCTGCAAATATCTCGGAAACAAAGCGAGCTATGGCAAAATGTTAAGAGACCTTATTTGTAGAGAATTATGTTTCCTACAATTTATGTTCTATGATATTTTTTGATCAGAAGCGTAGTTTTCGAGATATATCGAGATATTTAAAAGTTCCGAAGCCGCACCAACATAATAGAGATACAGAAACACCGTGGCCCCTTTCTTTGAGATAACTGTGCACTAGTGCGAGCCGCAAATGCCACTTCCAGCTTAGCTGTGCAGAAGAAGAACAACAAGAAGAAGAAATATCTCGAAATATGTCCGTTAGGCCCCTTCCCTTGAGATAAACCTGCAAATATCTCGGAAACGACGCGAGCTATGGCAAAATGTTAAGAGACCTTTTTTGTAGAGAATTAAGTTTCCTACTTTTTATGTTCTATGATATTTTTTGATCAGATGCGTAGTTCTCGAGATATATCAAGATATTTAAAAGTTCCGAAGCCGCACCAACATAATAGAGATACAGAAACACCGTGGCCCCTTTCTTTGAGATATCTCTGCACTATTGCGAGCTGCACATGCCACTTCCAGCTTAGCTGTGCAGAAGAAGAACAACAAGAAGAAGAAATATCTCGAAATATGTCCGTCAGGCCCCTTCCCTTGAGATAAATCTGCAAATATCTCGGAAACGAAGCGAGCTATGGCAAAATGTTAAGAGACCTTATTTGTAGAGAATTATGTTTCCTACAATTTATGTTCTATGATATTTTTTGATCAGAAGCGTAGTTTTCGAGATATATCGAGATATTTAAAAGTTCCGAAGCCGCACCAACATAATAGAGATACAGAAACACCGTGGCCCCTTTCTTTGAGATAACTGTGCACTAGTGCGAGCCGCAAATGCCACTTCCAGCTTAGCTGTGCAGAAGAAGAACAACAAGAAGAAGAAATATCTCGAAATATGTCCGTCAGGCCCCTTCCCTTGAGATAAATCTGCAAATATCTCGGAAACGAAGAGAGCTATGGCAAAATGTTAAGAGACCTTTTTTGTAGAGAATTAAGTTTCCTACAATTTATGTTCTATGATATTTTTTGATCAGTTGCGTAGTTCTCGAGATATATCAAGATATTTAAAAGTTCCGAAGCCGCACCAACATAATAGAGATACAGAAACACCGTGGCCCCTTTCTTTGAGATAACGCTGCACTAGTGCGAGCCGCAAATGCCACTTCCAGCTTAGCTGTGCAGAAGAAGAACAACAAGAAGAAGAAATACCTCGAAATATGTCCGTCAGGCCCCTTCCCTTGAGATAAATCTGCAAATATCTCGGAAACGAAGCGAGCTATGGCAAAATGTTAAGAGACCTTTTTTGTAGAGAATTAAGTTTCCTACTTATTATGTTCTATGATATTTTTTGATCAGATGCGTAGTTCTCGAGATATATCAAGATATTTAAAAGTTCCGAAGCCGCACCAACCGAATAGAGATACAGAAACACCGTGGCTCCTTTCTTTGAGATAACTCTGCACTATTGCGAGCTGGAAATGCCACTTCCAGTTTAGCTGTGCAGAAGAAGAACAACAAGAAGAAGAAATATCTCGAAATATGTCCGTTAGGCCCCTTCCTTTGAGATAAACCTGCAAATATTTCGGAAACGAAGCGAGCTATGGCAAAATGTTAAGAGACCTTTTTTGTAGAGAATTAAGTTTCCTACTTTTTATGTTCTATGATATTTTTTGATCAGATGCGTAGTTCTCGAGATATATCAAGATATTTAAAAGTTCCGAAGCCGCACCAACATAATAGAGATACAGAAACACCGTGGCCCCTTTCTTTGAGATAACTGTGCACTAGTGCGAGCCGCAAATGCCACTTCCAGCTTAGCTGTGCAGAAGAAGAACAACAAGAAGAAGAAATATCTCGAAATATGTCCGTCAGGCCCCTTCCCTTGAGATAAATCTGCAAATATCTCGGAAACGAAGAGAGCTATGGCAAAATGTTAAGAGACCTTTTTTGTAGAGAATTAAGTTTCCTACAATTCATGTTCTATGATATTTTTTGATCAGAAGCGTAGTTTTCGAGATATATCGAGATATTTAAAAGTTCCGAAGCCTCACCAACATAATAGAGATACAGAAACACCGTGGCCCCTTTCTTTGAGATAACTTTGCACTATTGCGAGCTGTAAATGCCACTTTCAGCTTAGCTGTGCAGAAGAAGAACAACAAGAAGAAGAAATATCTCGAAATATGTCCGTCAGGCCCCTTCCCTTGAGATATATCTGCAAATATCTCGGAAACGAAGCGAGCTATGGCAAAATGTTAAGAGACCTTTTTTGTAGAGAATTATGTTTCCTACAATTTATGTTCTATGATATTTTTTGATCAGAATCGTAGTTTTCGAGATATATCGAGATATTTAAAAGTTCCGAAGCCGCACCAACATAATAGAGATACAGAAACACCGTGGCCCCTTTCTTTGAGATATCTCTGCACTATTGCGAGCTGCACATGCTACTTCCAGCTTAGCTGTGCAGAAGAAGAACAACAAGAAGAAGAAATATCTCGAAATATGTCCGTCAGGCCCCTTCCCTTGAAATAAATCTGCAAATATCTCGGAAACGAAGCGAGCTATGGCAAAATGTTAAGAGACCTTATTTGTAGAGAATTATGTTTCCTACAATTCATGTTCTATGATATTCTTTGATCAGAAGCGTAGTTTTCGAGATATATCGAGATATTTAAAAGTTCCGAAGCCGCACCAACATAATAGAGATACAGAAACACCGTGGCCCCTTTCTTTGAGATAACAGTGCACTAGTGCGAGCCGCAAATGCCACTTCCAGCTTAGCTGTGCAGAAGAAGAACAACAAGAAGAAGAAATATCTCGAAATATGTCCGTCAGGCCCCTTCCCTTGAGATATATCTGCAAATATCTCGGAAACGAAGAGAGCTATGGCAAAATGTTAAGAGACCTTTTTTGTAGAGAATTAAGTTTCCTACAATTTATGTTCTATGATATTTTTTGATCAGAAGCGTAGTTTTCGAGATATATCGAGATATTTAAAAGTTCCGAAGCCGCACCAACATAATAGAGATACAGAAACACCGTGGCCCCTTTCTTTGAGATAACTTTGCACTATTGCGAGCTGTAAATGCCACTTTCAGCTTAGCTGTGCAGAAGAAGAACAACAAGAAGAAGAAATATCTCGAAATATGTCCGTCAGGCCCCTTCCCTTGAGATATATCTGCAAATATCTCGGAAACGAAGCGAGCTATGGCAAAATGTTAAGAGACCTTTTTTGTAGAGAATTATGTTTCCTACAATTTATGTTCTATGATATTTTTTGATCAGAAGCGTAGTTTTCGAGATATATCGAGATATTTAAAAGTTCCGAAGCCGCACCAACATAATAGAGATACAGAAACACCGTGGCCCTTTTCTTTGAGATAACTCTGCACTAGTGCGAGCCGCAAATGCCACTTCCAGCTTAGCTGTGCAGAAGAAGAACAACAAGAAGAAGAAATATCTCGAAATATGTCCGTCATGCCCCTTCCCTTGAGATAAATCTGCAAATATCTCGGAAACGAAGCGAGCTATGGCAAAATGTTAAGAGACCTTATTTGTAGAGAATTATGTTTCCTACAATTTATGTTCTATGATATTTTTTGATCAGAAGCGTAGTTTTCGAGATATATCGAGATATTTAAAAGTTCCGAAGCCGCACCAACATAATAGAGATACAGAAACACCGTGGCCCCTTTCTTTGAGATAACTGTGCACTAGTGCGAGCCGCAAATGCCACTTCCAGCTTAGCTGTGCAGAAGAAGAACAACAAGAAGAAGAAATATCTCGAAATATGTCCGTTAGGCCCCTTCCCTTGAGATAAACCTGCAAATATCTCGGAAACGAAGCGAGCTATGGCAAAATGTTAAGAGACCTTTTTTGTAGAGAATTAAGTTTCCTACTTTTTATGTTCTATGATATTTTTTGATCAGATGCGTAGTTCTCGAGATATATCAAGATATTTAAAAGTTCCGAAGCCGCACCAACATAATAGAGATACAGAAACACCGTGGCCCCTTTCTTTGAGATATCTCTGCACTATTGCGAGCTGCACATGCCACTTCCAGCTTAGCTGTGCAGAAGAAGAACAACAAGAAGAAGAAATATCTCGAAATATGTCCGTCAGGCCCCTTCCCTTGAGATAAATCTGCAAATATCTCGGAAACGAAGCGAGCTATGGCAAAATGTTAAGAGACCTTATTTGTAGAGAATTATGTTTCCTACAATTTATGTTCTATGATATTTTTTGATCAGAAGCGTAGTTTTCGAGATATATCGAGATATTTAAAAGTTCCGAAGCCGCACCAACATAATAGAGATACAGAAACACCGTGGCCCCTTTCTTTGAGATAACTGTGCACTAGTGCGAGCCGCAAATGCCACTTCCAGCTTAGCTGTGCAGAAGAAGAACAACAAGAAGAAGAAATATCTCGAAATATGTCCGTCAGGCCCCTTCCCTTGAGATAAATCTGCAAATATCTCGGAAACGAAGAGAGCTATGGCAAAATGTTAAGAGACCTTTTTTGTAGAGAATTAAGTTTCCTACAATTTATGTTCTATGATATTTTTTGATCAGAAGCGTAGTTTTCGAGATATATCGAGATATTTAAAAGTTCCGAAGCCGCACCAACATAATAGAGATACAGAAACACCGTGGCCCCTTTCTTTGAGATAACTTTGCACTATTGCGAGCTGTAAATGCCACTTTCAGCTTAGCTGTGCAGAAGAAGAACAACAAGAAGAAGAAATATCTCGAAATATGTCCGTCAGGCCCCTTCCCTTGAGATATATCTGCAAATATCTCGGAAACGAAGCGAGCTACGGCAAAATGTTAAGAGACCTTTTTTGTAGAGAATTATGTTTCCTACAATTTATGTTCTATGATATTTTTTGATCAGAAGCGTAGTTTTCGAGATATATCGAGATATTTAAAAGTTCCGAAGCCGCACCAACATAATAGAGATACAGAAACACCGTGGCCCCTTTCTTTGAGATAACTGTGCACTAGTGCGAGCCGCAAATGCCACTTCCAGCTTAGCTGTGCAGAAGAAGAACAACAAGAAGAAGAAATATCTCGAAATATGTCCGTTAGGCCCCTTCCCTTGAGATAAACCTGCAAATATCTCGGAAACGAAGCGAGCTATGGCAAAATGTTAAGAGACCTTTTTTGTAGAGAATTAAGTTTCCTACTTTTTATGATCTATGATATTTTTTGATCAGATGCGTAGTTCTCGAGATATATCAAGATATTTAAAAGTTCCGAAGCCGCACCAACATAATAGAGATACAGAAACACCGTGGCCCCTTTCTTTGAGATATCTCTGCACTATTGCGAGCTGCACATGCCACTTCCAGCTTAGCTGTGCAGAAGAAGAACAACAAGAAGAAGAAATATCTCGAAATATGTCCGTCAGGCCCCTTCCCTTGAGATAAATCTCCAAATATCTCGGAAACGAAGCGAGCTATGGCAAAATGTTAAGAGACCTTATTTGTAGAGAATTATGTTTCCTACAATTTATGTTCTATGATATTTTTTGATCAGAAGCGTAGTTTTCGAGATATATCGAGATATTTAAAAGTTCCGAAGCCGCACCAACATAATAGAGATACAGAAACACCGTGGCCCCGTTCTTTGAGATAACTGTGCACTAGTGCGAGCCGCAAATGCCACTTCCAGCTTAGCTGTGCAGAAGAAGAACAACAAGAAGAAGAAATATCTCGAAATATGTCCGTCAGGCCCCTTCCCTTGAGATAAATCTGCAAATATCTCGGAAACAAAGCGAGCTATGGCAAAATGTTAAGAGACCTTATTTGTAGAGAATTATGTTTCCTACAATTTATGTTCTATGATATTTTTTGATCAGAAGCGTAGTTTTCGAGATATATCGAGATATTTAAAAGTTCCGAAGCCGCACCAACATAATAGAGATACAGAAACACCGTGGCCCCTTTCTTTGAGATAACTGTGCACTAGTGCGAGCCGCAAATGCCACTTCCAGCTTAGCTGTGCAGAAGAAGAACAACAAGAAGAAGAAATATCTCGAAATATGTCCGTTAGGCCCCTTCCCTTGAGATAAACCTGCAAATATCTCGGAAACGACGCGAGCTATGGCAAAATGTTAAGAGACCTTTTTTGTAGAGAATTAAGTTTCCTACTTTTTATGTTCTATGATATTTTTTGATCAGATGCGTAGTTCTCGAGATATATCAAGATATTTAAAAGTTCCGAAGCCGCACCAACATAATAGAGATACAGAAACACCGTGGCCCCTTTCTTTGAGATATCTCTGCACTATTGCGAGCTGCACATGCCACTTCCAGCTTAGCTGTGCAGAAGAAGAACAACAAGAAGAAGAAATATCTCGAAATATGTCCGTCAGGCCCCTTCCCTTGAGATAAATCTGCAAATATCTCGGAAACGAAGCGAGCTATGGCAAAATGTTAAGAGACCTTTTTTGTAGAGAATTAAGTTTCCTACTTATTATGTTCTATGATATTTTTTGATCAGATGCGTAGTTCTCGAGATATATCAAGATATTTAAAAGTTCCGAAGCCGCACCAACAGAATAGAGATACAGAAACACCGTGGCTCCTTTCTTTGAGATAACTCTGCACTATTGCGAGCTGGAAATGCCACTTCCAGTTTAGCTGTGCAGAAGAAGAACAACAAGAAGAAGAAATATCTCGAAATATGTCCGTTAGGCCCCTTCCTTTGAGATAAACCTGCAAATATTTCGGAAACGAAGCGAGCTATGGCAAAATGTTAAGAGACCTTTTTTGTAGAGAATTAAGTTTCCTACTTTTTATGTTCTATGATATTTTTTGATCAGATGCGTAGTTCTCGAGATATATCAAGATATTTAAAAGTTCCGAAGCCGCACCAACATAATAGAGATACAGAAACACCGTGGCCCCTTTCTTTGAGATAACTGTGCACTAGTGCGAGCCGCAAATGCCACTTCCAGCTTAGCTGTGCAGAAGAAGAACAACAAGAAGAAGAAATATCTCGAAATATGTCCGTCAGGCCCCTTCCCTTGAGATAAATCTGCAAATATCTCGGAAACGAAGAGAGCTATGGCAAAATGTTAAGAGACCTTTTTTGTAGAGAATTAAGTTTCCTACAATTCATGTTCTATGATATTTTTTGATCAGAAGCGTAGTTTTCGAGATATATCGAGATATTTAAAAGTTCCGAAGCCGCACCAACATAATAGAGATACAGAAACACCGTGGCCCCTTTCTTTGAGATAACTTTGCACTATTGCGAGCTGTAAATGCCACTTTCAGCTTAGCTGTGCAGAAGAAGAACAACAAGAAGAAGAAATATCTCGAAATATGTCCGTCAGGCCCCTTCCCTTGAGATATATCTGCAAATATCTCGGAAACGAAGCGAGCTATGGCAAAATGTTAAGAGACCTTTTTTGTAGAGAATTATGTTTCCTACAATTTATGTTCTATGATATTTTTTGATCAGAATCGTAGTTTTCGAGATATATCGAGATATTTAAAAGTTCCGAAGCCGCACCAACATAATAGAGATACAGAAACACCGTGGCCCCTTTCTTTGAGATATCTCTGCACTATTGCGAGCTGCACATGCTACTTCCAGCTTAGCTGTGCAGAAGAAGAACAACAAGAAGAAGAAATATCTCGAAATATGTCCGTCAGGCCCCTTCCCTTGAAATAAATCTGCAAATATCTCGGAAACGAAGCGAGCTATGGCAAAATGTTAAGAGACCTTATTTGTAGAGAATTATGTTTCCTACAATTCATGTTCTATGATATTCTTTGATCAGAAGCGTAGTTTTCGAGATATATCGAGATATTTAAAAGTTCCGAAGCCGCACCAACATAATAGAGATACAGAAACACCGTGGCCCCTTTCTTTGAGATAACAGTGCACTAGTGCGAGCCGCAAATGCCACTTCCAGCTTAGCTGTGCAGAAGAAGAACAACAAGAAGAAGAAATATCTCGAAATATGTCCGTCAGGCCCCTTCCCTTGAGATATATCTGCAAATATCTCGGAAACGAAGAGAGCTATGGCAAAATGTTAAGAGACCTTTTTTGTAGAGAATTAAGTTTCCTACTTTTTATGTTCTATGATATTTTTTGATCAGATGCGTAGTTCTCGAGATATATCAAGATATTTAAAAGTTCCGAAGCCGCACCAACATAATAGAGATACAGAAACACCGTGGCCCCTTTCTTTGAGATATCTCTGCACTATTGCGAGCTGCACATGCCACTTCCAGCTTAGCTGTGCAGAAGAAGAACAACAAGAAGAAGAAATATCTCGAAATATGTCCGTCAGGCCCCTTCCCTTGAGATAAATCTGCAAATATCTCGGAAACGAAGCGAGCTATGGCAAAATGTTAAGAGACCTTATTTGTAGAGAATTATGTTTCCTACAATTTATGTTCTATGATATTTTTTGATCAGAAGCGTAGTTTTCGAGATATATCGAGATATTTAAAAGTTCCGAAGCCGCACCAACATAATAGAGATACAGAAACACCGTGGCCCCTTTCTTTGAGATAACTGTGCACTAGTGCGAGCCGCAAATGCCACTTCCAGCTTAGCTGTGCAGAAGAAGAACAACAAGAAGAAGAAATATCTCGAAATATGTCCGTCAGGCCCCTTCCCTTGAGATAAATCTGCAAATATCTCGGAAACGAAGAGAGCTATGGCAAAATGTTAAGAGACCTTTTTTGTAGAGAATTAAGTTTCCTACAATTTATGTTCTATGATATTTTTTGATCAGAAGCGTAGTTTTCGAGATATATCGAGATATTTAAAAGTTCCGAAGCCGCACCAACATAATAGAGATACAGAAACACCGTGGCCCCTTTCTTTGAGATAACTTTGCACTATTGCGAGCTGTAAATGCCACTTTCAGCTTAGCTGTGCAGAAGAAGAACAACAAGAAGAAGAAATATCTCGAAATATGTCCGTCAGGCCCCTTCCCTTGAGATATATCTGCAAATATCTCGGAAACGAAGCGAGCTACGGCAAAATGTTAAGAGACCTTTTTTGTAGAGAATTATGTTTCCTACAATTTATGTTCTATGATATTTTTTGATCAGAAGCGTAGTTTTCGAGATATATCGAGATATTTAAAAGTTCCGAAGCCGCACCAACATAATAGAGATACAGAAACACCGTGGCCCCTTTCTTTGAGATAACTGTGCACTAGTGCGAGCCGCAAATGCCACTTCCAGCTTAGCTGTGCAGAAGAAGAACAACAAGAAGAAGAAATATCTCGAAATATGTCCGTTAGGCCCCTTCCCTTGAGATAAACCTGCAAATATCTCGGAAACGAAGCGAGCTATGGCAAAATGTTAAGAGACCTTTTTTGTAGAGAATTAAGTTTCCTACTTTTTATGTTCTATGATATTTTTTGATCAGATGCGTAGTTCTCGAGATATATCAAGATATTTAAAAGTTCCGAAGCCGCACCAACATAATAGAGATACAGAAACACCGTGGCCCCTTTCTTTGAGATATCTCTGCACTATTGCGAGCTGCACATGCCACTTCCAGCTTAGCTGTGCAGAAGAAGAACAACAAGAAGAAGAAATATCTCGAAATATGTCCGTCAGGCCCCTTCCCTTGAGATAAATCTGCAAATATCTCGGAAACGAAGCGAGCTATGGCAAAATGTTAAGAGACCTTATTTGTAGAGAATTATGTTTCCTACAATTTATGTTCTATGATATTTTTTGATCAGAAGCGTAGTTTTCGAGATATATCGAGATATTTAAAAGTTCCGAAGCCGCACCAACATAATAGAGATACAGAAACACCGTGGCCCCGTTCTTTGAGATAACTGTGCACTAGTGCGAGCCGCAAATGCCACTTCCAGCTTAGCTGTGCAGAAGAAGAACAACAAGAAGAAGAAATATCTCGAAATATGTCCGTCAGGCCCCTTCCCTTGAGATAAATCTGCAAATATCTCGGAAACGAAGAGAGCTATGGCAAAATGTTAAGAGACCTTTTCTGTAGAGAATTAAGTTTCCTACTTTTTATGTTCTATGATATTTTTTGATCAGATGCGTAGTTCTCGAGATATATCGAGATATTTAAAAGTTCCGAAGCCGCACCAACATAATAGAGATACAGAAACACCGTGGCCCCTTTCTTTGAGATAACTTTGCACTATTGCGAGCTGTAAATGCCACTTTCAGCTTAGCTGTGCAGAAGAAGAACAACAAGAAGAAGAAATATCTCGAAATATGTCCGTCAGGCCCCTTCCCTTGAGATATATCTGCAAATATCTCGGAAACGAAGCGAGCTATGGCAAAATGTTAAGAGACCTTTTTTGTAGAGAATTATGTTTCCTACAATTTATGTTCTATGATATTTTTTGATCAGAATCGTAGTTTTCGAGATATATCGAGATATTTAAAAGTTCCGAAGCCGCACCAACATAATAGAGATACAGAAACACCGTGGCCCCTTTCTTTGAGATATCTCTGCACTATTGCGAGCTGCACATGCCACTTCCAGCTTAGCTGTGCAGAAGAAGAACAACAAGATGAAGAAATATCTCGAAATATGTCCGTCAGGCCCCTTCCCTTGAAATAAATCTGCAAATATCTCGGAAACGAAGCGAGCTATGGCAAAATGTTAAGAGACCTTATTTGTAGAGAATTATGTTTCCTACAATTCATGTTCTATGATATTCTTTGATCAGAAGCGTAGTTTTCGAGATATATCGAGATATTTAAAAGTTCCGAAGCCGCACCAACATAATAGAGATACAGAAACACCGTGGCCCCTTTCTTTGAGATAACTGTGCACTAGTGCGAGCCGCAAATGCCACTTCCAGCTTAG